>NW_019738961.1:2055911-2178746 GCF_002891405.2 Cryptotermes secundus | reverse complement strand
GGGGGGGGGGGCTGACCGCTAATTAGCCTGTTGCATCCACTTCCGGAGTGTGGATCATTTGGTTGAATGAGAAATGGCAGGGGAAGCCTACATGCTCCACTGCCCCACTACCACTGTCAACCACAAATCCCACATGACTTGACCTGGGATCAAACCCGGCCTGATACGGTGGGAAGCCGGCGACTAACGACCTGAGCTACGGCACCGCCCTAATGATATATAAGAAACACTTTCGTTATTGGTTCGTTGGTAACTTAGTCTTCTAATAAACCCCCACCTTTCATGCTTCCAGTCTCTCGATGTTTCACTTCAATACTAAAACCACGTTTCAAAGTTGTTGTTTTTTCACTGTCTTACGGCATATTCTTTATCATTTTCGGTCGATCGGTCGGTTAAATTTCTGCTGGCCTTCGCCAGCACATTTATTCCTGGCTTCAGTCTCCTCCAGATCCATGACCAGAATTCTTATTCTATCCTAGACGTGTAGGCGTAGGGGCAGAGTCAGAGTCACTTTACGACTGGCGGTATAGCGCCTATCAGTTCCTCTTGGTGACAAGCCCCTTGAGACTCAACAGCAGTAATGTTATTTTCAACTGAACACTTGCGGTCACAGTCAGTCTGACGAAAAGAGGGGTCTTTCGTTTACAACTGCTGCTAGTCTTCGGCAGCACAGTCATTCTCGGGTCCAAGATTCAAAATTCCCCCAGCCTGGAGGAGGAATCCCCCAGGAACAGGGTGGCCCAGTTACACCCCCAGCCACCGGGTTCCCTTTACGTCGCCTCCTACGACTCGCAGGGCTATGATGGAAGTATTCGAAGCCGCCCCCACACGGGCATCTCAGACAGACGTGTCGAAGTCAAAATTACTTTACGACTGGAAGTTTACCGTCAATCAGTTCCTCTTAGCGTCAGGACCCTTGAGACCCACGACCAGAGACTGTTTACAACTGAACTCTTGCGGTTGATTCTTTGCTGTGGAACCGTGTTTACCGGCCGTTGCGCTGGCTCTCAAGTCACAATATAATCGCAGTTGCCATTCCCATATGCAGACCGACTGACTCGTATTCGGAAAAAACTAGATTAGATCCTGCCTGAAGTTTTCGTGTTCTTCTCAGTCCCTCAAGGAAAATTATGGGGAGTACCTCTGACTAGGCGACAGCCACTTCAAAATCATTTCGAATTTATCATGCATCTATCACCCTGCCATTTGACACGACATTCTAGTTTGACTACTTATCGTAAAACAACCCACCACCCTGACGGAGGTGGTTTCCTCAGTCTCTCTGGTCAAAGATCAGGATAGTACCTCTAAATAGGCCACGACCACTTCTTTCCATATCCTTTCCAAGTCGTTACTCACTTATCACTATACCATTCGACGATATATTGTTCGCGATATACCAATTAACTACCTAACGAACTCCATGGACTTGAATCCTTGAGAACCTAACTGTTGCTCAGCCACTCACGAATTCCCTTTTTATAACTATTTAGTGGCACGAATTATTAGTAATATGAAAAAATACGTATAAGCCCTACGTAATGCACTCAGCAGAACAGCAACTCCGTTGAAGGAACTTTTGCTTGCGGTACAAGCAACCGCTTAGTTGACAATTTTTATAAAACCCGAAAATTCACTGCCATCTTCATAAAAGCCCATCTCTGGCCCCTACTCTGGGTCACACGAATCGAGTCCACATCCTCCATTAGAGTTCTTTATGATCCATTTTAACAGTATCCTCCCATCTACGATTAAAGTCAATACTTTGTATGCTAAGATATACAGACAGCGTCGTTAAAAGAACCATAAATAAACAATACGTTCTGGTAAGAAGTAATTGCCTACTTTCCACTGATACGACACGGACTGCACAGAAAACGACGCGTCCAAAATTCTTCTATTGCTGCATGTACATTCGTTGCCACAGTTAACGTTTCTGCTGAACCGCTTCCTAGCGGCGATGGGGGGTTATATATATATAGAGAGAGAGAGAGAGAGACAGGGACTGATGGGAGGGATTTAAGAAGTATGTCGTTCGGATGGGCTTAGGTGTCATGATATTCATGCTAAGTTTCATAAAAACTGGTTCACGCGTTCAAAAGTTAATATGGCGGGATACACAGGTAGCATGAAGATCGCATAAGCCTCCTTCATTTTTCAAAATAAGCAGCATAAATATAGTTAGAATGAAATAATATTCTGGGGGTCAAGAATTTTCTCTTCTCCATGTCGTCCAGACGGGTTCTAGGGCACAACCAGCCTCCTATCCAATGGGTACCGGGGGGAGGGATAGAGAGGCCTAGGCGTGAACCTGACCACTCACCTCAAACTAGTACCGAGGTGAAGAAAACGTGTCACACTCTGGTCACCAATGGTCTAATGGCGTAGGCAGTCTGCATCGCCGATAATGGGGGAAGATGGAACGTTTTCTAAACAACAAATGTAAAAGCAGCCCAACTCCCTTCCACTACTGGGAAGACTCTGATGCAATGGAGGGGTTGGTATTGAACCCGGAAGGTGATATATTTCTTATACGGGCATGTCATTAACCTCAAAACCTGCTTCAGATGATCGCATACCTAACACGTAACACATTCCCTCTCTCGAACGCCAATTCAATATCTCTTAACCTAATGAAAGCACGGAATGTATGTAAACGCCGTTAAAAGTCTAATGAGTGTGAACTTCTGGGTTTTGACACTGCGTACTTTTGTAAGCGGACACAGACATTTCACACGAACATGCTGCTTCCATCCTCATGGTTTACATTCATACGTCCAGGAACAGTACCGGTTCTCTAAGCAAATTAAAAGGGGGTTGGTCACAGGACCCTCTCCGGACCAGTTGGAAAACAACAAAACTGGCCCTTAAAATGGGCACACTGGTTTACTGTCAACACTGGGAAAAGGAACAGTAAATGTGAGGTGTGCCTTTTCATGGATCCGCTGATGATTTCAGAAGGGAAAGTGGAATTGTGCGAAAATAATCAAGGCGGCGTGTTCCCCCGAAACATCGCCCTACAAGAGTACATGGTGAAAGAACCCAGAAAGGAACGATCTTAACAGCTGTGAAACCATCAAAAATTAAACTGTAAAGTCTATCAATTTACAGCCCAACATACATGGATTCGAAACCTGTTTCACTCTACATATGGGCATACGCACAACACGAATGACCTTGAACTCTTCGCCGGTATGAGTCAATAAGTTGAGCGCGGTGTAATCGTGAAAGACAAAGAACGTTTAAAACGGTCATACATTCCGAGCACTAAATTCAGTACCAATACGACTTAATTATCAATTCCTACTATTAGTACATAATACATCCATAACGTCTACTGGAGCACTGTGCTAATGTTCACAAATGTTCTCCATCAATGTATAACTTAACAGGAAATGCAGATGGAAGATGAAGGAATGCATGACGGGAAAATTAATTTATTCATAATACACGTCAACCGACGTTTCGGAGGAACATATCTCCTCCATAGTCAGCGTCGAATGTGACTGCCACCTGATTTTACACATGTAAAGGTGCCACACGGAGGCGATACGTTCCTCCGAAACGTCGGTGGACTTTCAACAGACTACATGGCGTTTCATCCCAAATGATAGCATACTCATAACCACCGCTGTGGAGATATGGTAAAAGTAAAAAAAAAAAAAAGTAAAGGTATCCCTGTAACAGGCAGTGGAGGCCCACAGGGTTGTGAGACGTCGAGACTCCCACATTTTCTAGACAGTCGGCTCATACTTGGCAGTAAGGTTGTCAGCCTTACGCGCCGGCTGCCCTTTACCCCCAAGAATATTCCTGGTACTCGTTTCTGTTAGAGGCTAAGTCGAACCCAGGGCCACAGTGCGGCTTGAAGGATTAGGTAAATTGAAAAAAAAAATCCAATGACTTCATCGGGACTTGAACCCGCGACCTTCCGACTTGTAGCATAGTGCCTCAACCATGGTAAAAATAATAAAGCTATCCTTGTAACAGGCCGCGGAGGCCCACAGCGTTGTGAGACTTCGGGGCTCCCGCATTTTGTAGATAATCGGCTCACAGACGGCGGTAAGGTTGTCAGTCTTACGCTCTTGCCGCCCTTAGTCCCAAGAAGATTATTGGTACTCATTTCTGTTGCAGGCAGAATCGACACCATGGCCATAATGCGGCTAGCTGGGTGTCTTAAATCAACTGAAAAATCCAGTAACCTCATCGGGAATCGAACCCGCGACATGCCGGCGGGTAGCACAGTCTCTCAACCAACTACGCTACCGCGCGAGCCCTAATGTCCCAGAAAAGAGAGACAAATGTACCACTAATACAAGCAATACAGATTCCCAGGGAGACTAACAACTCTCTGAATTTAGGGTTGCAGATGGGCAATTAAAAGAAAAAATCAATATTAATCAATATAACCTGTGCATTCTATATAGCGTCTAGTGGTATGACTGGCGAATCATGAATTACAAAGAATTCGGAAGAAAGAGGTCGTGCCCTAATCGGGGTATTTTCCCCAAATTTGCCCGCAGGAACTAAAGAAAATCAGAAAACCCCCTCTGTCAGGATGGCCGTCCAGGCCGAGTTTCGAACCGAGAACCTCCCGCATACAAACACACAATGTCACCGCTACACCAACCTGATCCATCGAATCAGTGTAACTAACTCCATAGAGCTGAGCCTTTCTTGAAAAACCGTCAGTTGTGTAGATACTCAAGAATTTCCCAGCATTTACTGGAACCCGAAGGTTCAATTACCGTGTTCACAAGAGCCTTCCACTAATCTCTATCCTGAGCCAGATAAATCTATGCCATACCACTCCATCCTATCTCTCTAAGATCCAGTTTAATACTGTCCACCCACCTACATCTTGGTTTTCATAGTGGTCTTTTTCCTTCGGCTTTCCCACCAATATCTTATATGTATTCCTCCCCTGCCCATTCGTGCTACATGTCCTACCCATCTCATCCTCCTTGACTTTATCATTCTAATTATACTTGGAGAAGAGTACAAGTTATGAAGCTCCTCATTATGCAGTTCTCTCCAACCTCCCGTCACTTCATCTCTCTTCTGTCCAAATATTCTCAACACCCTGTTCTCAAACACCCTCAGTCTGTGTTCCTCCCTTAATGTCAGAGATCAATTTTCACGTCCATACAGAACCACATGCAAAATATACTTCTGTATATTCTAGTTTTTATGTTTTTAAACAGCAGACGAGAAGACAAAAGGTTATCGATTTAATGGTAACAAGCATTACCTGAATTCAATCTCCTCTTAATTTCCTCCTGAATCGAATTATGATCTGTTACTGTCATTCTCAAATATCTGAACTGTGCCATATTTTTAAAGCATTTGTCAGCTATCTTTATGTCATTACTTTATCCTCATTCTGGTGAGGAGACAGCAAAATATACTTAAGATTTCAGTGTTTACATCTAGACCAACTTCCTTACTTGCGTCAATTAGTGTCTGTTTGTTTTTTGTGTGTGTGTGTGTGTATCTATGTTATCCCAGCAGATTCATATCATCAGCACAGACCAACAGCTGATGCATCCCATTTAATTTCAGCCGCACCTGGTTTTCCTGGACCTTCCTAATGGCATATTCTAAAGCAAAGTTGAAAAGGAGTGGCGATAAAGCATCTCCTTGTTTTAGACCATTCTGGATAGGAAAACTACCAATGGGGGAGAAAAGGAATGCCTATACGATATTGGTGGGAAAGCCAGAAGGAAGGAGACCACTGAGAAGACCAAGGCGTAGGTGGGTGGACAATATTAAAATGGATCTTAGAGAGATAGGATGGGATGATATGGATTGGATTGATCTGGCTCAGGACAGGGACCAGTGGAGGGCTCTTGACAACACGGTAATGAACTTTCGGGTTCCATAAAATGCTAGGAAATTCTTGAGTAGCTGCAGATTTGGCTTCTCCTCAAGAAGGGCTCAGCTCCATAAGTAAGTAAGTAAGTAAGTAAGTAAGTATGGATCTTAGAACGCAATATTTCACCTCCTGCTTGAACAAGTTCTGCCGGAATTTGATCACTACCTGGCAACTTATACTTTTTCAACTATGCAAACGCAACTTCGACCTCAAAAGGGCTAGGATCAGGTACTAACGGCTCAGCTGTATGGATTTCTGTCTGCCTAACATCACTGACCCTATGTACATTCAATAACTGAGAGAAGTAGTTCCTCCACCTTTTCAAAATGTTGTGGGAATCTGCAAGCAGATCACCATTCTCATCCTTCACTAAGTTACTGCTAGGCTGGTAACCCCTTTTAAAGTCATTTATTCCTCTATACAGGTCTCTAATGTTCTTGTTCTTACTGTTCATTGCAAGCTCATCAATTCTGTATTTCAGATATTCCTTCTTTTTGTTCCTAAAATGCCTGCTGGCTTCACGTCTTATATTGTTCAGATTTCCATATTTATTTCGCTTTGATAATGCAGCCATTGCATTTTGGCTTGTTTCCTTTGATCAAATAATTCTGAGCATCCTTCGTCGAACCATGGGCTTATGCTTCTTCAATTCGTAATAACCTAGACTCTCTCTGGCTGAAGATATGATTCTCTTATGTACAAAAAGAACCTGTACATAATAAATGATTCTCATTCCCATTTCTATAGAAAAATGTACATTCGCCTGCGGGTTCGGTGCCACCTCTGTCCTATCTGACCTCCCGTTCGCCAACTAAACCTAACCTATATTTTGATATTTCTTTCCCAACTGCCCTGAGCGAACCTGCCCTATACAAACTTCTTACATTCCACGCACCAAATCTCATGTCCGTTTTCCTTAGCTCATATTGTTAGGTAGTTCATGAAAAGAATCCGTCCTAGTCCGAGGCCCTCTGTGACATTTCGTAACAAGCTTATTTTTAGCGATGACCTGTTAGACCGACGCCCAACCCCCAAGCTGGAGGACCATCCCTTGTCGGCTGTCCGCTACTGCTTATTCAATATATTCGCAGCCACCCTCCATATCTGGGGGCCGTCTCCTCTCTCCACAGCCTGAGGTCCCGCCGTGGTGACAAGGAAACCACAAAACATGGGCTGGTACACATACTAAGGTTTTCAACGTCGGTGCCAGGTGATGACGTGCTCAGCTTTAGGCACCATCTGATTTACCCCCAGGTAAAGAGAGCCCGGTACTAATTGGATTGGAGACTGGGTATGTCACGAAATCAGAACTGAACTTGTGGTAATGAATAAGCTCCGTGCCTCTGATGGGAAACGAACCTCTGTGTTTCAGTCCTGGGGGCAAACTGGGACTAAACTGAGCTAAAAATATTCCTGTATGTCACCAAATGTTTTTTTTAATTATACGTACAAATGTTCAAAAAGTCTTCTTTAGTTAAGACCTGTGTAACATAAAACCCTGTTAGACTTTTGCAGTGTAAGCAACATCCGCTTGCATAAGATACAGGAGGATATTGTCCCTGTGCCTGTCACATCATGCAAGCATGAAGAGGGAGCATGAAGGCGCTCCGTGCATTAACCTCTGAAGTCTTCGTCTTCATGCTCCAAATGCTGTAACTCCGGCTGGATGGGCCCCGGAGCTGGTCTCAACGTGATAAAATCACACAGAGAACCGAACCCCAACCCACAGCAAGTCACTTCACTGGTTAGGCCAAGCCATTTCACTGTTCATGCATGTAACTCCACAGTCCCTGCTCACGCAATACAGTTATATACTATAACTGTATCTCCTTAATGGAAATGGAGAAGCAATGGATCTCTTTCAGTGACCCCTGTACACCGTAACACAGGCTTCACTTCTACATATGCAGTCAGCACCACTACGCGTTCCCGTGTCTAAATGCCCATCACCATCAGATTGCACTAACACTACAAAAATTTCCATATGGCTTGTGGCAGAGAGTGAGAGTGTGAGAGTGGCGCGCGCGCGTGTGTATGTGTGTAAATAATGTTTCAAGGATCAATCTCATAACTTCACAAAAGAAGAAGTTCTGGGAAGAACTAATCGCCCACTTTCCTTTGATATGACATGGATCGCATAGAAAACGATGTCTTCAACAATTCTTCGTTACCGCGGGAACGGGTTTACCAAGCCGTTGCCTAGAAATGAAAGGAGGAATACACTTTACCGAGCCTTTGCCTAGCAACGATATATATGGGATACACATACAGACTGATGGGAGCAATTTATGAAATACGCGGCTGACATGGGCTCAGGTGCCATCATACAAATACTAAGTTTCATAAAGATTGGTTCAAGCTGATAGGGAGGGATTCACAGACACACAGACGGCGTGGTGATCTCATAAGTCTACTTTCATTTTAAAAAATGTAAGCAAGCTCGTATTACGGTTAAACCATCATTTCATGTATACCTATGCGAGACGCAAACAAATCCCATATAGTTACGTATTTACATCAAGTCAATGCACCAGACGTGAAGCCATACTTGCTCCTCAACTCCTACTGTTAAATGAATGCAAGTTAAAATCCTTATCACTAGACGGTCTTCCATATGTTCTCATTTATGGCCCCGACCGCAATTCTATATTTTTATGGAAATGTTTGGTTTACTAAAAAATACTTGCCACTGGTCTTCCCTTCCACACAGATTTTCAAGTGAACCACCCCAGCAGACATCCACACTTGTCGAAAGCCTCAAAATAGTCGTCTCTTTATATTTACACAAAAGACAGACAAAAATACGAGAGTCAAAAGCAAGAGAAACGTTCAGGACTTAGAAAGTTACAACTTTAATACAAGAAACAACATTACAAAAGGAAATGTCTCCAAATATTTATATATTTCTCAAAGTATTAATAAGAATGCAATACCACATATGAATCTACTAATGAAATTTGAGGTTTCCACAGCAGGGACTACGAAAAGTAGAGGTTTTCTGGGTGCGACGCCGTGTAATCTGGACGACAGTTACAAATGTTTCGAATGAATCTACTTCCTCCATCTTCAAAAGGTTCCTATAAAGCACAACAATATACCAGATTCTATAACATCACAATCTAGAAGTCCATAAGTTTCCCCCAGCAATAGCTTTCAAGATTCTTAATCCTAACATCTTGATTTATTACATGTTTAAACATAACAGAATAACAAAAGAACTATCTTTCAAATACCCCCCAAAAAAATCATGTACTGCAGACTGTAAAATTGCCAGTTCTCTCTATTATATGTATTTCGCTTACATAAGTGTGTTAACTCCTACACAAATTTGATACAACTGTTTTACTTAAATGAAAACTTTGTGCATGTTGTGCATGATAAACAACAAACAACCAGTAATACAATGTATTAACACATACATCAACTTAAATATCTGCATCAGCTACCATATAAAAATTGTTACGGAATATCTGTTAACTATATTGCTTGTACCCCATTTAAATGTGTACATTCTGGTGTGTATTTTGGATAAACACACTAAAACATGTACTGAGACATTATGTATAGGGTTGGAAACCGTGCAACATGAACTATATTGCCTAACAATAACGTAAATACAAATATCACCTGATGGTGGTCAAAATGGGTTGAAAAACACAGCAGAATAGGCCACATTTATAGGACAAAGTTTGTGTAATATCTATACAGAGTTAACAATCACAGACACAAACAGATGTATCAATGCAAGATTAAAAACATAAAATTTAAGTAATTTGCTTAACATAGGGTAAAAACAAAAATATGGTTTATCTGCTAAAGGTGATAGGCATGGTTATGTAACTGTGCTGTTTATCATACAAGGCTCAACAACCAACTCGCTCACTCCCTGCCAGCCTTACACTCTGTGGGCAAAATTCATTCTTCCTCCACGTTTGAGCAGGCGACGGCAACCATTGTGCATTAAGGGCTCACACAACAATCAAACTCCCATGTAGCAAGTCTCTGTTGAGAAGAGGAGCTGATAGTTCCTCAGCTGCTGGAAGAATTCTCAATTCTCTACAGCACCCACCAAGCTTCATGATATTCACAAATGCCAAGCACAGGACTCGATCCTGAGCCATCTCAAACCAATCCACACCTCGCACCCTTGTTCTTGAACACCCACTGAATTACAGCCCTTTCTTTGCTCTCTTTTACCTCCAAATTTCCCAACTAAAATGTTACAGGCACATTTCACATCCCTATTTGTGATACATGGTAAGAAGATTCTATCTCCCCAATTAATGCTACATGCCCCACCCATCTCGTCTTCCCCGATTTCTAACAACAACTGTTACTGCATAGTACAAATTATAAACTTACGACCCCATTATCAAACACCCTCCAATATATGTAGTTCTCTCACGAAGTTCCACACGAATCAACAGGTAAAATTAATCTTAAATTTCTTCGGCCGAAGACGGAAAGACAAAAAGATTCTCAGTTTGTTGGTACCAAAGCATTCGCTCAGTTTCTTAACGTTAATTCCCAACTTATTATCTGGTGTAGCGACTGGCTACGGGCTGCATGATCGAGGTGTGAGAGTTCGAGTTGCTCACACCGGCTCTGGGGCCCATCCACCCTCCTATCCTCCAACTAGTGTCGAGGTTAAGAAAATATGGAGCTATACATCCACTCGCCCATACGCCTTTATGACGCAGTACTTAATTAGCTAAGCACAGGGACAACTTTATCGTTTTTTAATTATCTGGTACATCAAATGCCCCGTTTCCAAGACTTATAAGTTATATAATATGTTACCACATTCACCATCGTTTAATCGTGGCTTCGATATCGCACTACACGTAGTGTGTAACCATTCCTTCTTCTACCCTTCCGTCCCGAGCTTTGTTTTGCAATAGTTATAAAACTACAAACATTCTTGCCTAAGCCAGCTTTCACTACAGTAAGAATCAAATATGGGACAGTGGGCCATGTTACTGAAGACCTGAATATAGGAGCAAAACGACGGAATTTCGTATCAGGAGTACATAATCCATAATTTGAATAGTACATATTTGTAACGTTAATAAACGGGAAACGTTGAGTATGGACACGATAACCATGCTAGTTCTAGGAAATAAGCTGTAAATTAGCGGTCAGACATACGTATTGTTCGTACAACCCACTGCCAACCTAATTATGCACCACAATTAACGTATTATATACATATAAATAAAATGATCACATATTATTGGCAGACATATTGCACTGTAAGCCATCAGCAAAGCTACAAAGAAGGCTGCGCGATCCCCAATCAAATACAGCTCTCTCTATAAGCAGCACCCAGCTGTAACACATGGCCACCTCCCAGCTGATTGAAGCAGCAATAACAACAACAAAGAGACTGATTCAAATACGAGCATTTACGACATGATAATCACACATCTGCATCTACAGACTTTATAAAACAATACTGCACCACCCCTACAACGAACTCAAACGTATATAAAAGTACTATTATTAAACACGGAATGAAAACACATTTCTGCGCAAGATGACAAGTTACATGATCCTCAGTCCAAAAGCCTCAAATTATGTCACACTGCACATTGTTACGTCTCAAAATGGAAACGATAATATGTTTTCTTCGAAATGTTATTAAAATCTACAGCAACAACGATGTGTTCAATATTAATTACATAAATAAAATGTAAACATGCAAGATGGCTGAACCACTGTCACAACACAAAGAAACAAAGAACCATGTTAAATTAAAATACACTAACCTCCATAAGCACTTTCTTCTATATTAAGTGATCCTGTGTAGTCTTAAGAACATAAAAATCTCAATTCAAGCGTTAAACACTTTAAAATGGCTACAAAATCACTAAAAACGTTACACGGAACTCACTACGCATCTCTCCAACATAATAGTCTGGTTCGATTTATTTTGCATCGTCTGCGAGCTAAGGTTTCTGCGCAGCTGTTTATGCGCATTGGTTGTACAGTCTGTTCAAGAACCATGGACGTTCATAACTTCAATGCACAAGAGCATATAACTTTCTAGAAGGTTATCAGAGCAGTATTGCTAGCAAAATTATCGCTAATCTATATTTTATAGACGTGTACATAATAATTTGGAAAGTAATGTAAAGTTATTTCGTGGAATCACTGCATGTATACTACGTGTCAGCCAACAGACTTCTGGAGATGAATGTAGCATGTATGGTAACAGTACCGATGCGGTGGAGGATCTAGTATCGCCAGTCCTTTTGTTTGAGCTCAAGAAAAAATGTCTAGTAATCTTATTTGATAACAGGTTTCCCCATGGGTTCAGAACTACGACTTCCTTAAAGGTGGAACACGGTACGGTCATCGCAACACGAAAGAACATGGGTGTTTATTATTTTAGCTAAGAATATCTTCTGTGGCGTCTTCCTGCACGCACTAGAACGGACAAGTTCTCAGGGCGATGACTACGAACTTGGTTTGTAACGCGAAGTAGTTCTGAGAGAGCCCAGCATTTCTGAGGAACATATCGCCTCCATCTTCAGGGTGGAAGAGTAAGCCAAGCAAGAAGCCAGCCGATGTAGGCGGCATACCGAGAGCTCACCTGTGTAAATACAGCTACGATGACTAACCCTTTATGTTCGGGATGCTATCATTTCTTGGAAACATACGCTTTGTGAAGGGAATCACATAACGAATTGCGGGATTCCAGGAAAATTCAGCGCTGCTTCCTTAATGAAGAGAAACTGCAGTAACTGCATAATACAGCTTCTCTTGGAGCCAAATATGCCTATAATTGTTATAAAACCGTTAGAATACATATGCTAAAGTACTGTCGGTGTAGCGACTGGCTACGGGCTGGACGCCAGAGGGGTCTGAGTTCGAGTCCAGGTAGGGTCAAAAATTTTCTCTTCTCCATGTCGTCCAGACCGTCTCTGTGGCTCACCCAGCCTCCTATCTAATGGATACTGGGGGCTTTTCACCGAGGGTAAAGCGGCCGGGGCATGAAGCTGACATCTTATCTCTAGCTAGTTCCGAAGTCAAGAAAGTGTGGATCTATACATCCACTCGCCCATATGCTTTCATGGCGTAGTGTTTAATTAGTTAAGCACAAGGGACAATCTAACCTTGCCTTACTATCAAAAATAGAATAGAAATAGATGTAAATTGAAAATAGATTGAAATATAGTACCAAATATTAATTACCACAAATTAAAGCATTTAAACGAAATATCCTTCTATTATGAGTTCTCTAGGGCGATCGGTAAAAATAGTCTTATGTGGCTGATACGTAGGTTTTGTTAACAAATTTTCTGACTCGCCCCCATCACCCGGAAAGAAATTCCGAAGTTCCCCGCTCAAGTATAGAACACGAGGGCGATTCCTGGCATCTGGCGAAAATACGCATCTCCTGGTATGTACTGTGTTTGCACTGAAACAGACTTCCGTTCAAGTTCAAGAGTTTGCCGCCTTTTTTTTTCTTTGGACGGTATGACCCCCCCCCCCGGAATCAGAGAGTTTCGGCGCAGTTGCCGCGTTACTTTCTTTAACGTGTCATCGTCTTTAAAGTCAGAGAAAGTGGTTTCGATTTGTAAACCCAATCCGTTACGGCAGTCAAAAATGTGGACTGCCAGACCAGCCATACTAAGGTTTACAGGCAAAGACCATCAGGAGAGCATAAGGGACTCTGAACGGGGCTGGCCTCATCGGTCAACTCAGATGCCGTTATCAGTAGAACGTCCGGTGTATTTTGCAGAGTCCATCGAGATAAGCACTGTGGGGTGAGTGTGTGTGGGTTATAGCAGGACGGATCTTAGGGGGCATCACCCTCAGGGCCTTCCGTAATGAAGCTGCAACCACTACCCCACTACTTCTTGCGATATTTCTTAGTTCTCATGGTTTTATCTTTATGGTAGCACCCCGTTGCGTGTTGTACGATAGCGTACATGGTACCTTCTGCACAACAATACGTGTATATTACTTGTTTACTCATGGAGCTGGGCCCTTCTGGAGGAGCCACCAATTCTGCAGCTACTCAAGAATTTCCCAGCATTTTATGGAACCCAAAGGTTCATTACCGTGTTCACAAGAGCCCTCCACTGGTCCCTATCCTGAGCCAGATCAATCCAACAATAATATCTACAGAATGAAAAACAAAATAGATACTAACGTATCAACATTTGTTTGTTATTATTATTATTTGTTATACAAAGGTGTTGCGCTACATGTTTCGACCTTTCCTAGGTCATCATCAGGCGAGTCACAAAAATATCAAACTGTTCTTAAATTGTGTTACCTAAATATGGACCCATATATTGCAAATTCGGTTTTTGTTTTTAATAGCAAATACGCCTTTGTAAAACGTAACTTAAAAATACACCCAAAAACTCTGCTAATACGGGTTGTATCTAAGTTTAAGATTCTTTAAGCCTATATATATATATTATAATTTGTATTTTCATGCCATATGCCCTTGAAATAAAATTCAATTAAAAAGATTCTAAAAACTTGTTCTGTATAAATCCCTACTCTATTTATGTGTTGGTTCATGGGTTAGCTCTAAATAGGCTTAAAATTGATCTTAGAACTAAAAGTGACTTTTTAGTGTCGTCAGTATAATCGTAGATGTTGGCTGATGAAACCATGGGACCATGCAAAGTGAGGGGGTCCGTCTTCAGATCTCTGTCGTGTTGATTAGTTTTCACGCTTAACGTAGAGAATAGGTCTTAGGGCACTGACGCTATTTAGCCATGTCAATGGCATCAATGTATTGGATGCAATTCAGTTTTTTATTTATTTACGTGCCATTTAAATAAAACAAAGGGCAAAAGCAAAAGAAGTAAACAAAACACACACACACATAAAGAAAAGGGAACACAAGGCAACTTGCATTAATATGTTGTGTTCAGGCATATACATATATGTATTATGACGTGTATGAGTGACTAAAGAAGGGGTTTAGATTTGTGATTGGATTTACTGGCCACTTATGCAAACAACTCTTAACTACAAGTAACCATAACAGCCTAAGTACACTGTAACTACAGCACACACATATTCTTCTGTCTTCACTAGTCATTTCGTGGTAACGAATCTTAACCATGTCCTCTACTAACGTCCTCATCAGCTGGCGAACATCTCACAACTAACTAAACTCAAGGTCAAAGTCAAAGTCAAAGTTGCTGTATGACTAGCGGTTTACCGTCAGTAAGTTCATCTTGGAGCCAGGCCCCTTGAGGATCACGACCAGAGATTTCTTCTTCAACTGAACTCTTGCGGTAATAGTCCTTATGTAACACCCTCTCTGACGAGAAGATGGGTTTGTCTCTTATGAATATGTTTGGGCTTTCGTCAATGTATGCACCACACATGTAGCATGTTATTGAAAATTCCTCCTCTCGCACTGTACACAAGTGCTCTGTCTGCCCAGGCTTTGAAAAGCAGAACATGCCAGCTTAATCACTTGAACGGTCAAAAGCTTGACCTCCACCGTAGCCCTGCGAGGCGAAAAGATGACGGGAAAGGAACCCAGTGCCTGGGGGGTGTAACCGGGCCATCCTGATCCGGGGGGGATATAAATACGGGGACCTGGCTCTCCCGGTTGGTGTCTGGAATCTGAGATTTCCGCGGGACTCCGATTCGAGAATGACTGCGCTGGCGAGAACCAGCAGCAATTGTAAACAAATTACCGCAAGGGTTCAGTTGAAAAAAAAACTATGATCATGATCCTCAAGGTGCTTGACGCCAAGATGAACTGATTGGTTGTAAAACGCCAGTCTTAAAGTACTAACTCTGACTCTGACTCTGACTCTGACTCTGACTAGAATCAGAATTGAGGGAGTCTCTTGAGATGGCAAGAAAGGGATTAGACTTCATGTGTGCTGCAGTGACAGTGAGACGGTTATAAATCCGTTGCCAGGATACGACTAATGAAGACTAACAGTACACTAATGCGTGTGTAACGGTGAAGTGTGTAGATCAGCGATAGCGCTGTATTACTAGTAGCTCCGAGTGGTATGTATAAGGTGTCAATAAATCCAATCGAAAACCCCGCCTAATAATCACAACACTAAAACATGACAATATTTACCATTGTTTCCTAGAAGTAACTGCCTCCTTCTTCAAGGTATTCTGTGAAGAGATGTGTACTTAGCAGAGTTAGTTGAACGTAGCTAACCTTCATCAGCAGGATCAATAAAGGAATTTACATTTGGAATCAGACAATTGGTAAATTCCAAAGCAGGTTTCATAACAATAGGTACTTCTAAAATAGTGACAGCCATATTGTTTTTGAAAGGGTTGTATTTTTTTTATGAAGGACATTTAAAAATTTTATTTTTAGATGCGAGACGATGTACGGCGCTTCTTGCCAGCTGTCGTTAGTTAAACTTTCATGTTTGTTTGCCTCTGAGAAGCTGTGGTGCCTCTTCTGCTTCTGTCCCATCAAGATGCTAAAAGTGAGGGCTTAAGCTTCTGACGGCAGTCGCTGCAGGCATCCGGAATGGCTCAGTCGGTACGGCGATGAATTAGGGGCCGGACGGCCACTGGCAAGATTCTTCCCGTCTCTACAGCGTCCAGACCGGCTCTGGGGCCCTACCTCGGGGATCTATCGCTGGGGGTAAAGCGGCAGAGGCTTGAAGCTCACCACGCACCTCCACCTAGTGCCGAGATCAGGACTGCACTACACCATACGTCTTCATGACCCGGTGCTTAACCAAGAAGGACTTCACCCGTTTACAGGGATCACTAAAAACAGTCCTGTTTTCTGGGTTGTGAGGCCGTGTATTCTGTTATATGCTTACAGACGTTTCGGAGAAACGCACTGTCTCAGTCTTGAGAGTAGAAGAGGGCACAGTAGCATCTCAATAGATGATAAATATGAGAAATTTGAGGTTATGATGGCTATGACTCTTTGATTGCTATCTTCAGGGATGCTGCGCCGTCTAGGCTGGTAGATGTTTACCGACGTATCAATGTATTCTGCTTCCACGTTCAGGGTGGAAGACAATATAGTAGTCTCTCCAGAAGAGATAATTAGGCGTATTTAAAATTTGAGGTTCTCTCAGCGGTAGCTGTAAAATTTGCTGTCTTGTAGGATGTGATGCAATTTAGTCTGGCAGATATTTACCGAAGTTTCGGAGAAACATACTGTAACGATTCCTGTGTGACTATAGATGGGGTTCGGATAGGTGAATGGATTTATTGACCACTTGTACACACGACTCGGTACTACGTGTACGTGTAATTACAGCGTCACCGTTAATCTCTACAATTCACAAATCATCATAGTACTCGATAAGCCTTTTCCAGCCTGCTGTTTCTTCGCCAGCCGTTCCCTAGCAACGACTTAAACAGCGGAGTTTCTTCAGTTTCACTCGCTCAAGTCTTTCTTCACAGCCTCCGGTGCCGAATTGAACTGAACTGAACTAACAACTCACTGTGAAATGAACTCGTTGCTTCAAACTGTCCTGCTCATAACATCTCGGAACGGACCACATAGAAAATACCCTTATTCTATTGTTACGCTCGTGTTCGTTGTCGAGGGAACATGTTTACCGAGTCGTTACTCAGAAACGGGATGCGTAACATTATTTATTATGAATCCACAGCCCCAGTAACGGGTGTCGTTTCGTGACCGTTGCCCAGCAACGAGGCTACACGCTACAATACTGTTTACATTTTCATCTACCAGGCTACACAGCGTCATATCCCAGAAGATATAACATCCAACGTTTGAATACAAATACATATAACAAACTAACTATCCACCTGGCTCTATGGAGAAGAGTCGTTGCGAAGCCACCACGTGTCCAGTTACTTCAGAATTTCCCAACACTTCATGGAACTGAAAGGTTCATTACCGTTTTCACTAATTCGCATCAGCAGTCAGATCAATCCAATCCACACCACCCCATCCCATTTAATATTATCCACCCACCTACCTCTACCTGTCTATTTATTCATCTCTCTCTCTCTCTCTCTCTCTCTATATATATATATATATATATTTATATGGCTCTACAGTCCTCCTTGTTAGACTTTGGCCGATATTTCAGTTACTTAATCCTATACACAGTCGGTAGGGCTTCTTGGACGAAAGATAAGTCTGTCGCCCTGCCTCTACCTATACACAGAACGACACAAACGCAGAATAATCGCACAAAGACATCCATGCCTTGAATGGTATTCGAACCGACGTTCCCAGTTTTCGAGTGGGCGAAGACAGTTCATGCCTTAGACAGCGCGGCCACTGTGATCTCCCCCTCCGCCCTTACGTCTAGGTCTTCTTAAGAAGGAATATGTTCCCTACGAAAATGTGAGCGTTTTCTTAACTTATTCACCGAGGCCTCTTGGACTATTTTATTTGAGAATGTGAACGGTGGCAGGATACTCAGTATTCACCTACCGGCCTCGACACAGCATCGTTAGCCCAGAGATCGCAGTGCGAAATGTCTGTCCCTCTTGCACTGAGATCATGAAACTTGAATTATACCTCATATTTCTTTTTCAATTCCCAAATGTAAAAATACTTGAAAATGGAAAAGAAGTTAAGATGGAGGGAGTGGTAACAGGAGTACTTGATAGAGCAGTTTAATCTTATAATAAATAAACTAAGACTTCCATTTACTCCGATATCTGTATAAGAAGCACGAACCTTCAGGGACTGTCCGAGGGCAGCGTACCTCCCCAGAAGGCATATAACTCGTTTCAACTGCTCCTTCTTCTTCTTCTTCGTCGCGTTCCTTCCCCCCCCCCTCTCCGGCCGCAGAGTACTGGATGCGCAAGAAGAAGCTAGAAAAAACAAGACGTATATAACAACTGGTAGATTCTAAAGGGCTCTGACGATTGAGTATTTCACTCAGAATTACTGGGTGATTGAGGTTAGCCTTTTCCATGGGACGCAACTGAGTAGGTGTCTCCCCCCCCTCCCTCACTTGAGGACGGATACAGATCCAGTTTCCGAAATGTTGTGTTTTCTGTTTTCTAGAATGCCGGACGATAGAAAAAGCCCAAAAACACAGTAATTCTAAAACGTGAAGACGTTTGGTTAAAATGTAAGGTCAAGTTGTCCTTCTGCTTAGCCATGGAAACGTACGAGGGGCAGGGCTACAGCTTCACCCGTTCTTAACCTCGGCATCAGGTAGGGGTGGAGTGTCGACGGTGGTTCCAGTATTTAGATGAACTGGAAAGAAATGATTTGCCGTAAGTATACAACAAGGCCGCGCCATAGCTCAAGCGGTTAGTCGCTGGCTTCCTACCGCAGCGGCACTGCTTGTTTTTTTATTGCTAGTGGGGTGGGACTAAGTCCCTTGTACTGCGGCCACTTCTGGCCTATTGTACCAGCCCCAGATGATAGGTGAGGGTGATTGTGGAGCAGTTGGTGGAATGAAGATTGGCAGGGGAAACTGAAGTACTCGGAGAAAACCAGCTCAAGCGCCACTTTGTCCACCACAAATCCCACTTGACCAGACCCGGGATCGAACCCGGGCTGCCGCGGTGGAAAGCCAGCGACTAACCACTTGAGCTATGACGCGGCCTACAAGGGACTTAGTCCCACCCCACTAGAAATAAAAAGAAAGTATAAAAGGCCGTGCCATAGCTCAAGCGGTTAGTCGCTGGCTTCCTACCGCAGCGGCACTGCTTCGGTCCCAGGTCAGGTCATGTGCGATTTGTGGTGGACAAAGTGGCACTGGGACAGGTTTTCTCCGACTACTTCGGTTTCCCCTGCCAATCTTCATGCCACTGACTGCTCCACAGTCACCCTCACCTATCATCTGGGGCTACAATAAGCAAATTAGTGGCCGACGTACCAAGTGCACTTAGTCTCACCCCACCCCAGGAAACTACACCAAAAGAGAGAAGCAGAAGAAGAAAATAATATATCTTGTTCTATATGGCAGGGTCCTTCTTGAGAAGCTAATAAATAGTTGGTCAAGAAATTTCGCAGTTTTTACGACACCTTAAAACAGCTGAGGTTATCATGACGATAATAATGAACAGTACTGCCTTCTGCCACGTGATGCCGTGCAGTAAGTAATTATGAATGTTACGAAGATATCTGCTGCCTCCATCTTCATGATTATAGTTGGAGGCAACACAGTTTCGTCGAAATATCAGTAGTGATCTGTCAGACCACATGATACCACATCCAAAAACTCATGCCGTATTCAACAGAATCCGCCGATGTCTACTCAGCGCCCTTATGTCCAATTTATTTAAGATTAAGATCCATTTTAATATTGAATACAGACCGGCTCTGGAGCCCACCCAGCCTCCTGTCTAATGGGTACTGGGGGTTCTTTCCCCGGGAGTAAAGCGGCTTGGGCGTGAAGCTGACCACTCGCCTCCAACTAGTGCCGAGGTCAAGACAACGCTATACATCCACTCCTCCATACGTCTTCATGGTGTAGTGGTTAACTACGCGTAGTTAAGCACAGGGACAACTTAACTTCACCTTTTTTTCCCCCCTTGGCACTACAGCCCCAGTGGGCCTAGGCCTACCTCCATGAACTTCTCCGTTCACTTCGGTTTTTCTAGATCTTACACGTTCGGTAGGACTCCTTGGGCGGGTGATCAGCTCGTCGCAAGGCCTCTACCTGTACACAAACACAGAAAAATGCACACACACACACAGACTAAACATCCATGCCCTGAGTGGGATTCGAACCCACGATCCCGGTTTCCAAGCGAGTGAAGACAATACATGCCTTAGACCGCTCGGCTACCGTGACCGGCAATCCTTTACCTTTACCCACCTGTTTATGTCTAGGCATCCCATGTGGTTTCTTCCCTTTAGGTTTTCGAAGTAGGCTTACATATTTCTACTGTATACATGTGTGTGTGTACGTGCGTGCGTACACCTCCTGCCTCCGTTTGCTTCCCTTGCCGTAAATACAGCCATGACTACACTGAAGATAATTCTTTACATTGTACAACAAGTTTGTTGCATATATCCGTCCTCGTTTTGATCAGTTATTGCCTAATGGAAGACACTGCAGAAGTGGTAGAGTTTTCTCCTGTTTTTTCAGCGCCACTTGTTTCTTTCTTGTTTCTAAATGAGTTTATAATTCCCAGCAAGAGGGCTCTGTAAGAGATATAATTTGTACATCAATTTGTAGTGTTAAAGTCTTATTGCGAAACTCTAGTAAGTAGCATAAATCATTAATACAGTAATGTTATTTTGATATTGTCACGTATTTATGGGTGTGCGTGACTTATAGACGGGGTATGGATTGCATATTGGATTTATTGACCACTTGTATACACCATTCGGAACTACAATCTACAGGCCACTGACACACAGAGACTAGTGTCCTAAGTCTATTACAGTCTCCACTGCCGTTTCCTGACAACGGCTTCTAACAAGAGAGATTCTTCAGCTTCACGCACTCAGATCCTCGTGTCACAGCCGCCCGAGCAGAACTCTTGTCGACTGACAAATCAGCTAACTGGGTACCAGGCTGACGGCCATTTCACACCGACCTCCTAGTCTTCTCTTCACAGGCTGACCTTCTACTGAACCCTCTGTCAACTGAACTCTCTCACTCACCAACCAGGTGCTTCACGTCACTTCACTCAACTTAACTGCTGACAAATCCCAACCAACAACTAACTCGTTGTCAAAGTCACATTGCGACTGACAATCAGTCAGTCAGTAAGTCTTGGTGTCAGGACGCGCCATAGCTCAAGCGGTTAGTCGCTGGCTTCCCACAGCGGCGGTCCGAGTTCAAACCCGGGTCTGGTCAAGTGGGATTTGTGGTGGATAAAGTGGCGCTGGGCGGGGGGGGGTTTCTCCGAGTACTTCGGTTTCCCCTGCCAATCTTCATTCCACCAAATTCTCCATCATCATAATCACCCGGGGCAGGCTACAATAAGCCAATCTGTGGCCGCCGTGCCGAGTGGGCCCAGTTGGACTCCACACCCCACTAAGCGAATTTAAAATTATTAAAGTCTTGGTGTTGAGCCCCTAGGGCTCATGATCAGATATTTATTACTCTCTGACAGTTACAGTCTTGTTTTGTGGGGCGCCCTCTCTGACGAGAGGAAGGGGACTCGTGCCCATATTTTACTGTCTCAGATTTGAGACTTCCCATTTGTCGCCTCCTACGACTCGCAGGGCTACGGTGGAGGTATTCGACCCCTCCTCCACACGAGTTGCTAATCGCTAACTCGTTGCTTCAAATTGTCCTGCTTATAATATCTCGGCACGAACCACATAGAAAACATCGTTTCCGTTGTTATAGTCCAACAGTACCTCGACCGTTGCATGCGTATCCGTTGACGCGGAACCCGTTTATCGAGCACTTGCCTAGCGATAGCGCGGGTATTGTTGACGTGTTTACCAGCAGTTACCAGGCAAGACACATTCCTTCTTGCGATCGTTGTATAGCAACAGCNTTAGATTTTGATACAAGGAAATTTAATTCTATTTATTATTTAGGAATAATTTCAATATAATTACCTAAAGTCACATATCTTACAGTTTTAAAAAGCAAGAGAATGCCATTTTTGACAAGTATCAAACAGCTTTTCAATATGTAAAAAGAGAGATTACACAAGAAATTATGTTAGAAATAGCAAAACATTGAATTTCCTGCAGCCTGCTAATTTATGTCTGTGTGAGACTCCTTGTCTTCTGGTCTGTTGGAAAATTGTCTTTACAAAAAATATTTCTACTAAAATTTTAATATTGATTTTAATATCAATTAGCTCTAAAAGTTGAGGGGCCGCACTGTGTGGGTATGGGGGCCGCATGTTTGACACGGCTACGCTAGAATGTGAAAAGTCTGAAAATACGATAGATGATAGGATGATATTAAAATGGATCTTGAAGAAAATAGAATGGGCTTGCGTGGACTGGATTGATGTAGTACAGAATAAGGATCACTGAATGGGCTCATATCAACATGGTACAGAAAATTCGGTTCCGGAAAATGCTGGAAAAATCTTGACTATCTGAGAAAATATTAGTTTTGGTGATATTTAATGCAAGAATATTATCCTCTCTAAGGAATATACATAAGAAATATATTGCAAGTTTACTTGCTCGTAACTGGCCTTAACGCCCCAGGCTTGGATTTGGGAGATGTTGGGTTCGAATCTCACTCGGAATACAGGCTGTCCTGACTGAGATTTTCTTCAGACCCTGCAAGGAAGTGTCGGGACATTTTCTCGATTAGGCCAAAATCGCTTTATTCCAAATCCTTCCCAGTTCATTACTTGTCTCTCGTCCTACTGTAAAACGCTGTAGAATGTAAGCATCATTAAATAAACCACTAACTAACTCCATTGAGCTGAGGCCTTCTTGAAAAGCCGCCAGTCGCTCAGCTACTGAAGAATTTCCCAGAATTTTACGAAACCTACAGGTTCATTACCGTGTACACTAGTCCCTACTCTGATCCAGATCTATCTAGCCCATATCACATATCCTTAAGATACATTTTAATATTATCCCACCCACGTCTAGGTCTTCCTAGTGGTCTTTTTCCTTCTGGTTTTCATTGAAAATTCTGTTTCTTTGTCTCGGTTTGACGGAGACTGCTGTTTACTTGTAAAATTGCCAATTTCGTTGCAAACCTCAGTGACGCCCCAGTCCAGTCACCTGAAGGCACCTCATCAAGAGGATCTGTGGTTACGCGGCGAGCGCATGTTGCTGTGCCTGTCAGAGCTCTTCCAGCAGAAACGGCAGGAAATGGAACTAAGAACAAAACAACCGGAAAGCTGGATGGAGGAGTAACAACGCATCACTCACGTTTCAGACCGAGTTAACTCGAGCGTTATTGCTGATCATGGGCAGTCAGAAGTTATATCGGCCGGAACACAGACAATCCTGGGTATTCTCGTGGATTTCCTCAGTATCCTCACCCAAATGCCCGGATAGTTATTTAAACCAGGCCACGTACATTTCCTGGGAGCTGGGACAGTTCGGTTGCTATATAGGTGAGCTACGAGCTGGACGGCTGGGGTTCAATTCCCGGAAGGGGCAAGAGATTTTTGTCTTCTCCATAACGTCCAGACCGACTCTGGGACGAACCCAGCCTCCTATCCAATGGATACAGCGACTGTTCCTCCGGGGTTAAAGTGGCAGGAGCGTGAAGCTGACCATTCACCACCATCTAGTGCCGAGGTCAAGAACAGTGGAGTGGTACCTTTACTCACGCACACGTCTTCATGACGTGGCCCTTAATTAAAAAAGCATAGAGACGACTTTACCTTTTGTACGATCACTTCCTTCCACAGATTTTCCAGTTAATTAATTTTCGTTAATTCTACGATATATATACATAATTTGTGCAACTGACGTCATTAAATAAAAACAGAAAGAAGTCATATTTCAGAATTACAATAGGATCTCAAGTTGTGCTGTGAGTTGCGCGCGGTGCGTCTTGTAGTTATCACACAACCTGCGGACCTGAGTTCATTTCTCATCTTGCCAATACCTACAAATATTTCCAGTCTATCGCTTTAAATTAATCACCATAATAATAAAGTGTACGCTCTTCTGGCTTGTAATACTGTGTAGTTCGGAGAGAAGCGGACATTTCCTAGTGGCATAATGCCTCCATCTTCAGGGTAAAAAGTATGAAAAGTAGGAAACCAGAGCTCTGCTTGCTGTCTGTTTCATGCTGCTTTCTTGCTTGACTTATTCTTCGAACTTGAAGATTGAGTCCATATCCGAAACGTTGGTTTATTATCACAAAACTACAGTGTTATATCCTAGAAGACATAACAGTTTGTAGCAACCGCTGTGAGAACTTCAAACACAACAAAAGCTATTTCGCGTGAAGTCAGTTTTCCTGTTTGATTAGGTAATGCTAAGGCCATTAGGTGACGGCTGAAATACGAGGGAGAGTCAGTAAAGAGGACACAAATGGAAGTAAAACAGCTGTAATGGATGTAACATATTTTCTGTGTGTATCACTAGGTAGCAGCACAGTCCAGCTTCAGGAGAGTCTAGGTAGCAGACGCGCATGCGCATGTTCAGAGGCTGGTTTCAGTAGTCTAAATGGCGACCGTGCTTTAGGATGTACTACAGAAGAGCAGCTTTCTCTTGTGCGTTATTTTGTGGCCAAAAAGGCTCAATGCAAAGGATATTCTTAAAAAAAGTTTCCTGTTTACAGTGGGAAGTGTTTGTCTCTTAAAGCGGTTCACAACTGGGTGGCAAACGTTTCGCTGACGACGAAGAAGTTGAAACGGAGATTTCGACGAAATGGTAAAGTGATAGAACAAGCGTATCAATTTTGGTGGAGGATATGTCGATAAATAAATGTTTTTTTTTCCAGGTGCAAATATCATATGTTTTACATTTTATATCCATTTGAGACATATTTACTGTCTTTTCTTCGTGCGTAACTTTTGGGTAGGTTTTGTCGTTACATCCTTCGGAATAATTTCAACTATATGCATCAACCGACCAGACTACAGTCCAGTACTCCGGTGATCGCTTTGCACTTGCAGGGTTGGGTAGGGTAAATGCTGATGGCCTTCGCCAGCACAGTCAGTCTTGTTTCATGTTTCTATTTCCCACCAGACTTTTACGTGTTTTGAAATGAGGTTTCTCCTCGAAGAAAGGAGGGGTCTGACTCCCCGTTAGTATTGGACGTGACATATTTTTGCTTTGTTATTCATGTAGTGTAGCCTGCATGAGAAGGTAATGTGATAATGAGGATATCGACATTGAGACTGTGGCGTGATTTGCACATTTCCAGACCTCCTGTTTACTGAAATGTGAGTTGCTGTCTCTCTGTTTCTGAGAATGGATGAATGTAACATTCGCACGTGGCGCTCGCTAGGGCGTGGACAGTTAGACTAGTGTCATTCATATTAGGCATTGAAGAGTTCATCCATTTTATGTCAACACCCAGTGAATCTGAGCATTACATCTAAAAAAAAGTTTTCAAATATGCCTCAAAACACAAAATGGGGAATTTCTTGATTGTGTTTCAATTTCAGTTCCTGACTATTTAAACTGCGCCATGAAGAACTATGAAGAAGATATACAAATCAGCGTTTCCTTGATTTCGTTGCTGGTTGTAGGTGAGCGGTCAGCTTTACGCCCCGGCCCCTCCCCCCCCCAGAAAGAGCCACTGTACGCATTAAGTAGGAAGCTGGGTGGGCCTCATAGTCGGTCTGGCCGAGATGGAGATATGAAAATTCTTGAACCTACCAGGACTCGAACAAAGACCCCTCTGTCATCCAGCCTGTAGCCAGTCGCTATACCGACTGCGTTATTCCTACTCCTATTAATTCATGTGGCAGGCCCCTAAATGAAACTGAACATGTGGTATCTTCAAGCAAAACGGTATAACAGTAGGCGCATTAGAGGGCCAAACGCGCAATATCAATTTTGCCAGTCACACGGATTTCATTTTTGTTCGGCATTCATCAACCAGCAGTACCCTACTGTCATAGTTCAAATCTGTTACACTTCCTTACCGTAGACATTATCATCCTCTTTAGCCGTTCCTTAAGGGGTGACTGCTGTATTGGCGAGCAATGACACGTTTCTTATTTCTGAACAGAGAACAACTGCCATGTTTACGTCCAGATTGAGTGACCGGAAATGGGACAATATCATTACAGGAAGCAAGTCACTAGTTTCTTGGAGACGTGAATTTGTCTTTTGACAAGTCAAGCTGTCACAACTTATCTTCAGAAGCGTATAGCTAAACACTCTTTTCCAGAAGATAACTAATTTTATGGAGCTCGGCCCTTCTTGAGAAGCCGCCGGATGTGTAGCTACTCAAGAACTTCTTAGCCGTTTAGGGAAACCGAAGGTTCATTACCGTGCTAACAACAGACCTACATTAATCCCTATCCTGAGTAAGATCGATCAAGGTCACGTCATCCTTATCTATATCTCTAACATCCATTTTAATATTATCCTCGCATTTATGTCTGGGTCTTCCCAGTGTTCTCTTTCTTTTTGGCCTTCCCACCAATACCCTATATGCAGTCCTCTTCGCCTCATTAGTGCTACATGTCCTGCCTATCTCATCCTCCTTGACTTGATCATTATAATTATACTTTGCGAAGTTATGAAATTCCTCATTATGCATTTTTCTCCAACCTCCTGTCACTTCATCCCTCTTCGGTCCAAATATTCTCCTGGGCAACATGTTCTCAAACACCCTCAGTCTATGTTTTTCCCTCAATGTCAGAGTCCAATTTTCACACCCATACAGAACCATAACCAAAATTATATGTTCGTATATTCTAATTATTGCCGGTCACGGTAGCCGAGCGGTCTAAGGCATGTACTGTCTTCGCTCGCTTGGAAACCGGGATCGTGGATTCGAATCCCACTCATGGCATGGATGTTTAATTTGTGTGTTTGCGTTTTTCTGTGTTTGTGTACAGGTAGAGGCCTTGCGACGAGCTGATCACTCGCCCAAGGAGTCCTACCGAATGTGTAACATCTAGAAAAACCGAAGTGAACGGAGAAGTTCATGGAGGTAGGCCTAGGCCCACTGGGTCTGTAGTGCCAAGGAAATATAATATAATATAAATATTTTAATTATTACGTTTACAGAGAGTAGACGAGAAGGCAAAAGGTTCTGGACTGAATGGTAGAAGCTAACAGCTTCCCTGTGTGAGGTCCGTGTCCTCTCTGGGAACTGAATTGTCCTCAAGAGTCGTTCCGTGATTGGCTTGTGCTGATTGCATGATGACTTTGACTAGTTAAAATCAGTCAATTGGAGACGAATTCTTGCCTGGGAAGGGATGGCGTCAGTTCAGATCTTTCTGTGGGGTGAAGCGATGCTCCCGCAAGATGCTTGTTTTCAACACTTGATTTAGCAACTTATAGGAGTCTCCCACGGGATTCGGTTGCATTTCGTATACTTATCGAAATTAGTCAGGAGTTGACTAGAAATATTAAATATTTATAGTAATATTAAAGAGCCACATTACTCACTGCTTACGCGAAGAAATAAACAATAAATAAACAATTTGTTAACAGGGAAATTATTGTTGTGACTGGACTTGAGGACCAACTTCTGAAGCGTAGACTCCTCTTGCCTAATTTATTGCCGTTACAAGAGCCTGAGAGCAGATTCATGTACTACTGAGCAGGCACATGAATTAGGAGGCGGTGGTTGTATTGCCATGCAACAATCGATTTCGCTTCAGAGAGAACATAGTCACGATAACTCACAGATCAGAGATTGTGTGCAATGTGTTTGTAGCGATCATTTTCAATTTTTATATTTAAAAAGAAAAACGGAGGGAGATGGATACTTAGTTTCTCCCCACCGCCTTGTCGGCGCCCATAGCTCTCAAATATTCAAAATCTACAATATTTTCTAATGCTTTATTAAGTACTTTACGTTGTTGAGTTATTGCACTCTGAATTTTTTTAATGTACCTTTGTAATCGAACTTCATTAATTCACATGCGGTAGCGTAATTGGTTGAGGCACTATGCTACAAGCAAGAAGGTCGCGAGTTCGATTCCCGATGAGTTTATTGAATTTTGCATTTGACCTAATCCTTCCAGCTGCAATAAGGCACTTTGGTCGATTCAGTTTCTAAAAGAAATGAGTACCAGGAATCTTCATGGGGTAAAGGGATGCCGGTGCGTAAGGCTGACAACCTCACCGATATCTGTGAGCCGATTGCCTAGACGAAATGTGGGAGCCTCGACGTCTCAAAATCCTATGAGCCTTCACGGCCTGTTACAGGGATGGATTTACATTTTACCTCATTAAATTTAATCTAGTCCCGTCTCTTCCCCGTCACGTTTAATTAATCACCACTACACTCAGGATGCTTCCCTTCCTTTAGGTAGAAGTTCCTACCGATACCCAGAACTGGCGAGCTGTTTCGAACGTAGAGATATCAGAAACCTATTCTCTTATAGCAAACGAATCCGAGTTTTGTGACAACGGCGTGTAACTCTTATCTTCTGACATGTGACGCAGTGTAATGCCGTAGGAGAGGTCCTCCGAAACGTCAGCAAACTTCTACCGGATTACAATATTCTACTAAGTTCCTTTCATGTACACATATGGAGACAACAATAAGTAAGTTTATAGAACGGTTAGCCGTTGATTTCCCACCGCGGCGGGCCGGGTTCGACCCCGGGTCTGGTCAAGTGGGATTTGTGGTGGACAAAGCGGCGCTGGGGCAGGTTTTCTCCGAGTACTTCGGTTTCCCCTGCCAATCTTCATTCCACCAATTGCTCCACAATCACCCTTACCTATCATCTGGGGCTGGTACAATAGGCCAGAAGTGGCCGCAGTACAAGGGACTTAGTCCCACCCCACTAGCAATAAAAAAATGTTTATAGAATCTCAGTTTCGATTCTCATAATAATCGTCATTATCAATACCTCATAGAGCCGGGATAGCTCAGTCGGTATAGCGACTAAGCTACATGCCGGAAGACCAAGGAATCGTGGTTCGACTTGTGGCAGGGCAGAGGCCTTCATCTTCTCCAGGGCGTCCAGACTTTCCCTGGGGCCAACACATTCTGCTCTTTGTTATGTACCGCAAGTAAAGCGGCCGGAGTGTGATGCTGACAACTCAGCTGCGTGCAGCTCTATATCTACTCCCCCTAAGTCTTAGGGGAGTGGTACTTAGTTAAGGATGGGGAATAGTTTACTTTCTATCGAATTGATTTACTGGTATAGGCCTACAGCTTATACATTGCTCCAGTGCGCAATTAAATTCATGAGATTCCCACAGCGGTGATTATTCATACCACTGTCCTTTGGGATGCGACGCCGTGTAGTTTGCTAGATAGTTATGAACGAAGGAACGTGTTCTATAATTAAATTCAGTCTTAAAATTTATATACTGCCTTAATTTATATTATAAATTTTAGTACTTAAAATACACATTGTAATAACAAGTTGTACCTGTGTTTACAACGTTTTAATGTGTTTAAATTAAGGGAATTCAGACTTAAGCACAGTATATATTGTAGCGTGTACAACCGTTGATATACGTAGAACGACCGCTAGATGGGCATATATACCAGGGCAATTTCTGGGCAATAGCTCGATAAACACGTTCCCGCAGCAACAGACACGAACGCAACAATGGAAGTGCTGTGTTTGCTTTATGGTCCGCGCCGAGTTGTTATAAGCAAGGGACAAAGTAAGTTGACAGTCAGTTTTGTACGGGAGCATGTGAGGAGAGGACTTGAGCCGGAGACAGAGGAATAGCAATTTTTGGAGCCGTTACCATGAAACGTCAAGTAACAGACTGAAAACACTAGACTGTGTCCTCTAGGGAACTCTAAAGGGTCCAAAACCCCTTCTACAGTCACACATATTACGTGATAATATTGTTTATATATGCATGACACAGTAGTCATGCTTATCCAAGTATATCACTCTTCTATCTTGACAGATTATATCTTCTTTCTGTCTTCCATTCAGAATTAATCTGGGACTATGAATCCTATATGCCGCGCCATAGCTCAAGCGGTTAGTCGCTGGCTTCCCACCGCGACGGCCTGGGTTCGATCCCGGGTCTGGTCAAGTGGGATTTGTGGTGGACAAAGTGGCGCTGGTGCAGGTTTTCTCCGAGTACTTCGGTTTCCTCCGCCAATTTTCATTCCACCAAATTCTCCATCATCATAATCTCCCGGGGCAGGCTACAATAGGCCAATCAGTGACCGCCTTTCCGCGGGACCCAGCTGGACTCCACCCCCCACTAAGCGAATTAAAAAAAAAGCCTGTTGTACTACCAAGAAAACTTATATCGATACGAAGAACTCATATCGATATGCAACACAGTGCTGTCCCCACCTCGATAACTTATCGTGACAATTATCAGTATTAACTAATGTAAGTCTGTTTATGAATTATGGTCGTTTTATTTGTTCTCGCTGGGACTCATAAAAACATTCCACTACAAGCAGTTGACGAGCATGCCATTACACATTTCTGATATAAAGATATGAATCCAATACGTATTGACACACCCATTTTAATTCGAATACTTATCGATTACGTGCCATCACATCTTATCTTCCTGTGATAAAGGTAAGGTTGTACCTGTGCTTAATTAAGCACTCAGTCACGAAAGTTAGTCACACAGGAGTTACAGCTCCACATATTCATGACCTTGCTATAAAATAAAAGTGAGTGATCAGATTCACATTCAGGCAGTTTAACCGCCGTTATTCATTATACAGGGTGTCCCAGGAGCAAGGGTCAATATTCTGGGAGGTCAAGGTATCGGTCATTCTAAGCAAAAAAGTGTATATGTACACGTGTCCTATTCCGAACGGTTATTTGACTGTTCAGTACACTGTACACTGTACAGACGAGGAACACGCCATGTCCTCACACGAGTTGCAAAGTGCATTGATGTCGACAGTGGAATTTTCGAAAATGTATTATACTAGGTAAAGTATGCCAATTTTATCTCTTGAAGAATAAATACCGTTATTAGAAACAGTACATTATATACCTTTGTTATCAACAATTTTGGAACTCTACAGTCAAACAACTCTCGGAAACCTTTCGGAATAGAACACATGTACACTTTTTTGCTTAGAATGACCGATAGTATGACCTCCCAGACTATTCACTTCGCTCCTGGGACACTCAGTATAGATGGCGGGGTGGGTGCCCCAAAATAGCTAACGACATGTCAAATATAAGAAATCTTTATTTGATTTGGTGAGTTCTGTCTTCTGGGATGTGACGTCATGTGATCCGTGACCAGAGATCATAGAAGGTTACGTCTTCAGAACAATGTTTGGCCCTGCCAGGTACAGAACTCGCACTGTCCAGTCCTTAGGTCAGCCTCTGTACAGACTGATAGTACACTGACTGTAAATCACGATAATCTTGAGTCATGTTAATCGGTCCCCAGTGCGAGATTCGAACCCGATATCTCTCGGATGTGAAACACACGATAAAGGGGCGAAAGGAGGGTAGTGGGGGCTGGGAAGGGGTGGTGTACTGTCCATGAATCTCTGCCAAACACGCGCAAAACGTAAGGGAACTCACATCTGAGCTGAGGGAGGGTGAGAACTTGCACGTGTGACCTGCTTTTGGTTCTTACCTTGCTCCCTCTAGTAACACGACCGCCATCTTAACAAAGAGAACATTAGTGTCTGAACAGTTGAAGATCTGTACTCGTGCGTTTGAAGGGATCCAGAAATCAGGTGCACACGAGGTTTCCTGGGGCGTATGGGCTCATATTGTCACATTCTGGATTATGACGTCATGTAATATGGTCGATACCCACCAATGTTTCGGATGAACATATTGCTTTCATCTTCAGAGTATAATTATTTATACCAGATCACGTGATAGTACTTCTACCCTGCTGACAGGAGAAGTACGTTCCTACGAAATGTTAGCACCCGCCTACCAGATAACTCGGTGTCACAACTAGAGGTGTGACAAAAATAATCAGATACGTTCTGGTATTCAGGATTTCAAGTGGCGTTTTGTATAAAAATATGTGGTTAAGAAAATGTTTCGTATTGTCAGTTTTATTTCCGAAATATTGAGGTGTCACCTTCATGGTTGTTTGAGGACATCGTGAAATCTGAGTTTCTCATGGCGGTGAATATAAAAAAAGATAAATCTATCCTTGTCACAGGCCGTGGAGGCCCATAAGGTTGTGAGACTTCGAGACTCTCACACTTTCTAAACAACCGGCTCACACATGGTGGTGAGGTTGTAAGCCTTAAGCGTCGACCGCCATTTACCTCCCCAGGAAGATTCGTGATACTCATTTCTGTTAGAAGCTGAGTCAATTCCTAGGACGTACTGCGGCTGGAAGAATTAGATTAGTTGAAAAATCAATTGACCTCATCGGGAATCGAACCCGCGACCTTCAGGGCTTGTAGCATAGTGCCTGAACCAACTACGTTATAGCGTGTCCTCCTCCCGGTGAATATAAAGATTAATGTTTCCTGGCATGTGATGCCTGATCTGGTATAAAATTAACAGCGTTTCGGAGGAACCTGTTCCCTCCATCATCACTGTAATATACTCATATATTCTCTAGACACAGGCAGTCCATTGTCACGGTGTAAGGATGGCTCACGTTTCTTTCCTGAAGATGAAAGTTGTTGTGCGCTGAGAAATATGCGTAACATTTTCTTCGTTTATTTTCTACTGGCTTTGGCACAGTACTGGAGGAACAACAGTTTTATGTTAACACGGATTTCTAGGACAGTCTCGAATTACAAATATAAATAGAGCCACAGATATCGACCACCTCATGTCTTAGTGCCGCCGCGTGTCTTACTGCGCCTCTCCACCGTCTTTCAGTCGTAGCGAAATGCCATTGCGTGGAATTAAATAGCATGCGCAATTCTGCGAGAAATTGTGAACTCTGCGGCAGAGATTCTATATTTGAAACTTGTTTACTTTGGTTCTAACATCGCCGCGAGTACATGCAGCTAGCGCGCTCAATATTCATCCGGTTAGCTGGACTTGCTCTTCAATTTATTCATTGCACGCCCATCACATGTACTTAGCGTCAATTCCTCTTCAGCAATTCAACGCGTCGTGTAAATTATGTGAAATTTGAGTCGAAATCAACAACCCCCTTAAAATAGCTCAGTTAACCCATTTAGATGAAGTTTGTATCTATGGCAAAATAGAGGCTGGTTCAGAAAAACGTTGACAATGAAATGAGGGAATGTTTGTTGAACAACGAACGTATATTTGTGGGCGTGTATTCAATTCCTCCCACCCCTATTGTTTCTGTGTTTCCTCTCGCTTTGCGTGATGCTTTTGTGTCATTTCTACAACAATATAAATGTTATGTGAACACTACCGCTTGTACTTTTGCGATGCAGACGGGGCAGTGAGGACAGACTATTGTTAGCACTGCAATTGTTTCAGCGAAGTCAGTTCGTGGAAACTGGAATTATATCTTCCATGATATAAAGCCGTGTAGCCTGCTGGAACTTAACCAACGTTTCGTAGGAACAGGTCGCCTCCATCAACAAAGGCGAAGATTAGGCCGAGCAAGAAAGCAGAGTGAGGCCAAGTGAGAAGCCAGGGCTTTTGAGGCGATATTTTCCTCCGATAACGTGGTTGACTTTCAACGGGCTACACTCCGTTTTATCCTCTTCATAACCACCGCTGATAGAACCTCAAATCCCACATAGAATTAGGTCAATTTCCCAGTTTTATTTATTCATTTAGTTATGGTTTTCTAAATCGAAGCTGTGAATAGCCCAGATTATGTACCCGAGCTGTGGCTTCGAGCCATGTGTGAAATTAATGTATTAGACAGTTTATGATGCGCTAAACGTGAAGTCTGCTGTGTTGTAAGCATGTACTACCTAAACCCCTCAGCCATGAAATCGACGCCTATCTGTGGCTCCCAAACTTCTGAAAGCTACCATAAGCAACTCAGTCCGTGAATCTGAAACACAACCTCGGGAATGGTCTGGATGGTCTAAGGATAGTCAGTAACGATCTCAGGGTACCGGGGACGAGGCCGCGCCATAGCCCACTGTTGCGGTCCGGGTCCCAGCCCAGTTCAGGTCATGTGGGATTTGAGGTGAACAAAGTGGCACTGGAGCAGGTTTTCTCCGAGTACTTCGGTTTCTCCTGTCAATTCTTATTGCACCGACTGCTCCACACACACATCAACATCTGCTCTCCGGGGCTGGTACAATAGGCCAATTAATGGCCGACGTAGGCCGTCCTTAGCTCAAGCGGTTAGTCGCTGGCTTCCCATCGCGGCGGCCCGGGTTCGATCCCGGGTCTGGTCAAGTGGGATTTGTGGTGGACAAAGTGGCGCTGGGGCAGGTTTTCTCCGATTACTCCGGTTTCCCCTGCCAATCTTCATTCCACCAACTGCTCCCCAATCACCCTCACCTATCAGCGGGGGCTGGTACAATAGGCCAGAAGTGGCCGCAGTTCAAGGGACTTAGTCCCACCCCACTAGCAATAAAAAAATGGCCGACGTACCAAGTGGACTCACTCTTACCCCACCTAAAGAAACTTAAGCAAAGTAAAGTTGTCCCCTGTGCCTAATTAAGCGCTACCCCATGAAGGCGTATGGGGGAGTGGATGTATAGATACACATTTTCTTGACCTCGGCATTAACTGGAGGTGAGTGGTCAGCTTCACGTCGCTGCCGCTTTACCCCCGGGGGAAGAGCCCACGATACCCATTGGGTAGGAGTCTGGGTGGCCCCCACAGCCGGTCTGGACGACGCAAAGAAGAGGAAATTCTTGACCCTATCGGGACTTGAACTTCGACCCCTCGGTCGTCCAACCCGTAGCCAGTCGCTATACCGACTGCGCTATCCCGGCTCCTACCCCAAGAGACTAAAGAAAACCTAACTAAACTAGGGTAACCGGGTCAGTATTTGAAGCCGGGACCATCTAAATTGGCAGGAACAATTCTATCCGTTCGACAGAGGAAACCCGTTTATTATAAACTGATCCAGGATTTCATGACCCGTGGGGTAGGCAACTCGTATTCTGGTCTGTGGAAACGAGTTGCAAAAACAGTGATTCTTATGGGATCGACAGAGTTGTTTCTGGGAAGTTCATTGCTCCAGACAGCGGATGGAAACCAAATCGTGGACAAGTATTTAACGCCTCTGTCGTTAATAACTGCGCTATTTTCGTGCCACTTAATAACATCAGCTCCTGCAAAAGTCTGACAGGCATGGACGCTTTCAGGATTTCTCGAAACGGCGAACGGGGTAGCCAGAAAATTCCAGAACCTTTCGGATAACGGGCTGCTTGGATTTTCTTCAGTGGACAACCCGAATAATCAACGAAAGATTTTAAGAATTTCGAGTCGAATGAGAGTGAAATTTAATCAACATTAATGCTCCCGTGAATTTTACACTGATCACGTGTTTATGTGTGCATAAAACGCCTTACATGCACCTAGTGTGATGTGTTGAAGTTACTTTGACTTTGAAAATGGAGGCCAACCATTTACTTTCTTTACTTTTCGTGGACCACTACACTGAAAAATTCTGCCCTAATGTACTTTTTTTTTTACTTTTTTAAATTCGCTTAGTGGGGGGTGGAGCCCAACTGGGTCCACTCGCCACGGCGGCCACAGATTGGCCTATTGTAGCCTGCCACGGGTGATTATGATGATGGAGAATTTGGTGGAATGAAGATTGGCAGGGGAAATCGAAGTACTCGGAGAAATCCCGCCCCAGTGCCACTTTATCCACCATAAATCCCCCTTGACCAGACCAGGGATCGAACCAGGGCCGCCGCGGTGGAAAGCCAGCGACTAACCGCTTGAGCTATGGCGCGGCCTTGCCATAGTGTATTTAGGATAAAAGAATATTTTTTAAAAATAATTTTATATTTTTGTAATGATATTTGGGATATTTACTTCTAGGTTTTAATTTTCGTATTTTTGCAAAATTGCAGGTGCTGATTGGAGCCGGGATATCGTAGTTGGTATAGTAACTAGCTATGGGCTGGACGACTTGCGGGTCGGTGTTCGAGTCTCTGGAGGGTCAAGAATTTTATCTTCTCTACGACGTCTACATCGGCTCTGAGGTTCACCCAACCGGGGGCTCTTTTCCAGGTTGTAAAGCGGCAGGGGCGTGAACCTGACCTTTCCTCCAGCTAGTGCAAAGGTCAAGAAAATGTGGATCTTCATGACGCAGTGCTTACTTAGTTAAGCACAGGAACAACTTGACCGTTACCTTTTGCCATGTGTTGATTAAAACAGAACGGCTTTAGAACCGTAGAGGACCCCACGCCAATTACCTGTGATTTGAACACGTTTTAGTAGGAATAATCTTTATTTTTCGTTGAGCTGTATGCACGATGATAGAAAGAGGCGCATGTATACATTCTTGTGGGACTGTCGTCACTTTCTGCCAACGAACCAGCTAACGTTTCGTGTGACTCCATTGTTTGCCGCTATTTTGATGACGCGATCCCCGAACTGCTTACACCAACTTCCGTTCCGACTTCACGTTTTGTGTTCGTAGCAGAGTTCTCAAAACACAAAGCACTGCTCAAGGGAATGGCATAACGCTCACTAATTGACGATCGGATTTATTGCACTCTTTGATACAGCGCGTCACTGTTACACACACAACTTAGTGTGCACAATCACGTCCTTACTAGCCGTTACTTGGTATCAGCTTCCAACGGCAACGGCGGACGTTCCCCTTCTTCCGGGTTCCCGAACTCCCCCCGGCCTCAGCTATCAGTTTCTCACAGCGACAGCTCACAACTACTGAACCCCTAGCAGTTCTTCAACTGACTGACTGACTGACTCAGTCACTCACCAACCAACTAACTCAACTCAACTCAGCAGACTCTTACTAACTGTCCTGCTTTAACATCTTGGCACGGATCACATAGAAAATACCTTTTCATTATTGCTATGCAATTGATGCTGTGGAAACATACGAAGCCGTTACTTAGCAACGGCTGTTGTATATTTGCTTATTCCGCGGTCGTAGTCTAGCAACGGGTCTACATCTCACCATATTAATAATAAAAGCCAGGGTAGACAATATTAAAATGGAACTTAGAGAGATAGGATGGGATGGTATGGATTGGATTGATCTGGCTCGGGGTAGGGGACCAATGGAGGGATCTTATGAACACGGTAATGAACGTTCGGGTTCAATAAATTTCTGGGAAGTTATTGAGCAGCTGCACAATTGGCAGGTTCTCAAGAAGGGCTCACCTCCATGCGTGTAGAGCGAATGGCTCAACGAAAGTTTCCAGAAGAGACAGAACCTGAAGGAAGCCTGCCACATGGCGACTTTTGCTTCAGAGAAACTTGAGGCAGTCGGGACTCACGTGTCTATTACTTTGCTGAGAAAATAAGGTACTGTGCATCGTGCAGTGCACTAGAAGTCAGTCTGTTTCTTGTTGGTGGCTGTCTTGGCTTACTTTCAACCCTGAAGAAGTGTGTAGTATGTGCTCCGAAACGTCCGTGAAGTTCTAACGGAATACACTCCGCGATATCCGAGACGTCGGTATTTACTTTCTTCTGTGTCTGAACAGGAAGAGTTCGAAGGGAAACGCTGAACAATTTAGTATAGCAGGATATGTCGGTTTGAAGCTGATACAGAAATAAATCGTTCAAAAGGCTCAAACAACAGCGACAGAGTTAGTCGAATGCCGAAGCTGTATTGATCTCAGTGCCTGCGCGTGTATGTAGCGGCCAGAGCCAAAATTAATTAAAGATAAACAAACATCCACGCAGACAGAAAAAATGGTTGACAGAATTTTTCGTTAATGAACATTCCAATGTTCGACTGAGAATCGTCGTGATTTTCATTGGTCCACCGAAATAAAGTCCGGAATATCACTTCCAAATATGCACGGTCGCATTATTCCAACTCATTAACGATGCACAAATTCACAAGCATCCTCAAATCTATAGCTGCCACAGTTCAGTATGTCGTAAAGACGTAAAGCTATCCCTGTAGCAAGCCGTGGAGGCCAGAAGGGTTGTGAGGCGTCGAGGATCCAACATTTTCTAGAAAATCGGCTCACACATGGCGGTGAATTTGTCAGCCTTACGCGCCGGCCGCCCTTTACCCACCCGAAGATTCCTGGTACTAGTTTCTATTAGAGGCTGTGTCGACCCCAGGGTCATAGTGCGGCTGGAAAAATTGGGTCAATTGAAAAATCCATTGGCCTCATCGGGAACTGAACCCGCTACCTTCTGGCTTGTAGCATAGTGCCTCAACGAATTACGCTAGCGCGTGTCTGTCGTACTGTTCGTAAAATCGGTGAAGTGACAACATTTGAGAATGAAAACTTAAAGAGCAAGTTCTTCTTGAGATCACGTGCTCAGGTAGAACTGTCGGACAAGTCTACAATAGAGTCGGGCCCTCCCTTAATGCCAAACCTTCGCTTCACGGCTGTACTACGCAGAAAACTTGCCGAACATTTACACTAACAAATAAACTCCTGGTAACAGAAAAGAAAATTATAAAAGTAAAGTAAAGTAAAGCTATCCTTGTACCAGGTCGTGAAGGCCCATAGGGTCGTCAGACGTTGAGGGTGCCACATTTTCTACACAATCGGCTCAAAAATGGCGGTAAGGTTGTCAGCCTTACGCGCCGGCCGCGCTTTACTCCCCAGGAAAATCATTTAATTAATTCCTGGTACTCATTTCTGTCAGAGGCTGAGTCAACCCCAGGGCCATAGTGCGGCTGGAAGGATTAGGGCAACTGAAAAAAAATCCAATGACCTAATCGGGATTTGAACCCGCGACCTTCCGGCTTGTAGCATAGTGCCTCAATAATTTTTATAATGAATTCTAATACGATAATTCCAAATACTTTTTTTCAATCGCATCATAGCTTTTTGCATTGAGTTTTGAGCTAAGACATCGCGTGTTTCCCCCAGTTTTGTGTTTTTCCCTGTTATTATAATTTATGGTACGTTGACATGCCTTGAATACAGAAAAAGAATACAAAAAAAGGTAAAGTTGGCCCTGTGCCTAATTAATTAAGCACCACGCCATGAAGGCGTATGGGGAGCTCCACCATTGTTGACCTCGGGACTAGATGCAGGTGAGTGGTCAACTCCACGCCCCAGCCGCCCAGAGGCGGTCTGGGGCTGAGGAACAGAGAAAAATCTATTGCGCCCTGTGCTATCATTATACCACGAAAGCTGCTCGTTGCTTGTGTACGGAGACCATATAAGATGACAGAATGTAAACCACTAGCGTCACATGCAGGAGCTATCTTAAACGTCGTAGGGCAACAACCCTGGCCTCCTTGGGCTAAAGAATGGAGTATAATCATTTGAAATAGTTGTGGGTGCCAACTGGAAGTGAAGGCAGGATCTAGATTCTTCGAGACCACCTGCACGATGGTTTATTGCCACGTGCTCTGGCGGGGGACAGAGAGGCTGTTTGCTAGCAGGTGGACGAGACAAAGAAGTGAAAGAGACAGACGCTGCTGGAGCAAGAAACGAAGTCCAGCTTCTTTAGTGTTATCCAGCTGGAATACACGGCTTTTGTGTCTGGAGATGGTCGGTCAAGTTCGTTGTCCTGGCGTAACCGTTTTGGAGAAAAATGCACGCGGAAACGTTTTAGGGCCGTTTTTGAGTTTAATCCAACTAACTTGGCAACGTTCTTCGCAGTTTTTTTTTTCGGGCGCTTGGGTTCACTGTTCACGGATTGCTCAAAATCCTCTGCACTGTTAACAAAACAGACATATACGTAGAATGAAAAAAAGGAAAAAAATAATTTGCTTTAACAAAATTCAACATACCTGACACAGCGGCACTGTCTAGGGCATGAAATATCTTCGCCCCGTAAAAGACTGGGATCGTTGGTTCGAATTCCAACTGAGGAATCGATGTCTGTCCGCCTTTCTTCTGTATTTGTGTTAGCCTTGTGGGGCTGACAACCTTACCGCCATCTTTGAGCCGAGTGTCTAGATAATTTGGGATCCTCAACGTCTCACAACCCTATGGGCCTTCATGCCCTGTTACAGGGATAGCTTTACTTACTTACTTGGGACAAGGCTGAGTACCCGTCCAAAGAGTCCTAGCGACTGTCAGGATCCATAACTCTGCACTAATTCTGCTGGGAAACTGGTAAGTTAAAGAAAAAGAAAATTCAGCAATAAGTGGAACTACAAAGATCAGTACAGTGCAGCAGTTACGAAACAGTGTCTAACTGATAGTGACCTTGTAAGCTCGAACATGCCGTAGAAGTAACATGTATAAAAACAAGGAGTTCTGGGAAGACTAATCGTCCACTTTCCTTTGATACCACACGGACCGAATAGAAAGCCGAAAAGAATTAAGTGGGGACGCAGACACAGAGACCTCACAAACCTCCTAACAGAAATTACAGTGGGGGGTGGGGGTACACAGGTAGATAGCAAGGTGATCCCATAAGCCTCAAAGGTTTAAAATATTTGGGGGGGGGATATACATAGACATAGACACACATAAATACACGGCCAACAAGGCGATATCTTAAGCTTGCTTTTTATTTTTTCATAATAAGGAAAACAGACTTAAAAGATGACAAAAATAGCCGGAGGTCCTGTGTTGCATATCATAAGCCCCTTGCTGTTTACAGTGAGGGGTTTCAAACCCTCGACCTAGCATCAGGTCAAATTTAATTCCAATATATGCAAATTACTGCTTCAAGGTCACAAGATAAAGGACAACAACTTGACATTTTGGAGAAATCAAGTTTGAATATACCAATTCAACAATCTTGAACACATTTCGCATTTTTATTGATGTAATATAATGTGAAGCAATGTCTCGGATTTCAAAATACTGCGCTTTGGATCGCTTGAAAAAAAAAACAGCGTTGAAATTATATCTGTTAAAATTATTTTTCTGTTTCTTGCATGTCTCTGATTTGTCGTTGTCTGCTTCACAAAGCAGATCTATAAGGCACACCAACTGTCTCCGTTGTGTGGCAGATCATAACGCAAAGGCCAAATGCGAGTCTATTGCTAAATAATTCGCCCTTCAAGTGACAAAATGTCTGCGATGTCTGAAAACGTTGCGGGTGAATGATTTAGCATTCGGTACGATTTATTTTCGCTCATAGGACAAATGCCTACTAAGTAATTTAAAAATATGTAAAATTTCAAGTAAGTACTGGAAACGATCAAATTATATCTGGATATTATACTCGTAATTAACTAATCAGACGAAGAGAGACACCAAAAACCAAAAACTGATGCCGGAAGCAGCGTCAGCAGCAGCGACTTGAAGCACAGAGCAAATGATGCTCGAGATGGTTCAAGTTCGTACAGCAATAGGCGTGACCAGAGTGGTTTGAACGGCTGCTGTACTGCGATGTGGAAAGCAAATGGAAAAACTACCACATTATCACTTTTCCAGGATAGTCTCTTTCCAAAAACAGAAGATCGCATTAAGTGGACGAACTGTTTTGGAAGAGACTGTGGACCTGTCGTCTGACAGATTACTGATGAATGAAGGAATTAACTAATTGCATGTGGAAAAGGCTCTCTTAGGTAGTTCAAGATTACAGAGGTGTCCGGTGAACTCCCCGTTATTTCAGTAGACTCTGACAGAGGTCCTCTACTGAGTGAACTGAATCCAGTGCATCTATCACACCCTATTTATTTAAGGTCCATTTTAATACTATCCTGGCATAAATTTCAATTGAATCACGGATGTTGCTAGGATTTTTCTATTGGAGGGAGCAGAAATTTAGCTTACAAACTTAAGTTCAAGCTGTTTAAGACTATTTTTACTGATCTACATAGAGTATTCAATATAGAAGAATAGATTGTTGAAAAATAAGTTTACATTTTGGTATTGATATTTCGTACGTTTTCGTGTTAGTTTTAATTCGGTGTCTTTTTAAAACAATCCATGCGGGAGGGGTGCGTTTTCCCTCTCCCCTGGCATCCATGATTCGCATATAACCTCCACATGTTACCAGTTTCCAAAATCCATAATTTGAAGCTATACCAGAGTCCAGAAGCGTCCCACTTCTTTTTGTAGCTTCGGTTCATTAGGAGAACCTACAATTGATAATTTTAGTGCAGATTAAAGTCTTCTGAGGTGTGACGCCGTGCATTCTGCTAGATATTTTGCAAGGTCTCGGAGGAACGTGCTTCTCTATCTCCAGAGGGTAGAAGGGATGGTGGCAACAGGTTCCTCAAAAAAGTTAGTAAGCACCTACCAGGCTACACGGCATCACATCCCAGAAGAGATAGTCATGTTGGACTGAATAACTACTAGGCCGTGCCATAGCTCAAGCGGTTAGTCGCTGGCTTCCCACCGCGGCGGCCCGGGTTCGATCCAGGGTCTGGTCAAGTGGGATTTGTGGTGGACAAAGTGGCGCTGGGGCAGGTTTTCTCCGAGTACTTCGGTTCTCCTGCCAATCTTCATTCCACCAATTGCTCCACAATCACCCTCACCTATCATCTGGGGCTGGTACAATAGGCCAGAAGTGGCCGCAGTACAAGGGACTTAGTCCCACCCCACTAGCAATAATAAAAAAAGAATAACGACTAGCTTTTGAAAAATGATTTCACGAAGTTACTTTTCGTTACAACAACAAACTCACCAACAACAACAACATTGGTAAAACACCCTTTTTGAGCCATAGCATTCCTTAGAAGGTTCTGCCAGATTTCATCCTCACTTGAATTTCGCAACAATAATTTTTTACAGACCTGGGTCGTCAGCCTTACCTAAAACTCCCAACAAAGCTGTAAGGTTGCGGGTTCGATTCCCAATGAGGTCACTGGATTTTTCAATTGACCTAATCCTTCCAGCCGCACTATGGCCCTGGGATCGACTCAGCCTCTAACAGAAATGGGTACCAGGAATCTTCGCGAGGTTAAAGGGCGGCCGGTGCCTAAGGCTGACAACCTCACCGGCATCTGTGAGCCGACTGTCTACAAAATATGGGAGCCTCGACGTCTGATAAATTTGTAGGCCTCCATGGCCTGTTAGGCGCGTCCACATTACTCGTGCTGTGTGACTCGCTATGCTCGGGAGTAATTTGGACGATATGACAAGTCACGACACAAGCAATTTTAAAATTTTTAATTTAAAAACTAGAGCCAATAAATTAACATACGACTACAGCCTATGCACACTACGACTAAATATACGGATCCTCACGCGCCGAAGCCTGGCGAGCAACTGAAGTAGTGTGGACGAAGATTTACGAGCACAAGTAAAAGCCAGACGAGTCTCCCGACGAGCACAAGCCTGGCGAGCACGAGTAATGTGGACGCTCCTTTACAGGAATAGATTTACCTTTTTGTGTCTTACAAATAAAAATTAGCGGGTGAAACACAGCTGTACTGGACAGGTTGTTCTAGAAATAAGGCGTTACACTTGTATTTTGGAGGTTCGTGGTTCGAATCTCGACCGGAACGCTGGCTATCCTGACTGAAGTATTTCGTGACCTTCCTCAGTTCCTCAAGGCATGCACTGCGATGACACATCGCTTATTGGCCATGGCCGCTTCCTTCCAAGTCCCTTCCAACTCGTCACTCACCAATCATCCTTTCAGTCGAGGCTAATCGATCTGCCTCAGAACAGGGACTAGTGGAGAGCTCTTGTGAGCACGGTAATGAACCTCCGGGTTCCGTGAAAAGCTGGGAAGTTCTTGAGTAGCTGAGCGACTGATGGCTTCTCGAGAAGTGCTCAACTCCATGGAGTTAGTTAGAAGTTAGTTAATTAACAAGAAACCAGTGATTAAGCTAATATTTCCTGCAGCTGACTTTGATGTTATAACCAGCTGTTTGCTGAAACTGCAGTTCAAAGGCTTGGAGAAGCACAGAGGCTATTAGGCTATCATTAGAGTTCCGTTATACGATTTATTGGACTCAGTTTTCCTGTTCTAGAGACTGTTCGTGTTCCTTTAGTTTAGAGTTGATATTACAGTCTCTTTCTTGTTTTGTTTTAGAGTCCTATGTCTCGTAAGTCTGCTGCAGAGCCAGTAAATGTGATGTGGTTCAGAAGGATGAGACGGGTAAGGTTGGAAAGCACTCGTAGCTGAGAGAACTTGCACCCAGTCCCCAGGGTCCGCTCGTTAGAGTCAGAGTTACTCCACGGATGACGGTTTACAGCCAATCACATCTTGGCGACAAGCCCCTTGTGACTCACGACTACCAATTTTGCTTTCAACTCAACAACTTGCTGTTATAGTCCTTACGTAATATCCTTTCTGACGAGAGGATGGGTCTGTACTTTATAACTGCTGCTGGTCCTCACCAGCGCAGTCAATCTCTCACTCGAAAGTGATTGAGAAGAAATTGCAAGAAAGGAATTAGGCTGTGCAAAGAAGACTTCATATACGAGTATGCTGTAGTTACAGTGAGACTCCCGGGTCTGGTCAAGTGGGATTTTTTGGTGGACAAAGTGGCGCTGGGGCAGGTTTCCTCCGAGTACTTCGGTTTCCCCTGCCAATCTTCATTCCACCAATTGTTCCACAATCACCCTCACCTATCATCTGGGACTGGTACAATAGGCCAGAAGTGGTCGCAGTACAAGGGATTTAGTCCCACCCCACTAGCAACAAAAAATAATAATACAGTGAGACTGGTATAACTACTATGTTGAAAACCGTTGCCAGGATACGACTAGTGAAGACTGAGAACCTTAATGTGTGTCTAACGGTGAACTGTAGGCCGTGCTATAGCTCACGGCGTTAGTCGCTGGCTTCCCACCGCGGCGGCCCTGGTTCGAGCCCAGGTCAGGACCTGTGGGATTTGTGTTGGACAAAGTGGTACTGGGGCAGGTTTTCTCCGAGTACTTCGGTTTACCCTGCCAATTCTCATTCTATCGACTTCTCCTCACTCATCATCTATCGTCTGGTGCTGGTACAATAGTCTAGTTAGTGGCCGAAGTACCAAGTGGACTAAAACTAAAAAAAGTGAATTGTAAAGTGTGTAGATCAGCGATAGCGCTGAATTACTTGTAGGTAAGATTTGTGTGTTAAAGTAGTCAAAAAACCCAATCATCCAATCCAAAATCACTCACCCCCACACAAATACGAGGGTTGGTACTTTAATAGTGGCAACTATTTATTTACAACTGATGCAAAATAGTTTCAAAGTTTTACTGCCCTTCAGTGTAGTCACCAGCATTGTGTACAACCCGTTGCCAGCGATGTGGAAGTCGTAGGATACCTTTAGCAGCGCCTGTTGTGTTGATAGTTCGAATGGAGCGGTCTACTGCCTGAAGAATCTCTGGAGCAGTTCTGAAGCGAATGCCACGAAGTGGTTCCTTCATCTTAGGAAGCAAGTTGAAGTCACAAGGGCTTAAGTCCGACCAGTATGGTGGATGATACAGCACTTCCCAGCCCCATCGACCGAACAAATCAGCCACAACTTGTCATTTCTGTATTTCAGTCAAATCATGCGGAACCCATCGTGATGCAATTTTTCTCATGCCCAGGCGTTCCTTCAGAATGTGAAGCACAGTCGTATACGCTAATCCTGTCCCTCGGGCCAGCTCACGAATCGTATGGCGTCGATCACTCTCCAGTAACGCGGAAAGAGCATACACTTCTTCACTGACACTAGGACAACCTGGACGACGCATGTCTGCCACATTTTGGCGTCCCTCGTTGAAGGCTTTTACTCACCTTGCCACTCTTCTGTAAGGCAATGCAGATTCCCCGCAAGCCTCTTGAAGACCTTGATGACACTGTCGTGCTGTACGGCCTCTGGCACAATCAATCTTTATCAAACTCCGTTGTTCCTGTTTCGAAAACATCGTGACAACACTACATTAGACCGCCAGCTAACACGAGGCTCTGTTCTTCTAGTCACTGCGCATGCGCGTGATGTGGGAAGGGAGAGTCCGTTTACTCTGAGGTAAGGTAGGTATGTAACTAACGTGTGGTATAAGCGACATTATTTGGTTCCGTTGCATGGTGTCTCTACAGCAGTGTTGCCACTATTAAAGTTCCAACCCTCGTATATACGTATTTCAGATAATGTCCAGTATAATTTATCAGCCATAACATCAAACCTTCGCAGCCGAGTCTCTGAAACTTTTTCAGTCAACGTTCGCATTGGTCTCAGAGTGAGAATTTCAAATACCAGAGCCCCCACCCATATTACTCGTAAGTACCACTTAAATTCTGTCTCAGCTTGAACGTTGCGGAGAATTATAAACGCGTCAAGTAAGGAGATTTTCATTTTAAACAAACTTTATTATTTGGAGCAAGGACAGTTTTGTACAGGAGGACGATCTCAGGCATTCTAAGCTCTTTCGACCTGTGTCCTGGAAATATATGAGAGAGTATGTAGACACAAGTAGCAAAGCTTCTCTGTGGTATGCATCCTTTTGTGTATCATACAATAGTGTTAATATGACGGTCTACACAACAACATTACCCACAAGCCAAACAAATAGATACTAACATATCAACATTCATTTACTGGGCGAAGGGTTTCGCTACATGTTTCGACATTCACGAGGTCTTCATCAGGAAAATTTACAAGAATTCAATCTTAGTTCTTGAATTGTGTTTTGTCTAATATAGAACCATATAATTACAATTTATTTCATTTTGATAACGAATACTACTTTTGTTAAATACAATCTAACAAATACACATAAAAATACTCTAACAATATCAATTGTTAATTAAGTTTAAGATTTTAAGATTAATATATATATATATATAGTCCCTCTACTTAAGTAATTTTCTCTTTAAATTCGCTTAGTGGGGGTGAAGTCCAACTGGGTCCACTTGGCACGGCGGCCACTGAATGGCCTATTGTATCTGTCCCTTGTGATTATGATGAAGAATTTTGTGGAAAGAAGATTGGCAGAGGAAACCGAAGTACTCAGAGAAAACCTGCTCCAACGCCAATTTGTCCACCACAAATCCCACTTGACCAGACCCGATCTCGAACCCGGGCCGCCGCGTTGGGAAGCGAGCAACTAACCGCTTGAGCTATGGCGCGGCCCCTGTACTTAACTAATTAAGCACTACGCCATGAAGGCGTATGGGGGAGTGGATGTATAGACCCAAGTTTTCTTCACCCCGGCACTAGTTGGAGGTGAGTGGTCAGCTTCATGCCCCGGCCACTTTACCCCCGGGGAAAAGCCCCGGTACCCATTTGATAGGATGTTGAGTGGACCCCAGAGCCGGTCTGAACGACATGGACAAGTGAAAATTCTTGATCCCATTGAGACTCGAACTCCGACCCCTCGGTCGTCCATCCAGTAACTAGTCGCTACTGCGCTATCCCGGCTCACAATATATAGTTTGGATTCAATGCTTTTTAATATAGTTATTAACGTAGTTTTATTCTTAAAAACAAAATTTAATTTTAAAATTTTAAATTCACTACTAAAATTAAGCTTTTACAGAGTTTGTTTTAAATATGCTTAAAATAGCTACTGACTTGTACTTTGGAAGACACCGGTTAGATTCTGAGCCGAAGTGCTGACTATCCTGACGTTTTTCAGTTTTCACCACACCTTCCACGTATTTCCATGATAATGACTTAAATTATATCACGACTGCTTTCGTCCAAGTCCTTGCCAATTCATTATTCAGTAGCATCCTAACCTTCCATATTGCTAACAGCGTCGAGCAATAGATCTCCCGTACCCCTCTCCTCTCTTATGAGGCTTCAAGTACCCTCAGTTTAAAACTATTAACGCGGATCATTAGTCTCTCTGTATTGATCAGCAGTAAAAGTATTTTCGGTATATACGAGAAAGCTCTGGTCAAAATGGCCGGTTCAGCTGCAGTTACAGTGATATAGGCTGTCCAGTGCGTGAGGTTGGCTCTTTCTAACGCACCCAGCACAGTAGGTGTCTCTCACCCCTTCACATGAGGTAAAAATAGGTAAAGTTGTCCTTGTGCTTAACTAATTCAGCACTACGCCATGAAGCGTGGGGGAGTGGATGTATAGATCCATATTTTCTTAGCCTCGGTACTACCTGGAGGTTAGCGGTCAGCTTCACGTCCCGTCCGCTTTACCCCCAAGGAAAGAGCTCCCCGTATCCATTGGATATGAGGATGGGTGGGCCCCAGAGTCAGTCTGGGCGATATAAAAAAGTGAAAAATTTGCCTCTAACGGGACTCCAACTCGACCCCTTGGTCGTTCAGCCCGTAGATAGTAACTATACCAACTACGCTATCTCGGGTCTTCTGATTCGGCAAGCAATAGCGCTGGATTCTTCACGTCCAACAACACGGTCTTTGGCCCAGCATTTCCTGTTTAGCTTAAGGGTCATGACACGCACCGCTTACGTTTCCAAGTTTAGCAAGCAGCAGAGCCGTTGTTCGTAATGTTTCCTCTAATCTTAGTTTCATCAACATTGGATCCTGACAAACTGTCAAACACCCCGTCACGAGAGGCAGTTCAGTGCAGCAGTTTGGCCCAAGTTACGGGCTTCGCTTCTGCTTCCCGTACTGCAACATGTCACTTACATACTCGATTTCCTCGTCCCTTTCATTTCGCGTTATTTCGCGAGGAATGCGAATGGCTAAGCTATTCATTAGACAAATTTATCCAACCTCTTATTACAGAAGTCCAAATATTCTCAACGTCTTGTTCTCTGACATCTTCAGCCTACATTCATTTGAACATAAAGCAGAAAAAGAGGTAAAACTATTCCTCCAACAGGACGTCGAGGCCCACAGGGCTGTGAGATGTCGAGGCTCCCACATTTTCTAGACAGTCTGTTCACAGATGGCGGTGAGTTTTCTGACCCTACACGCCGGCCTCCTATTACCCCCAGGAATATTCCTGGTACACATTTCTGCTAGAGGCGGAGTCGACCACAGGGCCAAAGTGCGGCTGGAAGGATTAGGTAAATTGAAAAAAAAAATCCACTTCATCGGGATTCGAACCCGAGACTTTATGGGTTGTAGCATATTGTCTCAACCAACTACGTTACCGTGTGCCCCAGCATAATGTGAGATTTTATTAGTATGTTTATATCGCGCTATTTCAAATTCAGATAACACGCGACTGCACTGCGGCAGCGATAGCTCGCACCGCTTGAGCCATATCACTCGGTTATTTCTTTCGGTGCCTGAATGAACTGTCTGTTCAGTACTCCTCATAGAACACCGTTAGGGGGACTTAATCAGGAAGGGTTAGATGGGCATGTAACCCCCATGGGACAGTTTATAAATATGTAAAAGGCATGTGCTGTCTTCGCTAGCTTGGAAACCGGGATCGTGGATTCGAATCCCACTCAGGGAATGGATGTTTAGTTTGTGTGCGTTTTTCTGTGTTTGTCTACAGGTAGAGGCCTTGCGACGAGCTGATCACCCGCCCAAGGAGTCCTACCGAATGTGTAAGATCTAGAAAAACCGAAGTGAACGCAGAAGTTCATGGAGGTAGATCTAGGCCCACTGGGGCTCTAGTGCCAAAGGGGGGGGGGAAAGAGAAAAAAACGAAAGAAGTCTACTTTGGAAACTCAGGAGGTGAGATAATATAAAAATGAACCTCAGAAATGAGATATGTTGGAGTGGATTAAATTCATGTAGCTGGAGTTAGGGAGCAGTGGCAAGCTCTTGTGAATGTGGCAATGAGCATTCGGAGCGGAATTACTGGACCAATGAGCGACTATAAGCATCTCAAGAAGAGCTGTGCTGCCTAGAGGTAGTTACATTATACGGCTGTGATAACGCCGGAAACTATTGAAATTAATTCATATGACATTAATGACGAGTATAACTTCAGCTAAGAACTAGAGGTGTAAGTGCCTTCAAGGGACATAAAGGGAGAAAAGACGGCGCAGATGCTGAACGTTCACTTCACAGCTCACAAAGAGCGTGTTCAGTTTACGGCAGCTTCGACATTTACTTGTTTTTGCCTCTTCCGACGACGTCTATCGACCTGTAACGTATTCCACGAATTAGAATCGGCGTCTGGGTGCGTCTCAGAAAACAAGCGAAACAGTCTCTGCCTGAAGCCGATGCAAGAAAGGGGAATTATGATTTTATTACTTGTGACAGAGCCTACGGGCTTTGATTTGGTGTAGAACAGAGGAAGACAGCCGTTTTCATAATATTTTCTAACTATACTCTCATAAAGGAAAATATATTTTGGGAATAAAATTAACTTTGTAGGGTTTTAGGTAAACACAGCGGTGATTATGAAAGAGTTCTGTCTTCTGGGATATAATGACATGCAGTCCGTTGAAAGTAAACGGACGTTTCGGAGGAACAGGTACCCTTCTCCATCTTCAGGGTCGAAGAATAAGCCAAGCAAGAAATCAGCGTGAAAGCAGCGGGCTACATTCCTCCGAAGCGTTAGTTGACTGTCAACGGGTTCCATGGCGTTATAGCCCAGAAGATATAAATCTTCAAAATGAACTCTGATTTTCATTGCCTTGATGCATGGCTCACTTATATTCGTACCGTCTTATTGCTATTTTGTTATATTTTGCGTTGTATCTTATTGTAGGACCGCTGCCACCGGTTAAAAACCCATTTACAGTTAAAATAAATAATAATAATACTTTTATATAAAGATACACCACGTTTATCAATTCTATGTCCTCCCCACCCCCTTGGCACTACAGCCCCAGTGGGCCTAGGCCTACCTCCATGAATTACTCCGTTCACTTCGGTTTTTCTAGATCTTACACATTCGGTAGGACTCCTTGGGCGGGTGATCAACTCATCGCAAGGCCTCTACCTGAACACAAACACAGAAAAACGCACACAAACATCCATGCCCTGAGTGGGATTCGAACCCACGATCCCGGCTTCCGAGCGAGCGAAGACAGTGCACGCCTTAGACCGCTCGGCTACCGTGACCGGCAGTTATATGTCCTACTTTTTACAATTATCTGTCCTGATGAGTAGGTCCATTTCATACCCTGAAAATAGCCAAGCTACATTCCACCGAAACGTTAATAAGCATATACCATTCTACACGGTGTCATAACCCTGGAGGTTATAATAATAGTTCATCGACATCTTCACAAAAGCCAGATTTCTTAGGCGAATAAAATCAGCAAGGCCCACTGTCAGGTTTGAAGGAAATGCTTTTCTTACCCCCTCTACGAGTAAATTACCACCCTTCTTTCCTGCCTTCCTCTCTGTCTTTTCCTCTGTCTTTAAAGGGTGAAAAGGCTAGAGATCCTTGACGTGAGATAATGCAGAGACAGGTCAAGGGAAGACAAGAACATGAACTGCATTTGCAGCCTCACAAATATCTGAGGTCTCTCTGACCTCATGACGGAGAGATGCACTTGAAATATGTACTTTTGCTATCGGTATTGAGCAAACACAAGTATCCTCGAAAGCTGTAATCACCAATTAGAAGTTTCCAGTCAGCGCTAAGAAGCTGAGGTAATGGGAAAGCGTGGAATGAAATGGCTGCGACCAGACATTCCAAGGTCAGACGAAGGAGCGTTGTTCTGTGGGTGCCGGGTTCAGGTCAGCTGGGACAGGACGTCACAGGACAACAGTGGCGACGTCTAGGGATGAATCAGAACGCAGACGGAAATTCCAAAACCTGTTTTGACGTTAGTCCCGATATTGACAATCGAATTTGGAATCAAGGCCACAGTACAGGAGACGCGAATCAGACTGTAAACCGACAACACTTTGATTTTAGGGGGCACATGTTAGAAAAAAAACGTGTATTTTTAGCCTACTTTTCTTATTTTGAAAAAATAAAAATAGGTTTATGAGATCACCTTGTTCTCTATGTGCCTGTCTATGTACCCCGCTATAAACTTTTGAATGCCTGAACCAATCTTTATGAAACTTGGTATTTATATGATGGTACCTGAGCCCATATCAACGGCGTACTTCATAAATCCCTCCCAGTAGTCTGTGTTTATCCCCCCTGCAGTTATAAGCAGGGCCCGGATTTTGATGACCTGAAAATATTTAAAAAAATGACCGAAAAATCCAGAAAAATGACCTAAAGGAGAAAAGAAAGAACACTTCGCTTCCATGTTATTCACATTTCAGAAAACATATGAAGAAAAATTCCCTAAAATGGCCAAAAATGACAAGAAATACCCTTAAAAGTCCAAAAATTTACCAAAAAAATACCCTAAAAATGAAAAAATAACCTTAAACCTAAAAATGTCAAAAAATGCCAAAAAATTACCTATAAAATTTACATTTCTGTAACCAGCAGCTCATATCCGAGATTTATATATTTAAGAGCATCGCATAGGGTACAAGGAAAAAAAGATGACATGTCATCAAAATCCGGGCCCTGGTCATAAGGCAAACGGCTCGGTAGACACGTACCGGCGGCAACGAATACGCACAACAATAGAAGCTTTATTGGAGGTGTCGTTTTCTATGCGGTCCGTGTAGTATCGAAGGAAATTATGCGATTAGATTTTACCACAACTTTCGTATTATCTTTTGTTAAACGATTTTTTCATCTTGTTCACATCGTGACCATAAACTGTTAGTAATCTAAACATACGATTCGTCAATGTACGAGTAAATACAGCTCTTTTAAGTTTTACGTTGCCAATGGCGGATTTCGTCACAATCTGTGGACATTTCGTGTTATTGTGACAACGTTCTGAATACTTTTCATGTTAGAGGGCTGTGGAAATTTTTGTTCCCTAAGGCTTCATTTAGGATCGTGTCAACCTTGCTTCGAATTTTGAACAGCTTGCCTGCGGATATGCAACTCAATCAACACAGATGAAACGACGATAAAATTAAGAAATAAGAGTTAGGGGAAAGGCAGGAGGAAAATGAAGTAGGAACAGAGTTTCATCATGACTACGACTCATGGGGTCGGGCATGGTGGGGGCAGACTGGCAAAGAATGCATCTTCTCTCTCCCTATTTTTGGAAAAGGGCTCAAAATTTAAGAGTAGAAGAAAATATACGAGCAAGAAGTCCATGGCATTAGTCAGCAAGCGAACTATACCGACCGAGTGACCGCAGCTTGTCGGCGAAGTTAGTGCCAACTTTTGCGGATAGAGGGTGCGTGGTCAGCGCAACGAATCCGACAGCCGTTAATTTAAGTTTTCTAGACCGGAACGGCTACTTTTCCATTCAAGCAGCTCCTCAATTATCCTCACGAGGCTGAGTGGACCCCGTTCCAGAACCACTACTTCTCAGAAAATCTGGTAGCGCCGGGAATCGGACCCAGGAATTCTGGTCTGTGGCTAGGAACTCTAACCACTAGATCACAAAGTATTAACAACAGACATTATTAATATTTTTAAAATACGTATTTTTATATATTGAATAATATCGACGATCGATTATTAAAGAATATTGTGCCCCCATCCCTTAGAATAAATCATGGGGTGTGCCCATAGTACATGTAGGACTTACATTTTTTTATTGTTAAGGGGGTGGGACTAAGTCCCTTGTACTGCGGCCACTTCTGGCCTACTGTAACAGCCCCAGATGATAGGTGAGGGTGATTGTGGAGCAATTGGCGGAATGAAGATTGACAGGGGAAACCGAAGTACTCGGAGAAAACCTGCCCCAGCGCTTCTTTGTCCACCACAAATCCCACTTGACCAGACTCGGGATCGAACCCGGGCCGCCGAGGTGCGAAGCCAGCGACTAGCCGCTTGAGCTATGGCGCGGCCGTCCGTCCTACATGCTACAGATTAGAACCTCGCGGTCTCAGGGGCCTGCAAGTATCTCGCAGGACAACACAACCTTCGCTTGCGAAGCTCAGGAAAGGGCCCTCCGGAGGGAAGCTGCTACCTCTCTCACCACACATAAAGAAGAAAATTGGCCCAAGTGATAAATTTATTGACTTGTAGGTAACAGGTTCGAATCTCGGCCGGAACACCGGCTATCTTGACAGATATGTCGTGGTTTACCTCAACACCTCCAGGCAAATATGGAAACGGCCGTGACTGCTCCTCTCTATGTTTACCCCAATTCATTGCTCAGTACTTCACCCTATTATTCGAAGGAGTAGTCCGAGATGTGAGCGCCCCCAGGAGGGTTTTCCAAATTATGCAGCCAGATTCTAGTTTTCCAAAGTGCAGGAGGGGGCGAAAGGCTTACAAATTACATTTAAATTGTTTAAGACTACAATCGCCTCACAGTATTTATGGTAGAGTTGTTCCTGTGCTCAACTAATTAAGCACCACTCTATGAAGGCGTATGGGGGAGTGGATGTATAGATCCATATTTTCTTTACCTCGGCACTAGTTGGAGGTGAGTGCGGTTTCACACCCCTTCCGCCTTTTTCTTTCTTGGCACTACAGCCCCAGTGGGCCCAGGCCTACCTCCATGAACTTCTCCGTTCACATCGGTTTTTCTAGATCTTACACATTCGGTAGGACTCCTTGGGCGGGTGATCAGCTCGTCGCAAGGCCTCTACCTGTACGCAAACACAGAAAAACGCACACACACAAACTAAACATCCATGCCCTGAGAGGGATTCGAACACATGATCTCGGTTTCCAAGCGAGCGAAGACAGTATATGCGTTAGACCGCTCGGCTACCGTGACCGGCCACCCTTCTGCTTTACCCCCGGGGAAAGAGGCCCCTGTGAGTACACCAACCCCTGCGTCATCCAGCCTGTAGCCAGTGGCTACACCGACTGCGCTAACCCGGATCCGACAATGTTTATGACAGAAAGATAATTTGAAGTACTTTTAGTTTCGCCATGCTTCCCTCTTTCTTGATTCATGTTAACAAAATCGTGGAGGGGGAGATATCTGGCTTGTCCCCCCCCTGCCGGCGCCCATGGTCTCAAATTCTGATGGCGTTGTAAAATAACAAAACAAAAGGTAAAGCTATCCCTGTAACAGGCCGTGGAGGTCCATAGGGTTGTGAGACGTCGTGGCTCCCACATTATCTAGATCAGGCATGTCCAACGCTTCGATCGCGGGACGATTTTTGATCGATCTCATAGACCTATAAGGAAATTACCCATTGAGCGCGGCATCTCTTGAAAATGAGATATTAGCCTTTAAAAATTATATTTTTCTCAAGACTCGTGCTGGACAAGAATCGTTTTGGAAGTCAGTGCCTAGGCACAAATTTCCCAACTTAAAATGTAGTGAAATTGTACACCCCTTTTTCGGTTCAACTTATTTGTGTGAATCTGCGTTTTCTTACCTAAAATTGACAAAAAGTAAACAATNTCGCGGGACGATTTTTGATCGATCTCATAGACCTATAAGGAAATTACCCATTGAGCGCGGCATCTCTTGAAAATGAGATATTAGCCTTTAAAAATTATATTTTTCTCAAGACTCGTGCTGGACAAGAATCGTTTTGGAAGTCAGTGCCTAGGCACAAATTTCCCAACTTAAAATGTAGTGAAATTGTACACCCCTGTTTCGGTTCAACTTATTTGTGTGAATCTGCGTTTTCTTACCTAAAATTGACAAAAAGTAAACAATGTTCCAACTTGACAGATGAACATCTCCAGAATTGCCTGAAACTGGCCCTCACCCAGTAGTCACCTGACTTCCAACAGCTGGTGGATGAAATGCAGACGTCTCACTAATGAACAAGGTAAGTCTGTACTTGCAACGTACTTGTATGTTGCTTTTACAACAAAAATCATGTGTCGTGTTATTTTTACCAATATTTTTGCTTAAAGCGAGGTACGACGATAGGAGGAGGTGGTAGATCACTGGCAGTTTTGACACTAAAAAGTCGATCACAGCCTGTTTGATGTTGGACATGCCTGATCTAGACACTCGGCTCACAGATGACGGTGAGGCGAAGGCAGCCCTTTATCCCCTCACAAATAAATGTAGACATCGTCACGTGCCCCAAGACGTTATCATAGTGTGGGTGATCTCTCTCTCTTAGTTTTTTATAAGGAAAATGTCTGCTTAAACTGTGACTACAATAGAGATCAAATAGCCCCAGTGTTGGGCACTAAGTGGAGATTGACAGCCCCTTTTCATTGCAGCATATCTCACATTTCTCTTATTTTGCAGCAGGAACGTATTCGAGAATGTGCTTTCTTATCTCCCGTTCACTTTCACATTTTACTCCGTGACAATGAGACGGTGGAGGCAGGAATGTCGCCCCCCGTTATGGAACAAAAGGTGGCACCCCAGTTCAAAGAGTTGTCGGAAAGAAACGTCAGCTGTAAGTTAGTTGTTCGTCTGCTTAATTATCAGACCACGAAGTAATACGGAGGTATAGACCCACGCGTTCTTAACCTTGACACTAGATGAAGGCTGTACACTGCGGCCGCTTTATCAGTGGAAAGAAGTCCACAGTACCCATTGGGTGGGCCCCAGAACAAGAAAATATCTTGCCCCTGCCGGAAATAGAGCCCGATTTCTCGGTTTTCCAGTTATAAGTTAGTAGCTACACCGACTGAGACACCGAGGCTGTTTTCATGCCTATTTAGCTATGTAAAAGAGATCGTGAGAGTAGATTGAGCAGGGACACTTGTCAGTACAGCGAAGAGACCATTTCTGGCAGAGGTATAAACTTCTTTTGTTACCTAGTCCACACCGGTTCTGGGGCCCGCTTTGGGGTTCTTGCTCCGGGAGTAAGGCGGTCGCAGTGTGAAGCTAACTGTTGGCTTCCATTTAGCGACGAGGTTGCGTAAATTCTATTTATTTATTTATAGGTTATTTATCGAAGCTGTCAGTAGCTCAGCCAATATAGTGTCGAATGTTAGGATGAATGATGAATTACGAATTGGAAAGAATGTGAAAGGAAGCGGCACTGCCCTAATTTTAATTTCAACCCAGAATTTACCCGGAAATACTGAGGAAAACTACCAAAATCCTCGATGTCAGCACCTCTGCCGAGATTCGAACTGGGTATCCCACATCCGATTACCAACCGGAAACGTTACGACCTGAACCAGCTTTCTCAATTAAGAGTGCGTGGAACAGTACCTCCATTCCGTCTTACATCTTGATTTTATGTTCCATAATTAAGCACAAGGACACCTTTACCTTTACCTTGGCAAGGGACACTTCGGTGCTGTTCTCTACAAATCCACTGTTAACTTGAGAATGGATGACAGACAGCGTCACACACAAATTCTTCTATACTAACCGAGAACGAATAATTAACAACCTCACACTATTATGTTTTAAGTTCCATTTTAATATCATCCTTCCCTCTTAGTCTAGATCACCCATTTTTTATTTTCTTGAATTTATTATTTTTTCTGTAGCGTAGTCTGCATAGCGACGGGTTACGGACTGTACAACCAAGGAATTGGAGTTCGATTCCCGGCAGGAGTAAGAGACTATTGTCTTCTGTAGAGCATCCAGACCGCCTCTGGGGCCCACCTAACCTCCTACCCAGTGCATACCGTGGGGTAAAGAGGCCGGGGCATGAATAGGACCAATCACCTCCATCTATTGCCGAGGTCAAGAATAGTGGAGCTATAACTCCACTCCCCCATATGTTTTCATGGTGTGGTGCTTAATTAATTAAGCAGAGGGACAGCTGTGTACTTCGCTTACGTACACCTGCTGCGTATCCCACAGAAATAACATTCAATTAAAAGGGCCCTGTCCTCTGGAATGAGATGCCGCTTATTCTGATTTTATGCAACCCGCAGATTCATTACCGTGTTCACAAGAGCCCTCCACTGGTCCCTATCCTGAACCATTTCAATCCAGTCCATACCACCCCATCCACTCTCTCTCTAAGATCCATTTTAGTATTATCCACCCATCTACGTCTACTTACTCCTAGTGATCTTTTTCCTTCTGGCTATCCCACCAATATCCTATATGCGTTCCTCTTCGCCACATTTGTGCTACATACACTGCCGATCTCATCTCCTCCTTGACTTGATCATTCTATGGCTCTTGTTTTCTCTTCCGTCTATAATGAAACACATTTATTTCAGATGACACCAAACTTACATTCAACTCACTAAAATGTCAGGTAAAATGTTTTTAAAATGTCGTTAAAATATATTAAAAATATATTTTATATCTGGCGACATGTTTCGGCCTCACAGGGCAACATATTTCTCCATTATTATTATTATACCGGGTGTTCCTAAAAGAATGGTGGGGTTTTAGATACGTATATATTTCGTATTTCTTACCGTGTACAATCATAACATGTGTCAATCAGAAGCTTAACTGTCCAAATTTTATGTATATCCATCAAAGTGCCTCTATGTGCACACATCAATGCGATAGTCGAATTCCTGCCACACCCACTGCAGCATTTCAGGTGTGATGGTCTCCACAGCACGATTGATTCTGTTTCGGAGATCCTGGAGCGATTGGGGCAATGGGGGTACATAAACCACATCCTTCATGTACCCCCACAAGAAGAAATCTGGGTACAGGGGTGGCCACCGGAGAAGGTGGGCATCTTCACCTGCAGCACGTCCAATCCATCGTTTGCCTGTCAGAAATGGAACTAGGAAAGAGCGCCATATACAAAATGAAAATTTGAGAGCCCCGTTATGAATCCGTATATGTTTTGCTTTTCATCACTAAAAACTGACAGATATATATGGCAATGAAATCCCACCATTCTTTTAGGAACATCCTGTACTTGGCGAAGGAGCTATGAAGCCCCTTATTATGCAGTTTTCTCCAACCTCCCGTCACTTCATCTGTCTTCGGTCCAAAAATTCTCCTCAACACCCTGTTCTCAAACACCCTCAGTCTATGTTCTTCTCTTAATGTCAGAAAAAAGACTAAAAAATTCCTTGATTTGGAATCGAACATAGAATTCTTGGCCGTCGAACACGTAGCTTAATAACTGTACCGACTGAGCTATCCGGGCTCCAGCTTCTAATCGCTTACTCTTACGGGGGTGGAATAAATTTGTTGATGGGGCTATCTTCCTATCGATCTTGTTTTCTATATCGCCGGATGCTGTATTTCAAGTATGAAAGAACTTTGACTTCCAAGTTTATATCTTTGGCTGGAAATACTGACAGTAAAAGTCGTGACGCGAAACGGTGAATGACATGTATGACATCTCTTTTCAAATATTTTTGGCACCACAGACCCGAAGAACATTAGGTGTTCATTTTGTTTCAGTTCCCTTTTGGGCCATCTCCAATAGGTCTGACAAAACTATTTTCGTCTCTAAGATGAAGTTGTCCCTGTGTATAACTAATTAAGCACTACGCTAAGAAGACGTGTGGGGGAGTGGATGTATACATCCATGTTTTCTTGACCTCGGCACTAGTTGGAGGTGAATGTTCTTCACGCCTCGGCCGTTTTACGCCCTGGTAAAGAGCCCCCGGCACCCATTGGATAGGTGGCTGGGTGGGCTCCAAAGACGGTCTGGACGACTTAGCGAAAAGAAAATTCTTGACCCTAACGGCACTCGAACTTCGACCATCGACTGTCCAGCTCGCAGCCAGTTGATGTACCGACTGCCCTACCCGGCTCCCATTTGGGTCTCTGCGGTCTCTGCTGATCAGTATTTATATTTCTGTGTTGTGGTTGTTACTCAAGTACATATTCGTACACTCCGCTAAGAAGTGAAGTGGTCAAACGCGACCTGTTAGCATCTGCGAAGCAGACACAATACATACTGCGACCTTGAAGGTTATTGTCCTCTGAAATGTGATGCGGTGCAGTCTGGTGCGTCGTTACTAACTTTGCGTCAAATTCGGGAAGACACTAACATTCGTAGTCCTCGCCGGTTTTGTTTTTGTTGTATTGTGTAGTAAGAATGAATGTGATTGGCCGATCGCCGTCCAGAGTCCCGTAAAGTATTAAAAAGTTAGGCTTTTCGAATTGGAATAAGTCGGACGGTCTCTTCATAGAACGACATACTTTTATAGTTTTCTTAAATTCACTATAGGTGTTAGGTAAGGATCTGGAAGTAAACTACCTCGTTCTTTTCATAGATAACGTTCTCAAATTCGTCTGAAGAGATTAAGAAAGTATCAAACAAAATTTTCTGTAACCCAGCCGATTTCGAACCATATATTTCTCGAGTACAAGTCGCCTTGCCGATACGTAGAAGCAATAATCCGCCTGACAACTACAAAATCCTTCCTAGAGCTCCCTGCACCGGGATTCAGTGAATCTTTGAAGCAAGAAAGCATATTGTAGCGTGTACAGCCGTTGCTATGCAACAGCCCAATAGACAACTGTATTGTGCAATCCGTTTTTAGGCAACGGATCGGTAAACACGTTTCTGCGGCAACAAGTACGCACCAAATAGTTACTGTTTTAAACGGTGTTTTATGTTCGGTCCGTGTAAAATGGTTATAAGGAAGACAGTTGAGCGACCCAATTCTCAGTTGTCAGTTGAAAGTCAACCTGTGAAGAGAAGACTAGGAGGCTGGTGTGAAATGGCCGACAACCTGGGCGTTAGTTGAGAGTTGAGTTCTGCAGGGGAGGCTGTGAAGCTAGAACGTGAGCGCGTGACGTTGAAGAATCTCCACTGTTAGAAGCCGTTATCAGGGAACATCTGATGAAGACACAACAGGCTGGAAAAAGGCTTAGCGGGAGCTATGGTGATTTGTAAAGTGTGGAGATTAGCAATAACAATAGTAATTGCCTGTAGTTCCGAGTCGTGTATATAAGCGGTCAACAAATCCATTCACCAATCAATACCCCATCTACTGTCACAGGTTTCTAAATCGTGACATCTATTTCCGCGTATTACGAAGTCTACATGGCCCTGACGGCGGGATTTTGGTGGGCCTCCGCTGCACCACAACAGTCACGTAAATGGCTCTTCAGAGGAGCGCAGACGCTGCAGTCCAGTGCAGAATACTGGAGGAGCGAGCAACACATAATATACACGTAAATTTAATTATTACAATGTAGAACCAAGCGAGTTGGGTCCGAGAGTAATGCTTGTCATTTATTACGGAGGCTCCATCTCGGATCTCTGCAGGAACATCAACTACCCTGACTGATGTTTCTCTCCAATGACATACAGGAACAGTACCTCGTATTACACCACGAGTGCTTCCTAACACGTCACTTCCAGTTAATCAGTCATTGATCACCCTGTATTTCGAAGGTACCCGTGTATAATGTGGCAACTGAAAGCGTCTTTAAAGAAATGTTGATCCTGTGCTTAATTAATTAAGCAATTAATCTTTACGCCATGAAGACGTATGGAGGGGCGGAAGTATAGCTCCACCATTCTTGACCTGGGCACTAAATGGAGGTGAGTGATCGGTTTCACGCCGCTGCAGCTTTACCCCCGGAGAAAGAGCCCCCTGTACCCATTGGATAGCAGGTTAGGTAGGCCCCAGAGCCGGTCTTGACACTATGGCGATGAGATAAATCTCTGCCGGGAATCGAACCCTGGCTATTCAGCCCGTCGCTATACAGACTGAGCTATCCCTACTCTTAATGTATAATGTATAACCTACAAAACTCCGTATATCCCATTCTAAAGGCAACGTAAGGAATTTTCGGGAAAATGGATTCTCTGAACCCCAAAAGACAGCAGGTCCGTTGTAGACCTTTGTAAGACGGCTGGCATTCTGCATTTCTGTGAGATGTCTTCCGTGATCAGCAGAGGGTGGGGGCACGCGGCAGCGCAGTTGGTTGCGGCACTGTGCTACAAGTCGGATGGTCACGGGTTCCCGATGTGGTCAATGGATTTTTCAATTGACATAATACTTCCAGCCTCACTGTGGCCCTGGGGTCGTCTCATCCTCTAATAGAAATGAGTATCAGGAATTCTTCTATGGTTAAAAGGCGGCCGGCGCGTAGCTGACCCCACAGTCATCTGTGAGCAGATTGTCTAGAAAATGTGGGAGCCTCGACGTCTCACAACCCTATGGGCCTCCACGGCCTGTTACGGGGATATTTTTAACTTTTTACCCAAAAGAGGTTATAGGTGCTTTTCTTTAAACGTATAAGTTCCAATCAATTGAAGAAGGACACCAAATGGTAACACTAGACGGAATTCAATTCTTCTGCTGATAGAACAAAATAAACAAATAAATAAACACAGTGCAGATTCGGGAATTCGTTCCTATAATATCGGCATTGCGAATTGTTGTTATGATATTTTAAGGCAGTGGAAATAGCTTCGTGAAGAAAAACTCTCCGTAAGTAATTAAAGGTTGCCAACCTGCGTCTAGGTCCTGTAAACGCTGAATTGCCACATAACTGTCTAAACCTCTGACACTAATCTTTTCATTACACTTACAAATGAAACGAGATTTGCTCCTAAACGCGGTGGTAACTAAAATGGTACACAACAGGGGTGCAGTAAACAGTATGGAACTAATTTACTGAGCTGTATAATCTTCCAGAGCATCAAGCTTACTCCGCGCCAATGAAGATGGCAGCACCATCGATACGGTTTTTCATTCTAGCGTAAGTGAATTGATTAACTTTCTTCCGTGGAAATGTTTGTGACGGCAAGCAGACTTGTCTGAGCGGGGTCGCGTCCCAGGAGAAACAAAGGTGGCCGTGGGAGCTACTGTTATCAATTTGCGTCGTACTTCAGGGACAAAATTCCGGTGCGAATTGTGGTCAAATGTTAATTGACTTCTATTTCTTTTTGTCCGTTTCCCTAAAGTAAAATTAAACAAATATTCTCCATTGCTTCTGAGTATAACAGCCACTGTAAATCGTGAATATGTTCTCAATCTTTGTTCTCTGCTGAAGAAGTGACATGACTGATAAATGAAATAAAAGGCAAATAAAAAGTAAAGCTATCCTTGTAACAGGCCGTGGAGGCCCATAGGGTTGTGAGACGTCGAGACTCCCACGTTTTCTCTTGACAATTGGTTCGCATATGGCGGTGAGGATATTAGCCTTACGCGCCGGCCGCCCTTTACCCTCAGGAAGATTCCTGCTACTTATTTCTGTTAGAGGCTGAGTAGGCCCCAGGGTCATAGTGCGGCTGGAAAGATAAGATCAATTGAAAAACCAGTGACCTCATCGGGAATCGAATCCGTGATCTTCCGGTTTGTAGCATAGCGCTTCAACCAACTACTCTACCGCGTGACCCCATAGATACATTTGATACGATTTGATAATACGTCCTTTCCGAAAGCTGTGTGACCACAGAGTCCAGCGCAACACCTGTCAGTTCAGTATCAAAGTTATTCGTCACAAAGAGCATGGACAGTTCTGGGTTCGATACCATTTACAGACTACGTATTTCATACTGTCTCATGTGACACCGTATATAATGTCTCAGGTATTTTATTTGCAGCGTGAGCTTAATTACCGACGCGATGGGCGAATTTAACATTTCGCTGTATTGGAGCGTCACGTGAAAATAAAATTCAGTAGTCCTATTTATACTCGCAGTCCTCGTGCAACTGAGTAAACATCTCCGCGTTAGTCCCAAGTTAGAACGTCATCAATCGGTAAGGCCGCAAGCGAATTCGGCACGGGCTAACCTAACATATGCTGCTTTCCTGTTGGCCTGCTATTTTTTGGTCCTTTTCAGACCAAAGAAGAAAATGGTGGCTCTAACGTTCTGACCGATGATTATGAAAATGAAGTTCGGGCCAGACTCTCGCCTGTTTCTGCTGGTTCCTTGCTTGGTTAATTTTTCGACTCTGAAGATGGAGGCGACATGTTCTTCCGAAACTACACACCGCTATATCCCAGAAGACAATACTCTTCATAAGCACTGCTGTGAGAACCTCACGTAAACTTATGGCTACCTCACTTCTGCTGCGACAGCAATTCTCGAAACAGAAGTACTCACTCGCAATTCTCATATTCCATCCACTATGGAATCTAGGATAGGTCACGGTCAGTTACTGACCTACACCACTACATGATCATTATAAAGTTACTAGATTTTATTTTGAATGTACTTCCGTGCATTGTACAAACGCCGGTCTGAAATTCATACATACAGACGACTTCCCTTCCTAACTTGTTCTTATCAAGCATAATTAGAATGATGAAGTCAAGGAGGATGAGATTGGCAGGGCATGTAGCGCAAATTTGGGTAAGAGGAATGCATATAGGATACTGGTGAGAGAGCCAGGAGGAAAGAAACCACTAGGAAGATCAAGACGTAGATCGGTGAACAATATTAAAATACAGTATGATCCTAAATTATTTTCGGGATTCCCATGGCCTATAATTTTCAAATTTGAAATACTAAAATAAAATTGCTTAAGCAATATGAAAGTGTGAGTGAAGAAGTTTATTGCTTATAGAATCAATACTGCACAATGCTAAACAACTTCTACATACGCACCTTTATTTTGTTGTTTCCGGTTTGAAAATTATAGGCCACGGAAATTCCAAAAATAATTTAGGATCTCTTTGCATATCTTAGATATATCGGATGGGGTGACATGGCCTGGATTAACCTGATTCAGGATCAGGACCAGTGGAGGGCGGTAATGAACCTTCGGGTTCCATAAAATGCTGGGAAGTTCTTGAGTAGTTGCACAATTGGCGGTTTCTCAGGAAGGGTTCAGCTCTATGCAGTTAGCTAATTAGTTAAGGTTGCCTACACAAGGTATGACGATACCCTGATTCGTAGGGTTTTTTTTTTAGTGTGGGGTGAGACTGAGTCCACTTGGTACTGCGGCCACTACTGGCCTATTGTACCAGCCACAGATGATAGATGATGATGATTTTGGAGCAACTGATGTGATGAAGAATGGCAGGGGACTCTGAAGTACTCGGAGATAACTGACCGAGTGCCACTTAGTCCACCACAAATCCCACATGACCAGACCCGGGCCGCCGCAGTGGAAAGCCAGTGACTAACCACCTCAGCTTGGCCGCGCCATAGCTCAAGCGGTTAGTCGCTGGCTTCCCACTGCGGCGGTCCGGGTTTGATCCCGGGTCTGGTCAAGTNGGTTTTCTCTGAGTACTTCGGTTTCACCTGTCAATCTTCATTCCACCAAATTCTCCATCATCATAATCACCCGGGGCAGGTTACAATACGCCAATCAGTGACCGCCGTGCTGAGTGGACGCAGTTGGACTCCACCCCCCACTAAGCGAATTAAAAAAAAAAATTAAAAAGCCACCTCAGCTGCAGCACGGCCAATTGGTTCGTAGACTCGATGGATTACAATATTTAGCTGCCACAGGTAATGTCCGGTTGCCTGCATTACTTCATGAACAGTCCAAAGTCAGATCACATAATTATGGAACTTGTAAGGCCTGTCTGTTCTCATTGTCTGCTCGCGTGCTTCCTGATGCAATAGCAGTTTAATTGCGACGTGGCGCTATTCGAGGGCAAAGGGGAACAGTTCCCTGGGTTTAACAAGTCTGAAAGATAATGTGGCCAGCTTATTTGCGTTCACAGGTCAAAGAACTTGTTAATTGAATTTCACACTCTCGTGTGATATTTAACAGGCAAAATCTGCCGGAAAAGGGGGTGGGGGGGGGTATTCTTATCTTCTTATTACAGGGGATAGGGAAATTCCAGACCTCTACCTACGGTATAATTACCTTGGGCAGTGACCTCACTTCAGTCATGAATTTTCACACCTCTGGGAACTGCTGGCGTGCTGCACTTACAGTCACATGGGAGAAGGATTCCAAGTACTTACTCCGTTTCATTAGAAAGACAGTGTTTAAGTAACTGCTCTGAAGTTTAGTCAAGAAAGTTGCTATTGATTCTATTAAAAGGTAAATTTGTCCCTGTGCTTAATTAATTAAGCAAGCCGCCATGAAAACATGTCAGGGAATGGAGGTATAGCTCCACCATTCTCGACTTCGGCACTAGATGGAGGTGGGTGGTCAGCCTCACGCCCCGGCCATTTTATCACAGGGGATAGGATAGGAGGCTGGGTCGGCCCCAGAGCCGATCTGCACGCTGTGAAGTGCAGACAAATCTCTTACCCCTACAGGGAATTACCCCTCGCTATATGGACTTAGCTATTCCGGTTCCAACAATGTCACTGTTCTTCTCTGTTGTAGTGCCTACCTGCACTTTAGTAAATAAACTGAATTGAATTACTAGGAGCCGGGATAGCTCAGTCAGTATAGCGACTGAGTTACTGACTGGACAACCAAGGAATCGAGTTCTGATTCCCATCAGGAGCAGGAGAATTTCCTCTGCTGAAAGCACAGATTGCCTCTGGGGTCCACCCAACCTCTCGTCCAAAGGGGAACGGGGTCTGTTTCTCCGGGGGTAAAGCGGCCGGGGCTTAGAGCTGACAACTCACCTCCGTCTAGTGCCGAGGTCAAGAACGGTGGAGCTATACCTCCATTCCCCAATTCGTTTTCATAGCATGGTGCTTAATTAATTAAATACAGGAATAACGTTTACCTTATTATTATTATGTGGCTGTTGTCTTTATATTATGTTTGTCCTTAATGTTATTACCAGTACCTACACTGTGCTGTGACTAACTGGTCTTATAGCTCCTTACTCGGCACACAAATAATAAATAATTGAATTATTATTATTATTATTATTATTATTATTATTGGATTGTATGGACGTGAAACGTGTTCTCTCGCCTTAACGAAAGACCACAGCTTATGGCCAGGGCCCGGATTTTGATGACATGTCATCTTTTTTTCCTTGTATCCTATGCGATGCTCTTAAATATATAAATCTCGGATATCAGCCGCTGGTTACAGAAATGTAAATTTTATAGGTAATTTTTTGATAACTTTTTGAACTTTTAAGGGTATTTCTTGTCATTTTGGCCATTTTAGGGAATTTTTATTCATACGTTTTCTGAAATGTGAATAACATGGAAGCGAAGTGTTCTTTCTTTTCTCCTTTAGGTCATTTTTCTGAATTTTTTCGGTCATTTTATAGGTCATTTTTTTAATATTTTCAGGTCATCAAAATCCAGGCCCTGCATATTACATTTTTGGGTCATATTTTAGGTAATTTTTCCTGGATTTTTCGGTCATTTTATAGATCATTTTTTAAATATTTTCAGGTCATTAAAATCCGGGCCCGAGAAGAGGGTGCAGGAGAGAACATTTTGATCTAAGGAGAAGGAAGTGACAGGAGACTGGAGAAAACTGCACAATTTGGAGCTCCGTACTGTTCACCAAATACGTAGTATTAGCGTTATTACGTTCGGAAAGATGAGGTGAGTAAATAGCACGCACAACAGGGATGAGGAATGGATACAAAGTTTTGGTCAGAAAACCTGAAGGAAAGAGACAGACTGGATGATCGAGACGTAGATGAGGGTATAATATTGAAACTGGGTCTGAAAGACATAGGATTTGAAAATGTGGTATGGGTTCTTCTGGCCCTGGATAGGGACCAGTGACGGTCTCTTGTTTGCATAAAAGGAGGGATATGTTTTATTTAGCTGCTCAACTAGTAGCTTCTCAAAAATGTCTCTGTTCCATGGTATGAATGATAATATCTGATCACGCATGCGTACACTGCGAGATGTGGCCGCTTATAGGAACAGAAAGATCAGACTTTTACAGAATATCATTTCTATTTGACGATAATTTCCATCCTGTGAGACGCAGTAACACAGATTCCAAGGTCAGTTCTCCTGTGAGCATTGAGTCACAGCTAGTAAAATAGGCACAGAAGATAAAGTGAGCAAGGTCACTCCTGGGAGTGCAACGGCCGGGCAACCGCGCAGCCTGATTGGTCAGGATCTGCATCACGTGAGGCAGGTGATTCCCACGAACTGAACACGTCGACATGGGAAGCAACTTGTATCATTACTGTGTCCATTATTTGTACTTTATTTACTTACGGACTTGTCTTTTATAATTGTAACTGTTAGTGTGACGGACCAAAATGAAACAAATCAAATTTATTTACTTATGTTGTCAGTGCATTATTCAGACTACGGAGAGTTGAATGATGTGTTTAATGAACTGAAAAATACGTATGTGGAAGGAAATATTCATGGCCGAATTTATTACTATTCTTTCAAGGTTTGGAGGAGCTGATGAAAACCACGAGGAACCTCAGACAGGACGGCCTGTGTCTCGGCTAAAACTGGAACGGAAGACTTGCTGAATACAAGTCAGAATTTTTACCTCTTGAGCTATTTCAATCCGTAATTCAGGGAAATATTCAGTCCATTAAGATATCAGGAAAATGTATATTTCCACGTGTTCAAGTTATTTTAAGAGAGAATACAATTACAGTAAGAAAAAAGATCTGTAGGTGTATCAACAATAATAAGTAACCAGAGTTCAATTTCCAGCAGAGGCACCATATCCAGTTCGGTTCTGGGGCCCACCAAACCTTTAAGCCAACGGATACCGTGGCCTTTTTTTTTTTCACATGGAGTAATTCAGCCGAAGCGTGAATTTGAACGTTTACCTCCATCTAAGGCCGAAGTTAAAAATTGTCAACATATATACCTCCACACATCTTTACTGCGTGGTGCATAATAAGCACAAGGAAAATTCTGTCTCTTATCAACAGGTATAGATTAGTGCAGTGACTGGGTACGGGCTGGACAGCCTAGGAATAGGGGTTCGATTCCTGGTAGGAGCAATAAATTTTTCTCCTCGGCTTCCAGGCCGCCTCTGGGCTACACCGATCCTCCCCAGCAGAGGATAAAGAGACCGAGTCCCAGGACTGACACTGACCATTCATTTTGAGTGCCGAGGTTAGCTATGTGTGAAGCTATACCCCTACTTACCCATACCTCGTCTGTCGCTTTGTTTAGTAAGCGTAGGTGTACTTCACTCTAACGTAACCGGCATTTCTTCACGCAACTCGGGATGAAGGACTTGCCTTCTATAGGCGACTCTGACGTCTTAAAACGTTGAAATTTGAGATTAATGAGGGATTACCAGTTCTTAGACTAGTATCAGCTTCTGAGGAAGTAATGCGCTAATTTTATGCAACTTATTTTCTTAGTTACACCGCTAATGGTGAAATGCTTTGGGGAATTTTCTGAAGCTTCTTCGCCAGCGATAACTGCATTGGTAAATATTTCGTAAACGAGGCGCTTATATGACATATTTCGTAAGTACGACTTATTGAGTCACCGACTCCGCATAGTGGCTTTCATTTTCGGGCGCCTTTCTTAATAATAGTTCTGAGGAGAACAGTTTGACCCAAGCGGGTGTAGCAACAGGAGGCTGGAAAGACTGCATAGGCTTCATGATGTGGAATCCTCTCCAGATGTTTCACACGATAATAAAATCAAGGAGGAAACAACAAGTTCTGGGAAGAACTAATCGCGTACTTTCCTGTGAAATGATACGGATCTCATATACAGGGAATGCATAGAAAACAAAATTTAGGAGAATACACAGACACACAGACAATAGAATGATTTCACAAGCCTCATTTTATTTTTTTAAAATAAGGAATGTAGGTTAAAAACTGGCGGAGTTTGTAGTATGAATAGAGAATTTCGTATGTGCAATTTTGGTCGGAAAGCCAGAATCATATGGAAGACGTAGGTGCATATGGGAAAATATTATTAAAATTTATCTTAATGAATTAGGATGCAATATTATGGGCCTGATTGGTTTGGCTAAGAGTAGGGACATCTGCCGAGTTATGACTGCCTTAATGAACCTTCGGTTTTCATTAAAATGGGTGGAATCCCTTAGCTACTCGTAGGTGAGAAATGTGTCCTGAAGAAGGACTCTGCTTCGTGGAGTTGGTTCGTAGCTGTTGCATTTCAAGGACGATATGTGAGCAGCTTGAGTGTAGAAACACACTTTAGAACTCTAACCTTAAAACGAAATTTCGTTGTTTTCTCGGACGATCAGTTGTTTACTGAAGTGGCCACAGTAAGATCACAGGCGTAAATGGGAGGATAACATTAAAATGAATCTTAAAGAAATAGCGTAGGCCTATCACCGAGCGGGTTATCAGAGGTATAATTTTCTAGACTCGTATTCGGAAGGTTCCCAGTTCGAATCTGGACAGGTACGTCGGCCATCCTGACTGAAGTTTTTCGTAATATTTAGTTCCTCCAAGCAAATTTCGGGGAAGTACTTTGATTAGAACCGCGGCCGCTTCCTACCAAATCCCTTCCAGTTCATCGGCCTTCCTACTCTTTGGTACTGTATGGTCTGGATACCGATAGCTTTGTTACATAACGCACAGATAAGAAAAAAGATATGAGGATATGGATTGGATTCTTCTGGCTCAAGATATGTATATGTTACCAATTTTTTTTAGAACATCCTTCTTAAATCTAATAGTAACTAAGCTGATCAAGAAATTTCAGTTATCTTTATGGAACCATGTGTATTGAATGATACCCCATTGATTCTCTAGAGAATTATTTTATTTTAAACCAACTTTCTGAAAAGGAATGTACGGAGTTCAGACGTCTTTCATTCTGACACGTTCAAACTTAAACACATTTACTCACTCGTAATTAGAACAGGACTTGGAAACCTTAATGAAAAGCAAATTAACAACTACGAATAAAAAGGATACAGTTTTCCTGTGCTTAATTAATTCAACACCATGCCATGAAGACATTGGAAGGTGGAGGTATAGCTCCACCATTCTTGGCTTCAACAATAAATGGAGGTGAATGGTAAACTTCACGGCCGGAGCGAGAACCCCGGTACCTCTTTCATAGGTTATCCTTTTCAATGGCTCCACCATCCAATTCAGGGCCCTGGCCTCTTCTTCAGTTCCGTAATCCTTTTTTACAGACGGTAGGACTCCTTGGACGAGTGATCAGCCCGTCGCAAGGCCGCTACCTACATACAGGGATCAGCCCGTCGCAAGGCCGCTACCTACCACAGGGCAACATAAACACAGAATAAAATTACACACACACTCAACCACCAAACATCCATGCCTTGAGTAGGATTCGAACTCGCGATCCCAGCGTCCGAGCAAACGAAGACAAGTTCATGCCTTAGACCGCGAGGCTCCCGTGACCGGCCATTTTATGGGTTAACATTTACTTAATGACATGTTAAAAATAAAATGACAAGAGGTTAGAAAATACATGAAGATAAAAAGATAAATTTATCCCTGTGCTTAATTAGTTAAGCACCATAACATGAAGCGAGCCAGGATAGTGCAGTCGGTGTAGAGACTGGCTACGAGCTAAATGACAGAGGGGTCAGACTTCGAGTCCCGGTGGGGTCAAGAATATTCTCTTCGCCACATCGTCCAGACTCGCTCTGAGGCTCACCCAGCATTCTATCCAATGGGTACCGGGGGATCTTTCCCCTGGGGTAAAGCGGTCGGCGCGTGAAGCTAACCAAACACCTCCAGCTAGTGTCGAAGACAAGAAAACGTGGATCCGTACATCCATACACCTTCATGGCGTAGTGCTCAATTAGTTAAGCACTGGGACAACTTTACTTATCCATACCATGAAGACGTATGGGGAGGTAGAAGTATAGGCTCCATAGTAGTACGCCCGCACTGCTCTATTGTTTTGTATATTCTTGTAGTGCGTTATATTGTGTTTTGTTCCCATTACATCCTCTTATTGTTATATGGGCAATCATTATAACTTCTGACAGGCCCTCCGCTGCGAGCTTGGATTCCCTGCGACAACCTTAGGGAGTATTGTGAACACGATGCGAGAGCCTGAGGCGAAGAACCGCTCCCCACTCCACGATGGTTGTAGGTGGTAGGGTGAAGACGGGAGTAGCAGCGGTTCAAATATGCAAAGAACGCCTGAAGAATTATGCTGGTATAAATAGGAGATGATAGACTAATCGAAATTGGAAGGTGCTATGGCATGGAAATGATTGTGGAGAAAACAAAAGTAATGAAAATTTCAAGACAACCAACCCCAGTCACAATAAAGATAGACCAAAACCAACTGGAGAATGTGAAATGTTTTAAATATTTGGGTAGCTTGTTAACAGATGATGGAAGGTNGAATGGAGAAGATCAGTTGGACCGATTATGTGAGAAATGACGAAGTGTTAATTAGAGTCAGTGAGCAGAGGAATATCCTACACGAAATAAGAAAACGGAAGGCTAATTGGATTGGTCATGTTTTACGCAGAAACTGCCTGCTAAAAGAAGTTATTGAAGGAAAGATAGAGGGGCGGATAGAAGTGACAAGAAGATGAGGAAGAAGACGTAAGAAGATGCTGGATGACCTTGGGGACAGAAGAGGATACTGTCATTTGAAGGAGAAAGCTCTAGATCGCATTAAGTGGAGGAACTGTTTTGGAAGAGACTGTGGACCTGTCGTCTGACAGATTACAGATGAATGAATGAAATAGGAGAACAGAAATTTATTGGTAGAATTAATGGTAAATGTTGATAATGCATCTCACTGTGAGCCATCTTGTGAAGGTGTGACTCCATTCCTAACCTCCAATATCGGATGTTTAAAAGTGCAACGTCTGACGTATATAATACGGGGAGTATATGTGTCAAAACTGACCAGTGTGCACCGTTACCTCTGAGACACAGAAGAGATGTGTTCTTATTTATTTGTGAGATATTTAAAGACAATTTCTGCAGCTAGACTACATTGTCACGTAGTATGTGTGACTATAGACGGGGTTTGGATAGGTGACTGGATTTCTTGACCACTTATACACACAACTCGGAACTACAAGTAATTACAGCGCCACCGCTAATCTCCACAATTAAAAAATCACCACAGCACTCGCTAAACCTTTTTCAACCTGCTGTGTTTACACCAGCTGTTCCCTGGCAAAGGCTTCTAGCAATGGAGATTCTTCAGCTTCACGCCATTCCCTGCTGGCTACCGTCTCACAAATGAATTGACTCTGACTATGAACTGACCTTCTTCTTTGCTTACAACACCTCAGCACGGACCGAGTAGAAAACCCCACTCCATTTTTGTGCGTCGATTCTTTTCTCTTGGAAAGCAACGGCTGCTGGAGGGAGACGGGGGCTCATGTGGAATTTATCAGAGGGGAGAGGTTGTTTTGCAAGCGATATGAATCTTCAAGTCGAGGCAAAGGTAAAAAAAGGTAAAGTTGTCCTTGTGCTTAACTAATTAAGCACTACACCATGAACGCCTATGGGGGAGTGGGTGTGTAGACCCATATTTTCTTGATCTCGGCACTAGTTAAGTGGTGAGTAATCAGCTTGACGCCCCGGCCGCTTTACCCCCGGGCAAAGAGCCCCCCGGTACCCACTGGAGAGGAGGCTGGGTAGGCCCTAGATTCGGTCTCGACGTCGTGGAGGAGAGAAAATTCTTGACCCCGGGACTCGAACTCCGACACCTCGGTCGTCCAGCCCATAGCCAGTCGCTATACCGCTATCAGGCTCCTTCTTCAGGTCGAGATGTGGTCAATATTCGTGTGCCATCCGCCTAACCACCCCACTCCAATGCATTCCATCAATCTAAACATTAGTTAATGAAGCAAGCAATCTTGTCTAGCAATTCACTCGCCAACTCCGCTATCCATACACCCATACGGAACTTATTGAGTGTAACGTACTGTATGTAGTTGATTTGTTTCATTCTGGTCCGTCACATTAACAATTACTGTATGTGTTTTTAGACATGGCCGTCTCAACCGTCTCAACAGACTGGTGCAGTCCACTGGGATATGGATTGTTGGGTATGTCTGTGCTCTAAACGAAACAGCATCACCGTCAGTTTGTGACGTAGACAATTACGTCATCACTAGACAGATAATGGGTTCTATTTTCAACGTACTTCCGGTATTAATACACCGGTGAGAAATTCAAACACACGTGCGTACGTAAGTAGGCTATGGCGTACTCTGGTTCGTAGATGAAGAGAACTTCAGTTACTGTACGTCACCCTTCTTCCCTCCCAAAATGCAGTTGCAACCACTGTCTCGCTGCTTTTTACCACATTTTGCCGCATGCTTAACCTAGAAGTCAATAGAACCATGACTTTTACACTGTTTACAATTCTTTGTTATTTGGAGAAAATTGTGTCAAATACATAATTTTTTATTCGACATGTTTCAGAATGACGTAAGTTTGTTGGCAAACAGGAGTGTTGAGTAGACTACATCGATACGCGTCTGACGATCTTACAAAATTGCTTTATTTTCAAGAGTATCTCCGTCGATTTTTACGAAATAAATAGAGCAGGATTAGGCGTACTTTATGTCGGAAACAAAGAAGAATTTTAGAACCTCAAGAAACTTGACGCTTTTGTGACGTTTTTATGGTATTTATAAAGGGCACTATGGGCTCCATGTCATGTGCTCACGATCCAATCGTAACATCCGATACTGAAATAAATACAAAAGAAAGATTTCGAAAAGCTCTTCTGAGTAATCATTGTACATGAAAATGACGACAGCTGAAGACAAAGAGACTACCATCGGCATATAATAACTTTAATATCTGTAATCGGCGCACGCGCACTTATTGCTTGACGCAGCACCGCTACTATTTTATGGTATAGAGCAGGGGTCTCCAAACTTTTCGAACCGCGGGCCACATTAGGTAATTCAGCACTTTCAACGGGCCGGATAAATTGAGAAATTAATAACTCTAGGTATATGAGTTTTGTTGAAAGCACAGAATTTCATAAACTAAATACAAAGTACGTGAGAATAAATTATCGTATATTAATGACAACAGACAGTAGCAGCAAATGCTCATATTTTCATCACAAATTATAATAAAACAATTAATGTGAATGATGGAACTCTTTTTGAATTCTTAAAATCTGATTAAATTGAGGTTCAAATTTTGAAACGCTAATCATAAGTAGCGACTTTAAATGTTCATCGGATAAATTTGACCTGTATTTCGACTTGATGTACTTCATCTGCGAAACAGTTTGTTCACAAAGATACGTCGTCCTAAAAATGGAGATAAATTTACAAGCAAATTTCTTTAAATTTAGAAATTGCTCAGAGTTCACAAATTTATAAAATTCGATCAAATTTCCTTCCTTGTATTTGTCTTTAATATGATAATTTTCCTGAAGTTCAATAATTTCCATTTGAATTTGACTTGGGACATCTGCAGCATCACAGTCAAACGGATTTTGAAACAATCTAATTTCCTGAGCACTGGAATCCAAATCAGCAAATCGCTTCCGAAATTGTTCTTTCAAATCTAAAATGACTAAATTTGCAAACGAGGAAGGAAATTCTGCTTCACCCTTTTTATGCAACTCTGCACAGTATAGCATATGAACAAAGTTACAATTTTTCACTTGCCATTCCAGAAGTATCAACTTTGCTCTGAACGCCTTGATAAGTGCAAATAAATCACAGACTGAGTTATTTTCACCCTGCAACTTTAAATTCAAATGGTTCATATGGTTCACCAGATCAGCAAAACTGCCAATTTCCAAAGCCACTTGGTATCTGATAAAAGTGGTTCGTGATGGTTTTTCTCGGTAAGAAATATATCAATTTCATTCCTGAGCTGAAAGAAGCGCGAAAGAACCTTTCCACAGCTAAGCCATCGAACTGCAGTATAATATGTCAGGTCAATAAGCTCGGAATCACATTTACCAGTACTCAATGGAAAATTAGTTCAATTGGCGCATTTCTGCACAATTCTTTCGCGGGCCAGATAAAATCACATCGCGGGCCGTAGTTTGGAGACCCTTGGTATAGAGGGATTTGTGTGTTACATGACACTCCTTTGGGGGCCAATATAGCATAGTCGGTATAGTGACTGGCTTCTCCATACGCCTTCATGGCGTAGTGCTGAATTGTTTAAGCACAGGACAACTTCATAACATTTCTTTAAGGAAGGGATGCTGATTACATTTTAGGGCTAGTCCAGGGTATGATGAGGCAGTATATAAATCCCTGGCTATAAAGAGGAATTGCATGAGATGATAATGAAAATTAGATTACCCTCACTGTTTGCATCTTGTTGTGTATCATGAATGGCGGTATTGTGCAAGTAACACAACAATAAAAATAAGCAAATCGAATTGCTCACATTGGTTATTGTATTTTGGTAGCTGCTACATGTTTCGGTCCACATTTGAGACCATCTTCTGGTAGTCTTACCAAATGTGGGACAAAAGCACAAAACAACATAGAATTTTACAATCAATGACAAGACAAGTTTAAATTATTTTAAATTTAAATTTGATAGTAAAAGTAAAATTGTCCCTCTGCTGAACTAATTATGGGGGATGTATGGGGGAGTGGATGTATAGATCCACGTAATTCTTGTCCCGGCACTAGTTGGAGGTGAGTGGTCAGCTTCACGTCCCGGTCGCTTTTCCCACGGGAAAGAGCCCCCTGTACACATTGTATAGGAGATTGGGTGGACCTCTTGACCCTACCGGGACTCGAACTCTGACCTTTCTGTTGTCCAGCCCGTAGCCAGTCGCTATACAGACTGCGCTATCCCGCTCCTTAAATATAAATTTTATATTTTGAATAATTTTAAAATTAGAAGAATTCTTGCAATTTCGTGACGTGTTGCATGCGTCATATGATTGTGACGAGCAGCACTAATATGGATCCTTATTAGGACAATTCGGTAACAAAAGACGTATTTGATGAACCTGCCTGAAGATGATCCCAAATATAGACCGAAAGATGCAGGAACTACCAAAATAAAACCAATGTGAGCAGTTCGATTGGTTTATTTTTATTTATTGTTGTGTTGACTGCCAAATACTAACAAGAAGTTCAGATTACGTTTAATCACAACGTACATATACTCGTACATTCGTATCGAATATTGTGTGCTGCAGAAGGATTCAGCTGAAGCGAAGCTCGATTGGCGAGCAGAGAAACTTATTTCTTCACCCTTGTTCATAAGAATACAGGCTTCTTGTACGTCTTGTAAATTAAAAGGAAGCCTGCACGTGACGGGCAGTTCTTGCGTAAGGCGGGTCGTCTGCCTGATGACTTTGCAGTGGTCGGCGTAACTTCGATTCCCTCCGCTTTTATTACACACTGGCGCCTGGTTGCTATCGGAGCCTGGGACTCGAAATGGGTTCGAATGGGTGTATCAAGAAAAAATCCCCTTTTCGAGAAAAGTATATGTATTTTTATTGCTAGTAGGGTGGGACTAAGTCCCTTGCACTGCAGCCACTTCTGGCCTATTGTACCAGCCCCAGATGATAGGTGAGGGTGATTGTGGAGCAATTGGTGGAATGAAGATTGGCAGGGAAACCGAAATACTCGGAGTTAACCTGCCCCAGCGCCACTTTGTCCGCCACAAATCCCATTTGACCAGATCCGGGATCGAACCCGGGCCCCCGCGGTGGGAAGCCAGCGACTAACCGCTTGAGCTAAGGCGCGGCCCCGTAAGAATCATACATGGTCTATGTTCATGAGACAGGAGAAAGAATGGTAAAAATTACAGACGTCGATACTGCGTCACTCTTAACGAGACTAGTGACAAATACAAGGTTTCGGCAATGGGAAACTGTGGGAGAGAGTATCTACACAGACAGATCACACAATTCCAGTTATTAATTTACGAATACAAAAGGCATTTGCAATTTCAAAGCGAAAATTCCTCTTTTAATGTGGTATATTTTACAACACTGTCAGTGCATCACACTGAAAGACAGAGGTTCCCAAATTTTCCTTCACTACCAAAAATTTGAAACCGCTTTCACTTTTGGATCCAAATGGTGCCGGCAACTACTCAGCAAATCGCTGTACATCTATAGCGTATCGTATTGTCACGTGTATGTGTGTGACTACAGACGGGGTATGGATTGGTGAATGGATTTATTGACTACTTATACAAACCACCCGGAACTACAAGTATTCACTGCGCTATCGTTGATCTCCACACTTTACAAATAACCACAACATCCGCTAAGCTTTTCCAGCCTGTTGCGTCTTAACCAGCCGTTCCTTGGCAACAGCTTCTAACAGTGGAGATTTGTCAGGTTCCCGCGCTTAGGTTCTTCCTTCGCCGACTCCCGTTCATAACTGCCTGCCAACTATTCTCTGAACTGAACTGGACTGCCGTCTCTTCTCTGCCTCTATTACAGAGCTCAACTGCACTCTGCATTTTTTCTTCTCGCCTGAACTGCCAATCCTCAACTCCTTTTGCAAGCATTTTGCATGGATCGTAATAGAAAACACCGTCCCCAAAAATACCTCTATTGTTACTTGCGCATTTGTTGCCGCGGGAACGTGTTTACTGAGTACCTTGCATTGTAAGTCTCCTCTGGCTCCACTATTCTGGGCTTCACGCGTCATGTCAGCATATTAAACAAAACATTTGAAGGAAAGTTCTGTAGGGCACAATTGCTCCGCTTTTTCAAGTTTTGTTTTGATTATTTTAGTGGTTCACAACCCCAAAGAGGGCCATAGCTACGGTGGGTTAGGATACCTCTGTTGCAAGGTTTAAAGCTTTGAATCGTTAAAATATGATTTGTGCAGAATGAATTGGAAAAGATCTGGAAGGAAGAGGTATCATCCTAATCGACGTATTGTCCCAGCATTTGCATGCAGGGAATGAGGAAAACCGTCAACAAATTCAGAATAACGTCCTAGCCGAGAACTGAACCGAGAACTTGCGGAATAAAAGTTTACAGCGTTACCTATACATTAAACTGCCCGGTAGGAAAATTCATCCTAGACACAATTTCCCCAGATAACACTCCAGTTCATCCACTCTGCGAAAACATTGTAGATTACGTGGTGTTACTACCTACGCAACAACTTGTTGTGGTCAAGGTCGAGACTGTTACACCGACTGAAGCATTTGTACATGTTGGTGCCCTACCAGGTCCTATCCGTAAACACTGATAACTCTGATTTCCACATAACAACAGAATAACAACAAAATGATAAGCATTAGGTATATATGTACATTAAAACTAACTTCAATGAGCTGAACCCTTCTTGAAAAGTCGCCAATTCTGCAGCTATTCAAGAATTTCCCAATATTTTATGGAACCCGAAGGTTCATTACCGTGTTCACAAGAGCCCTCCACTGGTCCCTATCCTGAGCCAGATCGATCCACTCCATACCATCCAATCCTATCTCTCTAAGGTCCATTTTAATATTGTCCATCCACCTGCGTCCTGGTCTTCCTAGGGGTCTCTTTCCTTATGGTTTCCCCACCAATATCCTATACGCATTCCTCTTCTTCCCATTCGTGCTACATGCTGTGCCCTTCTCATATTCCTTCACTTGATCATTCTAATTATACTTGGAGAAGAGTACAAGTTACCAAGTTCCTCATTATGCAGTTTTCTCCAACCTCCAGTCACTTCATCTCTCTTCGGTCCAAATATTCTCCTCAACACCCTGTTCTCAAACACCCTCAGTCTATGTTCCTCCCTGAATGTCAGAGACCAAGTTTCACACCCATACAGAACCAGAGGCAAAATTACAATTTTTTATATACGTATTATAATTATGATGTTCGTAGACAGCAGACGGGTAGACAAAATAGAATGTATATCCCTAGTGATCCGTGTGTATGTACATTATATTGTCACGTAATAGGGGTTTGCGTGTCTTATAAAATGGGTTTGGATTTGATAACCGAATTTACTGGGCCTTTCTACAGCTTGTTATATTTCACAAATCGCTATCTTAGGCTGGAAACTCTCAACTTTTGACCACACTACAATAATCCACTGCTTCTGGAAAAAGTCAAAGTCAAAATTACTTTACGACTGGGGGTTTACCGCCAATCAGTTTATCTTGGCGTCAAGCCGATTGAGTCTCACGACCAGAGTTTTTTTCCCCAACTGAACTCTTGTGGTATTCGTCCTTTGTAACACCCTCTCTCACGCGAAGATGGGTTTGTCTGCTATGAATATATTTCGTCTTTCGTAAAATGCAGCTTTCGCACATGTAGCATATCACTGAAAAATTCTTTCTTTTGGACTACGCATAAGTCCTGTGTCAGCACAGGCTTTGTAGAGCAGATCATGCCCGTCTTACATATCTTACGCTGCAACGGCAGCTTAGTCGCTTGAACGGTCGTAAGCTTGACCACCTACAAGTTTAAGTCTCTTATATATATTGTTGTACGCATTACCTAGTAGCGGACTGCTTACAAAGAATCTGTCTCCGCGGGAAGGTGTTTATCGAACCGTTGCCTAGCAATGTGTCTATATGTCACATATAAACAGTGTCTATCAGGCAGAATGCCGGGGTTTTCAGACACCTGCAACTCAGGAAAGAAGAGAGACATGACGATGCAGTGCACTCGCAGTGTAACCGTAAACTCAGTTTCGATGACACAAGTTGCGCGCGCATCCCAAAACTACTCGGACAGCAGTTGCCATTACATGTTCTGCATGATCAGCGCAATGGCTACCGTGAAATTCTGGTATATAAATACACATTTATACACTGTAAGGAACGTATGTAGTATAATTATTCCCAGAAGTTATAATTTATTTTCCTGGGAATATGAAAATTCTCTATTGCGGTATGCACCAAATATATAAGATATTTTTATTTGTACATATACATTTCCGTCTCAAATGCAACTTACTGTCTTGACCTACTTCTCTATCACTAAGTGCTTCGGCCGTACAGTAATAAATGTATACAAACAAATACATCTGTGCAACATATAATATTATGCTACGTCTTTTTTATTTTCGCGTCACTTTGTCATCATTGTACAATTTATAAAAACTGGAAACTGAAACTGACTTTCTTCTTCAAAGTAAAAACTGAACCAGAACAAAAATTATCTTTTGCTCACCCTGTTGTACCCACATCTCAATTCTGACTAAAACATCGCAGTTCTGTCTCTGTGGGACTGACCCTTTAGTAATCCAACCCTTGGAACCTATACGAATAGACTGTTCCGAATAACGACACTGAACCTAGAAAATTACGTCTCTGAAGCCAATTCTATTGGTTTTATCAATGGAAATGTAAACAAGCCACTCACAAAGTTCACGACTAGGCACATTTCATTGCTGTTCCAGTGACACGACATGGCCACGTGTATATGTCTCTGTATGTCTGTACTGTGTGGGATGTAGCATGTGTGTAGAGACAACCACTTACTGAGCTGATGAGTAGATGTTTATTGTAGTTGCATAGAACACACAGACGAACTTGAAGAACTGAAAGTCGCTGTATGAAGACTCATAACAACAATATTACTGCTTGCAACGCACACATATCTATAGTCATAGTCACATTGCCACTGACGGCCAGTCAGTCAGTAAAAGATATTTATTACTGTTTGACAGTTACGGTCTTGTTTTTGTGAGGCTTCCTCTCTGGCGAGAGGACGGGTCTGTCTTTTGTATTGTAACGTGTAACAGGGTAAGGGTCAAGATAACTTCTTTCAGGATGGGTAGGGATCCTCCAGACACGGTCTGCAGCGTGAAATCTGGATTTGGCTGTCTTTCCGGCCATCCGGCGGCGATATCCGGTCTTACTACCGTGACGTATGCTCCAGTGTCCACTGTCACCTAGCACGGCTTATCACCGACCCATCCCTGGGTGACCAAACTGGTGTTGGCTTTTTCCGTGATGTCGGTGAGTGCGTAGTGTGTGGGCCTTAGTGCACATGGCGGCGTCCGCCCCTCTCCGCCGGCCCTCGCTCGTTTCCCGGCAGTTGGTCACTTCTCCAGCTTGTTTCTCTGTTACCGGGTCTCCACTCTGGTCTCCCCGGCGATTCTCGCTTATTTCTTGGTGGGCCGTTTTTCGGTCCCGGTGATTTCTGTTTCCAGTTCCTCTGCCGTAGTGGCAATTGCTCTCAAAGTGCCCCGGCTCTCCACAGTTCCAGCATCTTGACCGTTATGCGTCTCTTCGTTGGGTGGGGGCCGATCGGTACTTCCGGTATGTCTTGGTGCTACCTTCGTGAGGTCTATATGCTACCAGTACCGCTTGCAGCTCTAGCGCTTGTCGGAGGGCCTCATTTACCTTCTTCTCCCCTCCCATCTGTAGCTGAATCTTTATATCGGCATCTCGTATTTCGTATACGAAGGCTGTTGCTGCTCTCTTCCTATGTGGTCTGCAGGTAGATTGGGGTAGGCACGAAAGGCAAGTAGTTCGATGGCCGTGGCGAAGTCTTGCAGGGATTCTCCAAGTTTCTGTGTCCTTGTTCTTAACTGACAGCGGTAGGCAGCTGCAAAGTGTTGGTCCCCGAAACTGTCTTCCAATGCCCGAAGTGTTTCCTCGTAAGTTGTATTTGTCGGAATGCAGGGTAGTACTTCCGCCGCCCGACCCTTCAGAGCGGTGATCAGGTATGTCGATTTTTCTTTGTCCGTCCATTGGCTGTGTTTGCTACGGTCTCGAACTGTCGCCGGAAGACACTCCACGTCGAATTCCCGTTGAATGTCGGTGGCTGAGCTGTGCTCACGGCGATCGTTGCTGTGTTTCCCCGCTCGGCCGTCGTCTGCCTCGTCTCGTCCAACCGGACCCGGAAATCGCGTTTGGTTTCTTCATTTGCCGCACAGGTTTTCGTTAGTTCTTCCTGGAAATTTCGTTTGTCGTGTTCAAAGATCGCAAAAATGTTTTCAATTCTATGTTGGATTGTATCATCCAACTCTGACCGCATAGATTGCATTGCGGCCTTCATTTCTTCCTTCTCGGTTTCTATTTTCTCTCGCAGTTTTTCTTGGCTGACTCTCCTCTCCTCTCGGTCGGCCTACATTATGGCCAGCAACTCTTTATGGCCGGTCTTCCTATTGGCCTCCGCTTTTTCTTGGCCAGCTTTGTTTTCCTTCAGCAGCAGTTCCGTCAGCTGCTGTGACTCCATGTTATGAAGCTCCTCATTATGCATTTTTCTCCAAACTCCTGTCACTTCATCTCTCTTCAGTCCAAATATTCTCCTCAACACCCTGTTCTCAAACACCCTCAGTCTATGTTCCTCCCTTTATATCAGAGACCAAGTTTCATACCCATACAGAATTACAGACAAAATTATAGTTTTGTATATTCTAGTTTTTATGTTTTTAGACAGCAGACGAGAAACCAAAAGGTTCTGGAGTGAATGGTAACAAGCATTACCCGAGTCCAGTCTCTCTCAATTTTCTCCTGAATCGCGTTTTGATTTGTTATAGCCTTTCCCAAATATCTGAACTGTGCCACATTTTGTATGAAGAGCATTAAACAAGGTAAACCAAAGCGATTTCGAGTCGTTTTCCTTAAAGTGACGTACTGTTAAATATCTTTGGATTTTACCTATATTCTTGCATAAGAGTCAAAGTCTTCTTAGTAACAAGTGCGAAACAAATGACACTGCGGTACCCTTTGACCGGTTTGTTCTCTGATAACTGGACAGAAGGTATCACGGAACCCATTGGTGCCGGCAGGGGGGAGGAAAAACCAGGCATCTGACCCGTCCTTTATTTATGAAAAAAAAAAAAACAAAAAACAAAAAACAAGATATACCAAATATTAACACCTAAAGACTAGAGGAATCGAACCGGACACCTCCCGATTTCAAGTCTAATCAGAACCAACGACTAGCAACGGACCTTGATCAGTATCGTATGGTATCTTCATGTTGGCATAAGTAAACCGGTCCTTCCGGGTGCCATGTTCGCTGTTTACGCGACTGTATTTTGTTTTGTGACATATTTATACAGCCATGTGCAGAGAGTGGCCTTCGCTCTCAGCTGTTCGCTGCGTAGTTCCTAGTTTCTCTCTCTCTCTCTCTCTCTCGATATAGCTGTACGAGTACAGTGTCAGCCACCACCGGGTCAAGAATCTTGGGCAACTATCTTATCTGCATTCACGTGTTACTTGTTGGGGACGAGGAATTTGTTATGTTACTGTCACTGTATAGAACTTCTGTAGAAGCGTATAAGGAGGCTAGTCTAAAATAAAATGCAAAGAAAACAATGTTCATGACTTTCAGGCAGAATGTAGGACAAAATCATATATCTTCTACTTCTTCTTCATTCCAAGGATTAGGCGTTAGCCTGTTATTCTGCCATATACTTTGTAACTCAAAGCTTGTTCAGGAATGAGGGTTCCATGCGTTCTCAGGATAACTTTATTTCCATTCCTCTCTCTTTTCTGGTTAAATGAGAAAATTCCCAATTCTGTTGCATCTTCGTTTCTTATTCTGTCTTTTACTGAGGCCTTTCACGGATCTTAAACAGTTTCATTTCAGCTGCTTGTATTCTCGTCCAATCCTTAACCTCCCTAACCCAGGATTCAATATCTTACAGTAAAATCATTTTTATGACACACTGCTCTCTACCGTTGCGTCCTATACCATGTCAACTTACAATTAAATTCCGTCAAATGCAACAATATTTTTTAATAGTCAAACAAAACCTTTACATGTTTCGGCCAATAATGGCCACCGTCGGAAGGTGATCAGTACTTCAAAGTAAATACTTCACGTGTATTATAGGAATGTATTCCTGTGAGGGTTAAAACACTAGTACCTAAAATGTTTTCTAAAAACAATAGAATTTTCAATTGAGTAGGGCGGTCGTGGCCTTCCCAGTACGCTGGTCGTGTGTGTGGCAGCGTGGTTGTGGTATTGTGTGCAATGTTTTGGAATTTAATTATAATTTTACTTAAATAAAATCATACATAAGCACAGCAAGTATATCTTTCGAAAATGTAGGAAAGTAACACATCAAATTGCCGGTCACGGTAGTCGAGCGGTCTAAGGCATGCACTGTCTCCGCTCGCTTGGAAACCGGGATCGTGGGTTCGAATCCCACTCAGGGCATGGATGCTTAGTTTGTGTGTGTGTGCGTTTCTCTGTGTTTGTGTACAGGTAGAGGCCTTGCGACGAGCTGATCACCCGCCCAAGGAGTCCTACCGAATGTGTAAGATCTAGAAAAACCGAAGTGAACGGAGTTCATGGAGGTAGGCCTAGGCCCACTGGGGCTGTAGTGCCAAGGAAAAAAAACACATCAAATTACGTTTACGAAGAAATTAAGAGCAAGTTAAAACTGATGGACGATTTGCTACAATTCTTTCTAGAACACTTATTTTTCTGTGCGAGATGTTTCTCACGGGGGTCACTACGAGTGTAATGAGCAATACCGTTCGAGATGTGACACGGGATATTTGGCAGAAGTTCAAGTGCCTATTGGATAGCGACCAGTATATGGCAACGAAAACCAAAGAATCTGGCTCCCAGTAAGAGTAAGAGATATTTGCTCTTCTTCACACAGTCCAGACCGAACCCAGGAATCAGCCACCAAATGGGTATCGCCGGCTCTTTCCCTGAGGGTTAAGCAACCGGATCATGCATCTACTCGCTCACCTCCATCTAGTGCTGATGTTAAATGCATGGAGCTGCTACATCCTCCCATACGTCTTCATACCACGGTGCTTAACTAAGCAGAAGGGTACCCTTACTTTTGTACAGCTGTTAAACATGGTCCATGACTGAAAAGGTTATGTTACACACGTAAGAGAGGAACATTTTCAAGGTGTATGGACCAGTAACTGAGCAAAAGTGTTGAAGAATCAGAGCTAAACAAGAATTGGGGGAATTACATGAGTCACAGGTGAAAGTTGGCGTGGCTGCAACACGTGACCAGATTCGACCAAGCAAAAGTGATTAAGACATATTTTTAACGTAAGTCATAATATAGAAGGAAAGGGGGAAAGCCGAGCTTGGGATGATTGGAAGAGATAAATGTGAAGAGGAGGTAGTAAAAGGCAAATGACAGAAAAATGGGCACCTAACGTACAGAAAGCCAAGGTCCCTATAGGACAGTACAGCCAGAGCGCAAACACTTAAAAACAAGTTTACCATTTGGATTCAGCACGTGTGTGACGCCTGCATTTGAATTCCGCTTCAGAACAGCTGTATGCTGGAACAGTGTAATGTTCTTTGACCATTCAATCAATATAACTGCTGGCTGATATAATTCTGGGCTCTGATAGGCACCGCAAGCTTGGCAAGCAGCCATGCTGCAGCCAGACACTGTCGACCATTCTATTCCTATGTTTGTTTCATTCTCAGATAACAGTGGTTGTCTTGGGAAACTCGTCTTTGGGGTGCTTGTTTGGTTTTGTCAGGCAGTCAACTTCAGCCAGGGCAGGCAAGTGCCATCCCTCCCCCTCCTCAATTAAAAAATACATCAACTATCTTAAAACTTCATGAGGTAGTCAAAATCTGTTGGGGATTCTGGAGAGAACTCTTGATGGGGGTGGGAAATCTGACCATCAAGAGGAAGAATTGTATGGGCTAGCAGATAGGCCAGGCTGGGCGGGGGGGGATTCCGATATTGGGGACTGGGGCCTCAGTTGGTGCTTGATCATGGGTCTGGCCCAGACCAACAGGGATCTTTGTTGCCCCTGTTGCGAAACAGAGGGTGGCTGGAGGGTTACACTGCTTTGTAGGGCTCATGTGCTGGGTCTTCTGGCCTTCTGCTGTCATGAAGTGGCAGTCAAATACCTCACAGGTCTAGTGATGCTCCACTGAGGGTAAGAATATGAGGTCTCTTGATATGTGTGAATAACTTATCAGGAAGTGGACAGGCTAACAGTTAAGACATGTAAGGGGGACATCTGCTTTCATGTTCTGGGCCTTGTACAGTGGGGATTATGGGTCTAGCTGGGAGTGAGGGAGGCTTATCTCCCTGCTTTGTGGGGCTGGGATGTTGTCAGGTCTTTAGTTCTGCTGTCATTGATAGACAAGATCTTTCAAAGGCCCTGGTGTGGGTCCAGTAATGGCAACAGGTCTCCTGATAGGGGTGAAGAACCTGACTATCAAGATAAAATGGGCAGGCTAGCAAATAAATGGGCCAGTAGAGGAGGCTCTTCTCTAAGGAAGTGAGGTCTAGGTTGTTCACAGGTCCAACTGGGGCAAAGGCAGAAGGGATGGATGTGCCTGTCAGTGAATGACAGTGGGTGGTTGCAGACTTCCCACACCAGAGGACTAAGCTGTTGGCTCTTGTCAGGAGAGTTTTGCCAGCTTGAATATTTTTTTGTAATTAATGAAACAATTTTATCTGTAGAAGACCATGGTAGTTGTATCACTAACGATAAGCTTCATGCTCATTATATTAGATCTACTCCGACTGTCAACTGTATGTACACAAACTTGAAATTCATAATTGCATGCCAACCATCACAAAAGGCAGATATTACAAGCATCCTGCATGTATTAGAAGAACCAAACGAAGTTCTCTTTTCAGAGTGAAGCTCCAGCAGCTTGTTATAAATAGTAATTATTACTTAGTTGAAGACTTAATCAGTACATTATGTACACAGAAATAAGGGGTACATTAAAACAGTACCAACTACTATTAGCTTTCAAAATACTGTATAAGCTTATGGACTGAATATGAGCTCTGGTTGGATATTGATGGGGTGGGGGAACCTGAACAGCTCAAAATGTCTGTCCAGTGTTATAATGAAGTCTGAGGTTCTGACAACAGGAACTGTTTAAGATTACTTCCTTCTGGAAAGTGACTCCCTGTAGTTTGGCTAGATATGTACATATCTGCATAGGGTGCAGAGTATATTAAACTCTCTTAGGATACAGTCTTGTGCAAGTTCCTGTGAACATGAAATGAACCTACAGGTTCCATACCAGGAAATCTCTTGGTAAGATCTCTCATATGGGAAGTAGTCTCGCTACCAGGATTAAGTCTTCTTGTTAGACACCTCTTCAGTTCGTACACTGTTTCTAAAACACCTCTGAGCCTGAGAATATTCATCAAACAAGTGATGTAACTTGTTACATCATTATTATAAAGTTATTAGATTCTTTCTTTTATTCAAGGATGGTTTCAGAATAAAGACTGTAACGGTAAGACAAAAGATGAACTGGAAAGAAACAATTGTTTCATGCGAGGTACTATCCTGGAATTTGCCTGGATGGATTGAGGAAAGCCACAAGAAATCTGTCTGGTCTGTCAACATCCAGCTGAGATTCAAACTGAGCACCTCCTGAATATAAGTCTAGAGCATTACCTCTAGACCAACCTGTTTGGTGACTATATTCTAACAAAATTGCCTTGCTGAAGATTCTGTGTAACACGCAGGACCTTGCTTCCACAATGTTGGGTACTCACAGTATTACATACACTCAAAGGGTTTTCAGACAGACAGTATCATTAAAACAGATATAAGATTCAGTTTTAGAGCATTCTGTCCAAATGATCTTGGTCATTCCTTTTGGAACTTTGTTTCCTAACTGATATCTGTTATTTCCATCTCTTATCTAATATTTTCTGCAAATTTATAATTTGATCTGTATCTTGTGACCACCCTGTGGAAAAGCATTCTTGCTGTGTCTAGTCTTGTTGCTTGATCCTTTATTAACTTTCAGCATGCAGATCCATTCAAAAGCACTAGTAATTTGAAAAAGGTAAATCTATCCTTGTAACAGGCCATGGAAGCCCACTGGGTTCCCATATTTTCTGCACAATCAGCTCACAGATGGCAGTGAGTTTGTCAGCCTTACCCACCGGCAGCCCTTTCCCCCCTGGGAAGATGCCTGGTACTCATTTCTGTTGGAGACTGAGTCAACCCCAGCACCATAGTGCAGCTGGAAGGATTGGGTCAACTGAAAAATCCACTGCCTTCATCAAGGTTCAAACCCGCGCTCTTCCAGCTCGTAGCATAATGCCTCAAATCACCTATGTTACTGCATGTTCCTTGGTATATTTGGTAAGGTTAGTTTCTGTGAATCCTGTACTAAAGTGTGTTTTGTACTTCAAAATTCTTGAAGTCCATTTAGTTTTATATTAATATTACCTATTCTAGTATCATCAAAGCAATTTTTGCTCTTCTATGTCATTTTCCTCTACACTCAGATATTGTATACGTGGTGGAAATTTTCATATTGTGTTCGTGTATTTTGATATGAACAAATGGTTTTCTGAAAATTCTCCTCTCCACAAATGACTATATTCTGATCAGAAAATAAAAGCATTGGATTAGAGGTTTTCACGGCAGTGACTGTGATGAGTACCATCTTCTGTGATGTGATGCCGTGTAGTCTGGTAGAAGTTCAGCAACATTCTTCTCAAATGTCAGTAAACTTCCACCAGACTACACAGTATCACATCCCAGAAGATAGTACCCTGTAGAAATGCGTATTTTTGCAAGTTTCTAGAGAATTCTTGCCATTTTCTAAAATTGTTAACATGAACATGAAAGAACCACAGTAAGATCCTGTTATCTGACACTTGACATATTATGCAAACGGGCAACTTTAGTCTTCTAAGTAACTGATACTTAGGGTTCACAAGTCCATATTCACAGATCCCTGCAGTAAACAGCCCCTCAGAAACTCTATTATCATCACTGTAGCATAAATGACCAACTTTTGAACAGTCAAGGCAGTTAAAGACATAAATATTCCCCACTTTACAAAGATCCTTCATTTCTTCATCAGAGCACTGATACAGATAATGGGGATCAGAAAAACACAAAACACGCTTCTCTGTCTTCTTTTAATTGGTACATAGACAAGTGCTCCTTCAAATTACTGCCTTCTGGGATGTGATCCTGTGTAGCATGGTAGAAAAGCACCAAGGTTTTGGAGGAAACTACTGTTGTCTCAGAAGACTTCAATCTTAACATGAACTGCCATGGGAATAACAGACCTTGTAAATGATCCTTTCTTTTTATTTCTTTGTATCTTATTTAACGATGCTATAACTCAGACTATGCAGTATAGAACGACTTCATAGTAATAAATAACGCGTTTTACAACATGAGGAATGAAATTATCATAGCTCAGTCTAGATAGTGTCCTGGCCAAGGTTCAAATGAGGCACCTGTCAAACCAAATTAGAAAGTATTACTACCTGAGCCAGCTTGATTGATATCTACCACATTAATTCAGTAGAACAATATTAAGTGAAGAAAGTTGAATGAAACTGCCCTGACATTGCTTCTTTTGTTATATTCTGACATTTGGATTATGTTGATATGGCCTATCTTTTCTCTTACTTCATTTTGATATTTCTTCTATCAATTTCTTGTGTGTACAAATTTCATCTACCTTATTCAATTTCGTGTATAAAGATGCTGAAAACAGTATTTTTGTAGTGTGTTTCATTTCAGTTTCACCCTTTCAACAGAGATCACATCTTGATATATAATTTTGTACATTCTAACACAAAATATCATGTTATAGGAAGAGGTTTAGGGGTTCAAAAAATACTAATATTCAACTCAAGCAATAAACAATATCTGTACTTATTTCATACAAACTATAGTACAAAAATTTTACAATGCACAGATCACATACATGTACACGTACACAAAGCAAAGAACACTAATGGGTACATCTAGTGAAGGTCAGAATCAATTAAGACACACACTGAAGTCTTCCCATTCCTTCAATTTGTCTGGGCAAGGCTTGAACTTTGTTTATCAGCCAAAGCTCCAGCCTGCAACATCAGTTAGTCTCGCTTGTCTTCAGGCCTTGGAATGTTGCACCAAACCTTGCGAGCTGTAGGTTCATGCATACACACACACACACACATTAAGGACTAGATTTCTTGACAGCCACTGCAGTTCTTCAGCCTCCATTCCACGCTCTCTTATGTCTATTGGCTCACCTTAACAAGGGAAAATCTAAGGTAGGTTGCAGGCACATGGGAGTGAGGTTTTTAAAACAATTACAAGAAGAAAAAATTTGAATCCTAATATGTTCGATACAAAATAAAGTCTCTATGTAAGAACAGATATGGAAATGTGATGTTACTGGTCCTTTCCCAAAATTCAAGTTATGAATTATTGTGCTGTCTAATGTTAAGTCATATATGAGAGAGCAAGTCAATTTACAATATACTTTGAATAACTTCACATCAAGTACAGTGAACCTCCCCATTCAAGCCTTCTTTCTGCAGCAATGAATTTGGATACTAAACTAAGGAACTTTAGCTGATGACTTCACTGTACATAATATGAAATTTAGATGCGAATATTCTAGTCCTTTTTAATTTAAAATACAATGCTCTTTATGTGATATCCATGAAATTATACAAAAATCTGTCAACAAAAAAGGACAAGAAATAATTAAAAAAATTATGGGAACCATCTGTCTCACTTTCTGGAACAAATATGACTGAACTGACAGTATGTAAACTGTAAGAGAAATTACTTTTGCAGTAAATACAGTCACTTGCACACTTGCTCAGAAAAAAATCCACTGTCAAGAGAATTTCTTAAAAAGTAAAATAACTTTCATGAATCAGCCTTTAAACTGTGTCAATTTATGTGGATCTTTCTCAAGAAAACTGCATTTTATATCACTTCTTACCAATAAATGATTTTTGGTTTTCTATTTTGAAGCCAAAGAAAGCTGTTACTAATTTTTACTTTGTCTAACACAACTGATCTTTGGACTAATATTACCTGCAATTCTGGTTGTCCACATGAGCTGTACTTTATGGCAGTATAATACAATTATTCACAGAGTGCAATAATGTGGGACTGCCATGTGATGATCATCAGCACATCTTCCTATGTTTGATAAGTGTGTCGCTTGCTGATAAGAGATACAAGACAGTGAACATGACCACGGGAAAGGACACGAATTCCATAAGATGAGAAACATGATTACCACAACTGATGGTAATAAAATCCATTCACACATGCATGCACATGTCTCACTTACACACACACACATCATCAAGCACATGTTGGTGGATTACACCTGGTTGAGAGAGTACCAGATTCATTCATAAATTACTAGAAATAAAAACATGTTTGTCATGCTTCCTGCCATCACATTGTATTGTACACAGTATTGGTGTGGCGGGGCTTATTTATTGTGAGACGGGCTAGAGGGTGAGTCTTGCCCTGCTGCTGCTTTTTACTAGCAGCCTTAGCCACGACACTAGCAACCACCACACTAGGTGATGGCCCCACACAGCTACGCACATGTGGTACTACAGGGGGACGTGCACTGGATCCTTCATTACCATTGCGCAGGTTACGAACCAATAAGGATGAATGCTTATTTGCATTGTTCTGAATATACTGAATTTCAAGACTGGACTTTCGTAATGGAACAGGAGGCTGCTGCTGTGATGACAACGTTCTTCTCGGAACAGTCTCACTTTCTGACAACCTCTGTCGGCATCCAAGAGGAGGCGAGTCAGACTGCCCTACAGTGTTCTTACTCACTTCATATTTTCCCACCAACACCTTCACTGACAAGTCCTCAACAGTAGATGCAGGGCCAGGAGACTTGCATTCTGGATGACTGCTGATGGGTGATGATGGAAGACTACGTGCCTTTACACCGTCTGAAGGTCTCTTCTGTTCACTCTCACCAGCAGATAATTCAGTGGTTGTAATGCCACATTTCTCTGTCTTATTTACAGATTTTGCTTCAAATTCTTTCTTTAGGTTCTTGACAAGACCTGAAACACTTTTCTGGCTATCCAAAACCTCTGGAGATCTTGACAATACATTAGTGTCTTTGGTAACATCTGCAGAACTGTCAACCGATATGCTCCTTCTAGCCACATTAGTTAAGTTCTCCAACACCCTCTTCTGATGTTTAACTGATGCACACTGAGTGGTGTTGATAATACAAGGACTAGTTTCACTCACTGTTTCACACGAGACAGCTGCAGACAGATCATGTGGAATTAAGCAGACAGACGAAACAGAAGGAAGGGAATGTGAAGGAGGAGTCTGGGTCTCAACACCTTCCACTAAACTAACAGATGATGTAGTGGGCGCACTAGCAGACAGAGAGCATAATGTTTGAGGAAGAGAATCAGGTACAACCACTGTAGAGCAGTATTCCCTCGCAAAGTCTGTTTGTCGTGATATGGCACTAGACTGTTGTGATACTGTTTCTTCTGCTAATCTGTTATCAGCAGATGCAGAATCAATGAAGGTGATGTTAGGTTGTGAGATGGCCATCTTTTCTGCAGACGCAGGCGAGGTGCTCATCGAGTCATCACTCTCACTACCCATTCTGTGGTGCGAGCAGAGTGTAGGAGAGCTGGCATAGTGAATCATAACTGGGCTCTGGGCCTCGAATGGGATTCCTATATTCCCAGAATGAAGGTCGGAGGAATGAGGATCAGATGAAGGAAAAGAGAAGCCTGTACTAGGGAGTAATCTGTCCGAGGATGGGCTCCGGTAAGGACGGGGTCCATGGAGTTTGACATTCACACCTGGAATAGAATCTCCAGCCCTGACGGGACAAGGCGATGGCGAGTCTTGACTGTCAATCACTGGAGATGAGGGAGATTCACTTCGTTGCTGCGCATCAGAACACATGCGCTTGACAGTGCTAGTTCCTTCCTCCAGCTTTTGTTTCGTTCTTTTCACAGTGCCAGGATACCACGGTATCTCATCACGATCATAGGGAAACATCCCACTGCTGCTGCTACCAAACAAGTCATCCAAATGTGTCTGAATTGGTGGCTGTTGTTTCTCACCACGTTCGTTGACATACTGCATAGGTGGTCGCATGTCGTATGACCCCCAAGAACTGTTACGTGATGGTAATGTACCTCCCCCACCATATGTCCATCTTGTGTCCCCTGATCCCCACGAACTCTGGCGGGATGGCGCATCACGCGCTTCCCCTTGAAAACCGAGCACAACCGCACTATCATATGAACTCCATGAACTTTGACGTGATGGACATTCCCTGCCAGGAGCCTCACTTGACACTTCTGTAACACATAGAGGCAGTAGTGGTGGTGGTGGTGTTGCACTTGGAATAGGTACAGTTACAGGTATCACTGTTCTCTGTTGCTTGCGTTCTTCTCGTTCGAACACACGGTCCAGCTGAGCAGAGAACGGGTCCCCTTCCCTTCTTGGTAACGTTTTGCTTCCTGCCACTTCTTTACTTTGTGCTGACAGTCTGTCTACAGTCTCAGTGTCCCCTAACTTCAATTCAGAAACAAATATCACATCCTCAGCTTTGCTGCTTAAAGGTTCATGCACACGTTTTTCTACCATTTCAGTAGAAGAGGTCCAGACTAGGCAGTCACTATTAGTTGGCACCGTGGGGTGGGAAACAGGAGAATTGGGTGGGGAAGAAGTGACTGGAGCAATATGTTCCACAGCATAAACTGTCGGAGATTCTTTCTGCCCTGGATCCCAGATCTCCTTCTTGACTAGGACTGCAGTAAGCATCTGAGGAGCTAACTTCATCTGAAACTGTGCTGTTTGTTCATCTTCTTCGCTTGTCTTACTGAACTGTCTCTCCTCTTCTTCTCCTTCTGCAGCATCTGGAGAGCTGGGTTTTGAACCACTGGATTCAAACTGTGTCATAAGATTAAGTACCAGTCCTTTCCTGTCCAAGAAAACCTTCTTGTTTGCTGCATCATTAGTATGACTGTTCTGTAATTCCAGTTCATTGACTCGATGCTTTACCGATGGAACTACAACTTCTGCTGCTGTGAAGGAACTTTCAACTTCAGACATGCACTGTTTCCCCTGGGAGCAAGAGGCAGGCAGGTACACCACTTTGTTCTGTGACACACTGTATGCCTGCCCATTTCCACAAGGCATGCGCACATTGAGGTTGTAATTACGAGCTGCATCGGTAGTTTCTGTGGCAGGCAATGCTGGAGAAATACCATCCTGTGGGCTGCGTTCTTGTGGCTTGATTTCTAGTCGGGAGCATGCAATCCTTGGAGATGTGTCCTGTTTCACTGGTGATGTTCCCTCAAGGTTCAAATGCTCCAAGGACACAGATGTGGGACCTATGACATGAAACGTTAATTTTTCCATTAAACAAACATGTCTGTAGATATGTGAAATAAAATTTTATTTATCATGCTGGACATAAAGACCACAGATTAAGAGAATGAGATATAAGGAGCGAATTATCCTATCTCAAATCTAATTTCCTGCTACATGCTTCCTTTTCTCACCCACATACTGAACTTTTCATCCAGAAAGCTTTGGACTAATGTAAGCTGGATTCTTGGTTCTAGGCCATATATGGTAGAGGTATATACCCCAACTATGCACATGCTTGTTTCATGAAGTACATTCTTCTAATTTTGTGTAAGTAACTTCACCTTATACTTTACACTCAGCATAAAATTGTTAGCTCACTTTCCTCATTTTGAAAAAATATAACTGGGCTTGTGAGATCACCTCACTGTTTGTGTGTCTGTATGCGTATCCCATCAAATTAATTTCTGAACACTTGAACCAATTTTATGAAACTTGGTATGTGTACCATAGTGTCTTAAGCGCATTTCAACAGCACACTTCATAAATCCCTCTCACTAGTCTGCGTGTGTGCATTCATCGCCGTTGCTAAGCAATGGCTCAGTAAACATGTTCCCATGGCAATGAATACATGCAACAACAGAAGAACTGTTGGAAGCACTGTATTCTATGTGGTCTGTGTAGGCAATGGCTTACTAAACACATTCCTGTGGCATCATTTTCTGTGCAGTCCATGTCATACCAATGGAAAGTACGAGATTAGTTCATAACAAGGTAAATAACAACAATTATCATGGAGAAACAAGATAACATATGATCTGTGCCACTCAAGCAAAGCAGCTGGTTAACGAACTATCCACTTTTTCATTCCTATCCATCTGATTAAAAAATTGTGGATTTCTGGTCCTCCCACATTTCTGGATGCTGTAAAATGTTCAGTGCCTGCACCTCAAATACAGTTAGAAAAAAAATACTGCATTAACAATGTGATACCTGATGTTCTCACAGTGAAGCCTGTAATGATTGTTTTCTGAGATGTTATACTGTACTCTGGGTTAGACAACAGTACAACATCTCAGAAAACAGTAATCATCACCATAAGTTTCACTTCCAGATTGATTTTAGAATTTCTTACCCTTCGAAATAAAGCCCTAAAGAATATTGCTAAACACTTACACAAACATTCTCCATGTGAGGTTTGTTATTTATTTTTATGCTCCTTTCATACTACTTACAACACCTCAGAAATGCAGATATAGAAACAACACGTACCTGTTACATTTCCCAAAAAGAGTAAAGCAGTAGAACTGTTATCAGGTGACCATGATTTAGGCCGCCCTCCGGTCCTCCTCAACTCTTCTCCAGATGTGGCTGTACCAAGTGCCTCAGGCAGAAACTCAGGGCCTGAAACAGGTTCCTGCCTTGTTGTTCCCATGGGTCCACTACATGCAGCTCCTTGCTCTGCCTTGGCTACAAGCCCAGGGGACTTGAGATTTGTCTCTGACTTGGAGCGTTGCAATTTTTCGCGATTCTTCATTGCGTCCAAGATTCCCTGGTATGTTTCCAGCTGAGATATAAAGCTTGAATTTGGTTTGATGCAACTTCTCTTCTGCTTCACATATTCAAAAGCTTCCTTGAAGTCCCAGTTATAGGCTTTCATGGCATACGCTATCACAACAGATGCAGACCTGCTTACACCCATCTTACAGTGAACCAGCACTTTGGAGCCTTCTTTTCTGAAAAACGAAAAAATTGTTGGGCACAGTAAGAACATGTACACTTTTTTATACATTTACAAACACAGCAGTGAAGTTGGTTGAGGCATTATGCCACAAGCAGGAAGGTCACGGGTTCAAGTCCCGATGAGGTCATTGGATGTTTTCAATTGACCTAATCCTTCCACCAGCATTATGGCCCTGGGGTCGACTCAGCCTCTAACAGAAACGAGTACCAGGAATCTTCCTGGGGGGAAAAGGACGGGTGGCGCGTAAGGCTGACAGCCTCACAGCCATCTGTAAACTGACTGTCTAAAGAAAATGTGGGAGCCCCAACGTCTCACAACCCTATGGGCCTCCATGGCCTGTCACAGGGATAGCTTCACCTTTTACTATAAAAAGCTAAGTTGTCTGTGTGCTTAAGTAAGAACCACAACATAACACATATGCTCTGTATCAAATTATGCTTCTTTAGCTTGAAATTTCCTTAAATGCTCTTCATGCTTTTCCTCGTGTATCTGTTTCCCCTCCTCTGTGATGTTATGATAGCTGCAACATGCACTACACATATCTTTCCTTCATCAGTTAAAAGCTCTAATGAAGTCGCTGGATTTCTGGAGGAGCCAATGCAGTTGTTCTTTAAACATGAATCAATATGCAGCTCATATATATCTCTGTCAGAGATAGCTCATTGCTTAAATACGTAGCTGATTCCAAGTAAGGTCTCCAAAGCGCTGGGTAATTTTTCGTGCGGTTGTTGGCAACCCTGTTGCATTCGTTGCTTCCCCCACTCCCCCCAATACCACCAAGCATGCGCACACGTAGCTAGGACGCTCAGTCTTGGTACGGTTGCCGTTAGAAATGGAGCTCCCGATTACTAAAACCTCGAAGTGTGAGATTCGCGCAGTTATTCGGTTTTTGAACGCAAAAGGGACTAAACCAATTGAAATTCATCGTCAATTGGTGGAAGTGTATGGCGAGTCGTGCATGGACATAAAGAACGTCCGCAAGTGGTGTAGGGAGTTTGAATCTGGTCGTACTGCAATACACGATGAAGAAAGAACTGGGAGACCGTCAATTTCTGACAAGACAGTCGCGAAGATTGAGCGAGTCATGCGTCAGGATAGGCGCATCACACTCGATGATCTCTGCATTTCGGTTCCCGAGGTTTCCCGAACCACCATTTATTGGGTTTTGACAGAGAAGTTGAATTATCGGAAGGTGTGCGCAAGATGGGTCCCGCGAATGCTCACGGAACACCACAAACGGCAGAGAGTTGACTCTTCCCGTGAATTTCTTCGCCGCTATGCTGACGAAAAGGACAATTTCTTGAATTCAATTGTCACAGGCGACGAAACCTGGGCGTACCACTTCACACCTGAGACAAACAACAATCACATCAGTGGCGGCATTCCTATTCGCCTAAGCCTCAAAAATTCAAGCAAACACAGTCTGCCGGTAAAGTCATGGCAACTGTGTTTTGGGATCGAAACGGGGTATTGTTGGTTGACTTTATGGAATCTGAGACCACAATAAACATTGAGAGATATTGTGAGACACTGAGAAAACTCAGGCGGGCGATTCAGAACTGGAGAAGAGGGATGTTGAGCAAGGGCGTAAGCATTCTCCACGATAACGCTCGCCCCCATGCTGCCCGACAAACCGTTGCTCAACTGCAACAGTTTGGATGGAACATCATCACCCATCCACCCTATAGTCCGGACTTGGCGCCCAGTGACTACCATCTCTTTCCAAAGTTGAAAGAACATTTGTCTGGAAAGCGCTTCAACAACGACGATGAGGTGAAAGCTGAGGTTCGAAGTTTCCTGAACAGCATGGAGGTGAACTGGTATGACATGGGCATACAAAAACTGCCACTGCGCCTACAAAAATGCATCGACCGAAATGGCGATACTGTAGAGAAATGAGTACATGTTCAAGATTCAACTGATGTATCCAAAATTGAAAATAAATGTTTATTTTATATTTTCAAACATAGGAGACCTTACTTTTCGAATTACCCTCGTATTCCTGAATCATCCTGTCTGCTGTTTGGCAGCATGTCTGTAGTTTCCTTCATCGATCATAGTGACTATGCTTTTTTGAAAACACAAATCTCAAAAACATTTTGCTCACATCTAGAACTGTTCTAAAAATGCTTGGCAAACTCATAAATGGGTATTGTCTCTAATCACATGATACTCAAGTATATTTTGTCTCCCTGTCTCTCCTAAAAACAGCCAATCTCTCAGTAACTCTCACTGTCACATCAGATAATAGCATAATTTAACAAATGCACAACTCCCAACTTCCAAAACGATGGCAAATTTTTCAATCAACTTTTTTCATCGATATGATTTCTGATTTCCCTAGACAACACAAGATGCCTTATCTACATTCACACTACTGAGCTCCGAACTTTGTTCACTCCAGTGAGAACAGATCTAACTTGACTTACATCCATTTGGTTCTAACAAACAGTTAAAATGTTGGTACACTAGAGGTATATTTTGAAAATTATTTGCTCAACATGTATACTATGTGGCATCAAATACATTTCACTCTGAAAAACACTAATCAGGAGGCTGTTTTTATAGATATGCTACCAGTTCCATCCAGCAATATGAAGCTCTCTGTAGTGAAATCCTGGATCCCTGCTAGTTGTAATACCATACACTGACACAAATGAAGTTCAGATACTTTGGGTTTCCCTAGATTAAGACTGTACCACACTTTCTTGTATGGGTCATCAACGTGTACTCATGTAATTGCTATAATTAATCTGATTACAAAAATCAATATTATTCCATAATATTATGTTAAAATTTTTACCTTGCTCTTGTGATGTATTTAAATGTGTTGTCCCAGTGTTTCAAGAGGTCCGTCTTCTCATCATCATAAACGCGAACATTTAAATAATTGAACATCCCTGGGAAGAAGTTGTCTATTTCTCGTGTTACATTCAAAATATGATGGACACTGAAAAAATAAATATAACATACTTCATAATCATCATTTAAAGTAGTTTATAATAAAGTATAGATAACTCAAATATCTACTTGAAATACATCCATCTTTTTCTCCTCTTTGCAGAGACAATTATATACTGATATAAGTTTTGAGGTTTCTATGGTTGTGATTAGCAGAAACTTGCAGCATCTGTAATGTTGAGATCTGCCTGCAAGTTTACACAGCATCACAGCCCAGAAGAGCACAACCTGAAATATTTTCATGTTATACTGAGGCTAACAGCAAATTCTAAGACAAACACATTTCTTAGGTATAATGAGGGAATATGGTCAATGACAATTCAAAGAACAGTGAACACTCCTGACATCCATCATGTGAGGGAATTGTGGTGCCAGTGGAGTTGTATTGTGGCTACTTGTGACTCATGTTTGTTTACTTTTTTTGCCTTGTATTGTTGTATGTGCTAGATAATTAATGTGGGTGATCTTCGTGGTGTGACTTGTGTGACTTTGTGTATGTCTTTGATGACTAATTCCACATCCTGGGTTTGTTCCCTGTATGGATGTTTATGGAAAGTGGAGGATGTGTATGTATGTATATGACGAGTCCTGTATCAATGTATTTTGATTTATGGGAAAATTATATTAATTTTAAGTTTTTATAGTAATGCACTTTTTAAATTATGTTTAGTTACAATTGTAATAAGCTCTTGTTTTTTTTTTTATTACCAATGTTAGTTAACTGGTGTGTGTTATTTTAGTTGTGTGACTTATGTAATCTATTACATGTATACATCTATAATCAAATGGACTATTTCCACATCCTAGGATTTTTGCCTGTATGGATATATGGAAAATAAAGGAAATGAATGAATGAGTGGCATGAGAAAAACTCTTACAGAAGCCCGGTACAAAGTCAAAACAACATGTTTTCACTTTAGTTTGTGCATGTGAGCCTTCCTAAGTAACACAGCAGACTGATTGGTGTAATATTTCAGGTACACATACTGCAACTATCCTCCACTGTGTGAGCAAAGAACAACAGGTAGAGCTGCTAGTGTCAGCTGGAAGAACTACCATGTGACAGGTGAACATGTGCTGCTGCTGCTGCTACAACTATTACCAATGGTTCTACATCCCAGTTTGGGCCCTGGCCACTTCCAAGACATTTTTCCACCTCCTCCCATCCAGTGCCCTTCATCTTCATCCTCTCACTAAACACCTTATGACAATTTAGTGGCCAGCACAAGAAAATGGGACTTAAATTTTCCTTGCTTTAGGATGTCATACAGTGACACATCTGGCCATTGTCTTGTTCAGATTTTTTAAAAATTTTTACAGGATGAGGAAGGGAGCACATGATAGCGTAGTTGGTTGAGGCACTATGCTACAAGCTGGAAGGTCGTGGGTTCAAGTCCCGATGAGATCATTGGATTTTTCTTTCAATTGACCTAATCCTTCCAGGAGCACTATGGCCCTGGGGTCGACTCAGCCTCTAACAGAAATGAGTATCAGGAATTAATTCAATAATTTTCCTGGGGAGTAAAGCGCGGCCAGTGCGTAAGGCTGACAACCTTACCGCCATCTCTGAGCCGACTGTCTAGATAATGTGGGACCCTCAACGTCTCACAACCCTACGGGCCTTCACGGCCTGGTACAGGGATAGCTTTACTTTTTTTTTCTTTCTTTACTTTTACAGGATGAGGATGTCAGCCTCAAGCTCAACCCATACTCTTGCTGGAGGACCAGAGAGTTTCTGTCAGGGTTTACACCCTTAGCCACATGGTCCCGTTTCAGGGAGCCAGACACTTGCCCCTGACCTTAATTCTATTTGCTATGCTCATGTTCTCACCAAAGAATGCACTCACAGCCACAACCTCCTGGAGGTAGGGAGTTCACATTTGATGGCAGAGCCTGCTTTGCAGGAGGGTATTTCTCACAACTTAATAAGGAGCACCTACTGGCAAAATTGCTCCTCTGTGAAACCAGTAAACATATGCACATCACAAACTTATTTTTGAATAACTTTACACAAATGAAAAAATTGCAATGGATGAGAATTTGGGATGCCTGGATACAAGGTAACCAGGATTTTAATGTACCTGACAAATGCCTGCTTTCCAATTTTGCAATTTTCATGTTATTTATTTTTCTACATTGCATAACAACTGTTTAAATAATTTAGTATAGCAAAATTCTGCTGCAAGTAAACACCATCTGACTGAGCATAATGAGATGACCACACAAACAGAATTTATAAGAGCAGGAACAAAAGTACAGAGAACATGACTCTGATTAATCATCTGTGATGTGACACTGTGTACTTTTGTAGAGGAATCAATGTTTCGAAGGAATCTCTTCAGTGTAACAGGAGGCAATGTCACCAAATTACAGGCTGTCACATCAGAGGAGACCATAGACCTAATACTCATTGCTGTGATAACCTGAAATCTCGAAGTACCAAAATGTTGTTGCAATTGACGTGTATACACGTACACACGAGGTGGGACCCAAAAATAACCGGAAACGACCTGTTGCGCGCGCATGCTTTGTAGTTACGAGTTGTGCTGCTAGGTGGTGTTAGATGGGGGTCTCCCGCGACTGTTAGTGAGCTGGCGTCAGTCTGAGTTAAGTGGTTTGTCTGTGGTGCTCTGTTGTGTGCGTTCCTGTTTCAACCCTTTGGCGATTAGTGAGNTGCAGTTTTCCCTAACAGAAAGCAAAATTTCACGCACACTCTTTGTTCCTTCTGGTCGGCCATCTCACTAATCGCCAAAGGGTTGAAACAGGAACGCACACAACAGAGCACCACAGACAAACCACTTAACTCAGACTGACGCCAGCTCACTAACAGTCGCGGGAGACCCCCAGCTAACACCACCTAGCAGCACAACTTGTAACTACAAAGCATGCGCACGCAACAGGTCGTTTCTGGTTATTTTTGGGTCCCCCTTCATATCTTTTGTGCATGAAGTGAACCAGATGGTGTAGAAGTAATGCTCTAGACTTGCATTCAGAGGTGACTGGCTCAAATCCCACCCAGGACATCAGCTACCCGGATTGAGGTTCTTCATGGTTTTCTTTTGTCCCTCCAGATGAATGCCAAATAGTATGTCAATCAGGCTATGATTGCTTTATATCAAATCCTTTCCAATTCCTCATACATCAGTCCCCTAACCATCTGATACTACACTGTGTACACACTGACAGCCTCGTTAAATAATCCACAAAACAAGTCATGCAAAATTATCACAGCATAATAACGGTCTGTTTTAACATAAAGTGGTAGTGGCAGTGATGCTGAACAGAGGGGTTGTTTTTAACTACATTACCAAACCTTGTATTATGATCTTCTGGGCCATGAGACAGCATCAAAAGATAATGAGACCATGACACAACCTAAAAATTGAATATTACAAATTCTAACACTAACCCATTTTTCTGAAGTTCCTCAAAATTGGAAGCATTCCACTCAGATCCAAGGTAGACATGATCAAAGATCTCTGTAGCTGCATCCATCTGCCCCAGTATAGTAAGCATCTCTTGGTCAATGAATGGTTTGAATTCCCCTAGGTCCATGTCAAGGTCTTCCTCTAAGCGACCCCGAATATATTTGGAGGTTACTTCATCCAAGTCCACTGACATCATGATTTCCTTTAAAGTGCAGCGGATAACACGTTCTGTTTCTTCCCGCTCACGAGGCCTGGAAAGATAAAAAAATCCCATTACTTACAGCTGTCATGAAGTGGGACTAATATCATAAAATTGTTTGGTGCATTAAAAGTGTATATATGAATTACAAAGTTATAGATGGACCAGTTCCTAATGAAATCATTATAATACAAATTATATCTAAAATATAAACTTATACACAATTTACTCAATTTTAAAATCACTGGTAGGGGGAAGAAAAAAGATTTTACTGCAATTTGAGATGCAGTAAAATCTTGCTCTCTCAGATTTAACCTATACTAATTTCAGTTAATCTGCCCCCACCCAGATGTTTCAATCTGAAAAAAGGCCCTTAAGGCTGAGCAAGATGGATTAAGCAGTAATGCTTCTGTCTTGCATTCAGGAGGTACCTGGTTCGAATCTTGGCTATCTTGACTAAGGTTCTTGTGGTCCTCCCCAGTCTGTCAATGCAAATTTCATGCCAGTGACTTAAAATCCGGCTGCGACCACTTCCTTCCATATCCTTTCCAATTAATTATTCACTAACATCCTGCCACTTGTGGCTATAAGGTTTGGGTTACTGGTGATATTGTTGAATAAACTACAAATAAATACATGACCATAATTTCAATATCTGTGTCTACCGGAACACATCTGCCAACATGTTCCAGAGGATCTGCATCAAGTTTTGAAATTATATCATCAGATGTCTGGGGGAATTCTTTCTGAAACACTGTTCTAGATACTGGATGCCAACTCAGAATAGCCGGGAATTACTCTGTTGCAGTGTTTTAATGATAATTAAAACATATACTTCCAATCTTGACTGCCAAGTGCTTTCCAGTATGCTGATCCAGGTTACTGTGAAATCTGAAATACCATTCCCTTACTGTCTGAACCAACAAGACTTTACTGTACTTTCACATACAGGACCCACAAATACAGTCACATAAAAGAGATGAAATTGTATAACACCTGTAGAAGTTAAAAACAGGAAAAGTCTAACTTTATTCATTCTGGTCCATCACACTAGTTAACTATTGTGAAATGATGTGAAAACACTGTCCAGTGTGACACAGTATATATTAGTTTATATAGTGCCTTTACATGTTTTGGTCAGTTGTGCCCATCTTCAGAAGGAAATAACAATATGCTAAGGAACTATTATTACATGTTTCATAGTATATAAGCTTAAAGTTTTGTATAAAGATTTTTAATTAAGTTAAAAATATATCATTAATGTTCCTAATTTTCAAAATCTCAAAATGCTCAAGTTTGTGTCTCTATGCCTCTTCTGTGAAAACAGGACATTGGGGTGTTATCTGTTGTCCTCTGAGGTCCAGGCAGCCATGTTTCACCCCTTTTTTATATGATTGGTTAAGTATCTGCAACTATATTATAGGTATTTTACATAATAGTGTATGTACTTAATATTTCTTTGACTGCAATTTTTATTTGAATTCTATGTGGTGTGTTCCTACCTGTGTTGTTGTTAAGTTGTTTCTCCTTTCATTGTGTATTGAGGTCTTAATAGAACATACAAAAGGAGGGGGGGGACGCTGCCCGGACCTCAGAGGATGGCAAATAACACCCTAATTTCCCATTTTCACAGAAGAGGCACTTTCAACGGACCATGCGGTGTTATATTCCAGAAGATAGAACTCTTCATAGCAACCAGTGGGAGAACCTCAAATCCTACTTCTTCAGGGATCTGATCTGGATTATGGACCAAATATATAAGCAAGTGGGCTCACTTGGTCCGCACGGAGTCCGGCGATGGTGGTCTCCGTGACTCCAGGCTGTCCATGGCGTGCCATTCATTGAGGCAGGAACGGTCAGACTCAATACGCTGCTCATAGTAACTGACCCAGTCGTGTGTAAGCCCTCCCAGGAAGTAGTTCTGCTCCCGAGCCTTGGAGCTCACCTTATGCAGGGTTTGCAGAGCTGACCTGTAACAAGGTATAATTAACAATTTAGACACAATTAAGCATTCCTGGTTTGTTTAGCACTTCCAACAGCTCAACTTATACAGCACCGAATGATACAACCGTTCAATTACAAAAGAAGCAGTGTCTGAATTTTAGGAACTATTCCAGCACTTGGATGGGGAGACAGAAAAGCTACAGAAAACCTCAATTAATATGCAGTCTCCAGATGAGATTTTAAACTCGAAACTCCCAAATACATAGGAGTGAAATTCATTCATCTGCAGCAAAGTCAAAGTCAAAGTTATGTTATGACCGATGGTCAGTTGACCAGTCTGTCTTGGTGTCAAGGACCCCTCTGGGGTTTATGACCAGATTTTTATTACTGTCAGACATTTTCGGGTTTGTTGATGTGGGGCACTCTCTCTGATGAGAGGATGGGTCTGCCGTTTACAATTGCTGCTGGCCCTCGCCAGCACAGTCATTCTTGGGTCCGAGTTCCATGGGACTCACAACCATATTTTACTGCCTCAGATTCGAGGCTCCCCCAACCTGTAGGGCCAGGTCCCCGTATTTATATCCCCAAGAACACGGTGCCACAGTTATAACCCCAGGCACAGGGTTGACCACCAGCAACATTTGGGTGAGACAACTAAATATCAAACATTTCCCCCTTGAAGTACATGTAAGAATTTATCTCTGTACAATATAAGAATTCACTTCACACCTTGCAGAATACACACTGCCTCTCAATTACAGAGATAAACAAGTTAACATAATTTAAGGAACAAATTTCTGTTCACCGTGAGAATAATACAGAGCCCCTAAATACAGCACAGTTTCCATAATGTGTATATATTAACCGTCTTTTAGTGCCTACAATTTCACTTGTCACTTCACGTACACAGCCACATAAAGACACAGGATATACACAATTAAAACATCAGAAGGACTCCCATAGCGGATGAATGGCGTTACAAACGAGTTTGATATACGACATGTAAGATGATAGATCTTAAAAAGTTTTAATATATAAATTTTATTATTGAATAACGACAAACACACATTTTATATAATTTTATAAATGGACACTTGATGGCAGGCAGTGCAATGGTTTAACGTGATTAATACACCTGAGAATGGCAGAATGATGCCGAAACATGTAGTGTGAAGTGACAAGTGAAACTGTATGGACTAAAAGACCGTTAATATATACGAGGGGGTACCCAAAAGAAACCGAAATTATTTTTTTTAAACTTATTTATTCAAATTTTAAGCACAAACCTTCAATCTCCTTCAAAGTACTCTCCACTTACACTAATACACTTGTCTAGTCTTTTATTCCATTTTTCAAAACATTGTCTAAATTCATCTTTTGAGATGCTTAACAGCGCCTCCGTCGTTTTTTCCTTTCATGTCTCTTTTCATTCGAGGAATCAAGAAAGAGTCGCACGGGGCAAGGTCGGGTGAGGAATAGGGGTCATACCATTTTTGGTCAAGAATTGTCGTACAGACAGGGCTGCGTGAGCAGGGGCATTGTCATGATGGAAAAACCAGTCACCCGACTGCCACAAATCTGGCCGCTGAGCTCCAAGTCACTCCCGACAGCTCCACAATTTCTTCAATGGTCCGTCGTCGATCTTCCTTGATGATTTCACGAATTGTTTCAACGTTTTCATGTGTTCGGGCCGTGCTAGGACGACCAGAACGAGGTTTGTCATCATTTGACATTTCACCATTTTTGAAACGGGAAAACCACTCAAACACTTGAGTTTTCCCCATAGCATCGTCCTTGTACGCAGTTTTTAACATTTCAAGAGTTTCTGTTCCACTTTTCCCGAGCAAAATGCGGAATTTCACCGCCGCACGCTGTTCACGAAAATCAGCCATTGCAAAAACGACGATCACACAAAACAGTTGTCACTTTAAACTCTGCCGAAACTAGTCCTTACCTTCTGAAGCAACGGTAGTCGGCTTATCGACTCAGGAATGTTAGCTCTATGCGCTCATAGCGGCAAAACGTGGTACTACAAAAGCTCTGCCCACAAAAAAATTAGTTCGGTTTCTTTTGGGTACCCCATCGTACACATTATGGATATGAATCAGTGCAACAGGACGCTAAAATACAACAGCACAGTTTATTACAGTTACTGCTGGTCTGTATCAGTTAGTAAAGCATAAAAGTTTTGAGGTTTGCATGGCAATGAAAGTTCAGATTGTGGCTTACTAGACTGTGATGCTTAGTAGTTCTACAGGTAAGTACCACTGTCAATCTTGAAGAAGAAGGCAATATATTCCTATCTTACTTGTACCTACAAGACTATACTGTGTCACAACACAGAAGACCAAACTCTGAACACTACAATAACAGTCAGATGGTCATTACCAGGGCCCAGATTTTGATGACATATCTTCTTTTTTTCCTTGTATCCTATTCGATGCTCTTAAATATATAAATCTTGGATACGAGCTGCTGGTTACAGAAATGTAAATTTTATTAGGTAATTTTTTGACATTTTTAGGTTTAAGGTCATTTTTGGGGTAATTTTTTTGGACTTTTAAGGGTATTTCTTGTCATTTTTGACCATTTTAGGGAATTTTTCTTCATATGTTTTCTGAAATGTGAATAACATGGAAGCGAAGTGTTCTTTCTTTTCTCCTTTAGGTCATTTTTCTGGATTTTTTTCGGTCATTTTATAAATATTTTCAGGTCATCAAAATCCGGGCCCTGCATATTACATTTCTGGGTCATATTTTAGGTAATTTTTCTGGATTTTTTTCGGTCATTTTATAAATATTTTCAGGTCATCAAAATCCGGGTCCTGGTCATTACACTACTAAAAATGATCCTAGTTATCATGACATATGGTATTCATCACAGAAATAAATTTCTTGGTCGCATGTGCAAAATACTTAGAGGACACGATATACCGGGATCCAAGATGCACAGAGAACAGATTCCCTCTACATTCCTTCTGGACTTCTGTCATAAGAAAAGTACATGTCATATGAATCCCCATATCAACAACAGATTAAAGATGAGTTGAATTAATACAGGTTTTGGATAACCTTTATGTCACCTTCTCATAATAGCATTTTTCATTTATGCATTTTTTTTTATATTTAATCTTTGTTACTCATACTGAGTTTGTATATTGACAAAATCAACAATGTATATCCAGATTTAAAACAAAAACTTAGGGATGACGAAACAATCAGAATAAGTACTGATATGGAATCAGATATCCCTACAATTAAATAAATACTATATTATATTTAAGCATCCTGTTACATTTCACACTTCTATATGTATAATATAAACTCCGTCGTAAATGTAACACTTTATTGTAGTTCTTGTCCCCTTCTTTCACACTACATGTTTCGGCTGCAACCGGCCATCATCAGGGGTATTTCACTTCACGTGGCTGTCACACTGCACTCAATATTAACATTTAAACTCCAGATTTCCAATTGTTCATTGGGTGCCGATTGACGACAGAGCACTGAACAACTGGAAGTCTGGAGTTCCATTCCACTGGGACGACTCGTCAATATGTTTTTTTTTCTGTCTAATTGTAGGGAGATATAATTCTATATCAGTGCTTACACACACACATATATATATATATTTTTTTTTTTCACGACTTACGAGGTGACTACAGACGGTGTTTGGGCTGGTGAATGGATTTATTGACCACTTATATACACAACTCGGAACTAGAGGCATTTAACAATGCCACCGCTGTTCTCCACACTTTACAAATCACTAGACCACACGCTAAGGCTACTCTGTCTGCTTTCACAAATCGTTTCCTGGTAACGAATCTTAACAATGGGGAATCTTCAGCTTCTGTGGTCACGCCGTTGCCAGCTGGTTAGTTAATTATAGCGCTATCCTTCTCAGCCTCCCTTGCAGAACTCAACTCTTAACTGACTGGGTCACAAGTCAGTTACTTTACGATTGGAGGTTTAACGCCAGTCAGGTCGTCTTGGCGACAAGCCCCTTGAGTATCACGATCAGTAATTTTAGTTTCCAACTTAACACTTGAGGCTATTGGGTCTGTAATTTACAATCGCTGCTGATCCTCGCCAGCGTAGTCATCTTCAGATTCGAGTCCCGCGGCACTCACGACATTTTACTGTTTCAGATTTGAGACTCTCCAAACCTGGAGGACCAGGTCCCCTTATTTATATAGTAGGGTGGCCCAGTTATACCCCCAAACTGGGTTCCCTTTTCGATGCCTCCTACGACTGGCAGGGCTACGGTGGAGGTATTCGACCCCGCCTCCACACGGGATGACTCAACTAACTGGGTTGCCCCAGTTGTCTTCAAGATAACTCCTCGGCACAGACCACACAGAAAACACTCCCGCTTTCATTGTTGCAGTCCAACTGCTGCAACTGCCTAGTAGCAACAACGCGTTTCCCGAACCCATCTCGCGGTAACTGCATAACAACGGCTGCCCACGCTGCTATATACTATACACACACACGTATATGGGTTTACGTTAACTCTGGCTGTCTGAAGGCAGAAGTGTGTCCACTACGGTTTAGTGCCAACGCCAAGGCACCTACGGCCATGGGTCCCTCCACGATTTCTTCCTGGAGAGAGAGCCAGTATTCTAAGTGGAGGCAACTAAAAGATTTGTTTACAAACTTACAGTTAAGTCATTTCGGATTATTTTTGCTGACTGCTCTAGAGTACTTGGGATAAAAGAATTTTTCTAATAATTTTGCTTTCTTGTATTAATATGTTATATATTCTTTTGTGTTTTCAATTTTGATCTTTTCGAAAATATATCCATGAGAATGACCACCGTACCTACCGGTGCTCATGTCCACAGCTTGAGATGACAGCCATGCCATTCCACTTTCTGTCAGAGAACACAGAACACTTCAGAAACTCATTACGTGGCGATCTTCGGAACTGTATGAGTGCACACTACGAACCCAACACCTGCTGCCATCCGACGTAGCACTGACCACTTCCTTGACACAAAGCATTCTTATCAACATCCTTCCTTCTGCCACGTATCCCGTCGGCTTCCTTTTGTCCTCTAAGTACGCAGTGCATTTGTTTTCATCACTTCAAGCATGACAACTAGCATTGCCAGAGACGATTCTTAACTTACCGTACTTCCTTCCTTGGACAGGGAGGAAAAAGGCAGGCTTCTTAGATCCTGTCTCTCAGTTTTCGAACCAGATGACCAGTTTTTGCTAAACGTAGTATGAGAGTTATATCACTCGAGATCACCCCAGATGAATGCTATTTTATCTTCCAAAGTCGGTAATAACAATATGACGGTCGCACAACATCGCGATTGCATGAAACTGTGTACTGACCTTTCGGTTTGATGGCGATCGTTAATGACACTGCGAAGATACGTATACGAAAACTGGTATGGAGATAGGTAAAAAATGACTACAAATTCTCTATGAAATATAGATCACAAGCATGGAACTACAGGAACTTAATAACGCTATCGCTGATCTCCACACTTTACAAATCACTAGCACATGCTAAGTCTTCTCCCTCTTCACTAGACGTTTCCTGGCAACGGATTTGAACAACAGAGATTCTTCAGCTTCTGCGCTCACATCGTTGCCCGCTGGTTAATACTCTACAACTGAAGTCGTTGTCAAAGTCAAAGTCACATTGCGGCTGACGGTCAGTCAGTAAATCTTGGCGTCGAGCATGGCCAGATATTCTTTGACAATTATGGCCTTGTTTCTATGGGGAGCCCTCTCTGACGAGAGGACGGGTGTGCCATTTGTACATACTGCTGGTCCTTGCCAGTGCAGTCTTTCTCGGGTCCGAGTCCTTTGGGACTCGCGACCATATTTTACTGTCTCAGATTTGAGACTTCCCTTTTCATCACCTCCTACGACTCGCAGGGGAACCGTGGAGGTATTCGATCCCGCCTCCACACGGGTCTCCAAAGTATCCTCCTTACATCTCGGCATGGACCACATAGAAAACATCGTTCTTCTATTGTTGTGTTGGTGTTCGTTGTAGCGGAAACGTGTTTACCGAGCCGTTGCCCAGAAACAGGGTTTGTAATCCCGTTTATTAAGAATCTGCTGACCTAGCAAGGGGAGTTGTTTTGAGACCGTTACCCAGCAACGGGTCTACATGCTACAATATTAACATCAGATACTAAAATTGAAGAGTTCTATCTTCTGTGAAATAACGCTGTGTAGCCTTCTGAAAGCCAACTGACTTATCAAAATAACACGTCGCCTCCATCTTCACGGTTGAAGAGTAAGCTTCCATCATGCTGGTTTCTTTCTTGGCTTACTCTTCAACCCTAATGATGGAGGCGACATATTCCTCCGAAACATCAGTAGTTTCATCGGATTACATGGTATTATATCCCAGAAGACATGACTCATAACCACCGTTGTGAAAACCAAAAATCCTAAAAAAAAAATAAAATTGTTTTTAAAAAGAATACTTCTGTCCTGAATATTACAGGGAGCCCAATAATAAATAGTCTTATATGGTTTAAATGTAAATATGTGAAAATAACAACTTCTGGCTGTCTCCCCATTTGAAAAAATCCTGGCGACGCCAACGTTTGTAAATCAACGATAACAAACATGACGACGACGCGAAACTTTGATGCCATGTTCGACAGTTTTAACGTGTACAAAATCTGTATTTCGCTAACTAGTTCTTCTCCAAAAGAAAATGTTTTTACACCACTCCTGTTTTTATTAAGACTGGCAATCGTTTTTAATACATTTACAGGCGCATGCCATCACAATTAAGGCTCGACTTTCACTCGACACGCTAATCCATGAGCTACATTTCATTCTACTGCTGGACTACAAATTTACATTACGGTACTAAAAACAAAAGATTTGTAAAACTGCAAATGCATGCAACAGTAATGTGACCTTTATGAACATCGTTCGCAACTCCCTGCTTCACTTCGTATTTCGTCGAGACTGCCGCTAGTCACTCTCAGTGACAATCACTTCGCAAACCTGAGTACCTTGAAATCGACTGCGCAACTTTCAGTAACTGGACATCGGACCAGGCATAAGCCTGGTAAGCCCATGAAGTGGTACTCAGGCAGGGCCATACCATTCCTAAATCCGCTCTTCGCAAACCATCACGGCTCCTGAAGACAACGTCAGCACACAAATGTCTGCGAGCAGATGGTCTCCTCTGATGTCCCCTGGAGCGAAATGGATCTGAAGTGGAAGCAACCTCATCAAGGACACCTCCACACGCGGCCCACCACCACGTGTTGGTTACTAGGTCCGTGACCTTGGGTACAATCCGGAGCCAACATGTCTGCTTGTCCCTCAACATTTTGTACAGTGAGATTTTTTCTGGGGCGGGGGCGGGGGGGACAAACGCGCGCAGTGGCGGAACTGTGGGACGTTTCTTCCGCTCGGTCGGGGCCGACCCATAAAGCTAGTCTAGAAAATTCAGTACACAATACAAACATCATCCAGCGAGAAGTATCTTTACCCGCTGAAGGATACTATTTAAGTTCGTTTTCCTTTGACGGAGAAAGATCGCCATGTCGTCATTGTGCGTCTTTCGAATTTCTGAACCAACTGACCAATTTTTATGAAATTTGATACGAACGACATGCCAACCTCATACTTTTCAATGTACTAAATCTCTAATAACATGGAGTTCATCGTTATATTTAAAAATTCAGTTCCTCACTCACTCACTCAGGGAACTGAGCCCTCCTTGAGAAGCCGCCACTTCTGCAGCTACTCATGAGCTTCCCAGCATTTTATGGAGAGCGATGGTTCATTACCGTGTTCACAAGAGCCCTACATTCGTCCATATCCTGAGCCAGATCAATCCAATCCATACCATCCTATCTAAGATCCACTTTTAATATTGTCCACCCACCTACGCCTTGGTCTTCCCAGTGGTCTGTTTCCATCTGGCTTTCCCACCAATATCCTCTTCTCCCCCATTCGTACTACATGCACTACCCACCTCATCCTACTTACTGTTAGTTCCTCGGAACTCTAGCCGTAGTAGAGGGGTTATACCATTTCTCGCGGGGCTAGTGGAGCAATCTTATCAGCTTACGTCAACGTGGGCACTACCAGTTTGTGAATGTAGCGTCTTGGGGTGTGGTCAGGTGTATAGTACATTGTGTTGCTTGTTAGTTTGTACCAGTCATAGGGATTGTATTACGTGGTGTTCATCACGGCACACCGACAATCGCACGGAACAATTCATAGTGAGGCCAGGGAAGTAATAGCTAATGTTTTCCGCTCGGGGAGTAGCTCTGAACGCCACCACAGCAAGCGTACAGCTTCGCGCGCTCCACAACAGTGTTTACCTTTCCGCGCGGCTCAAGTTACGAGGCACTGACTTTATCATTCTAATTATACTTGGAGAGGAGTATAAGTTATGAAGCTCCTCATTATGATCACAGAAGGCAAAAGTGCTTCAATTACAAATATCAGCCGGTTAGTGCTGTTTATATCACTGTTCTTTCAAGGATTAGTATAGGGTCATGAAATGGTACTGTGTGGCAACTGCCGGCAACTACGTATGTTGTTGGATCTTCGAAACATGTTAGCGGCTGCACGAACTCCACATTAATATTTCAGTATGATAATGAAACGAGCTAGGCACTGATATTTGGAATGGCAATAATGATAAACATACCTACATATCCCATTTGGAATACTGTTTATAAATTCACAAATTATAAACATGGAGCCAGTACAGAATTTCAGGGTTACATAAAGAAAACTATGATAAATAAAACCTGAAAATAAACCCAGCAAATTCAGTTTAGGCAGAATTTATATTTAGGGCACAATGCAACAGGGAGCTAGGTTTCATTGGCTCTGTCTGGACCTTGCTGTACTTGAACGCTGTCACTTGCATATGGACATTTCTCAGCAGATTCATAAGGACGCACTAACTTGAAAAATGAAGATCGATTGTAACAGATTTTCACGTCACAATCATAAAGTGTATCTCTAGTGTTGTATGAGACTAGACCGCGGTGCAATGACTCAAAACTGGTCATGAATACAGCCTTACACACCATTTCAGACGTGAAAAACCACTGAAATACGCAACTAACCATACAATTTTCCGATACGAATGGCATAAAATATGCAATGAAAAGCTGACGCTACGGAAAGAGTAAGAATAAAGACCTGAAACCAACCTCAACGAAAGCCACACCCTTGGTCCGCTTCTTGTGGTGATCTTCAACCCCGTGACATACCCTCGTGACGACCATTCATATTTGTACACACGTCACATTGTTAGGACATTTAGAATGACACCAGATCGCGCAATATTGTGACCAGCAGCACCACGCCAAGCCACTCACTACAGCGCATACATCATCACCTTGGATCTGCAGTGGCGTGGCCTCCGTCAGCCTGCTCTTTCCTAAAATGGCCAACCGGAATGGATGTAGTCCGACCAGTCTCCATTATCAACTCCTCCAACTTCATACCAAAGTCAAACGGATAACTGAACAATCAACAAGTCTTCGGTCCGTAAGTATCACAGTATTGACAGACATGGGTTCACAACAAAGTCTTGGATGACCAACTGCGTCGATATGGGGTTGGTACCCAGCGCTTCGGAAACTGTTCCTGTTTCCATCATCACGGATTCGTGTGATGTGTGTCCCATCCTCTCGGTGCTTACCAAAGAGTGAGAATACGAAGTCTCCGAAACACTTCATACAGGCCGTGCCATAGCTTAGGAAGTTAGTCACCGGCCTCCCACCACAATGATCCCAGTTCGAGCCCACGTCACGTCATGTGGGATTTGTGGCGGGCAAAGTGGCACTGGGGCAGGTTTTCTCAAAGTACTTCTGTTTCCCCTGCCAATTCTCATTCAACCGACTGTTCCACACTCATCATCATTATCATCCGGGGCTGGTACAACAAGCCAATTTGTGGCCGACGTACCAAGTGGACTCAGTCTCACCCCATCCCAAGAAAAAAATAAAAAATCTAAACACTTCACATAACTAACTCCATGGCCCTTCTTGAGAAGTCGCCACTTGTCCAGTTACTCACGAACTTCACAGCATTTTATGGAACCAGAAGGTTAAGATCTAAAAGTTTATGACAATAGTACATTAGTACAAATATTATGATTCTGGGCATTATCCATCTTCCTGTTTCAATTTCAAAACACGACGTCTCGGAGACTGGATTCTGTTTCCGTCTTCGGGTAAACCCACTGAGATGGACCCAGTCGATAGAGCCAGTCCCTACTCTGGACCAAAAGGTTCATTACCGTGTTCACAAGGGCCCTTCGCTGGTCCCCTTCCCGAACCAGTTCAATCCAATCCACACAGTGAAGAAAAATAAAAATAAAAACAAAAAAGCATGGTACGCAACTGTTTCACCACAGAACATAACCTAAATTACGTGAAAAGACGATAAAATTCGGGCACTACACAATCAATTCATAACTAGGACACAAGATCCTCACTTATGCAAGTGGTCTCGAATACAGATGTGTCAAACCTTAATGTTAACTGAATTTCCGGATCTAACATCTATACCACATGACGCATTCTGATCACACACAGAAATATTGCATTGTACGCACGCTCATGACGTCACCACTCGGCGAAATATTATAATTTACTATCACATCCACATTTCTTTTTAATTAAAATGACACAATAATGATACGAACCCTGAGAAAGACCTCCCCATGCTGTGTCCATACAGTGAAGTGTGGGTCAGACCAACCTCGACCGGTGCCAGTGGGCTGCGAGGCTTATCTAAGAATACACCGACACGTCCGTACCGCACTGACACACTACACAGCTCGGCAAACTGTCCTGCCACATAAGTAGACTACGAAAGTTAAAACACATTGTAAAGATTTTGCACAAGCAAGCAAATTATAAGGAGGCGTTTATATAAAAGCGAGGGAAGCCCAGAATGGAAACGAGTGGGGAGGGTTGTGAGTTTTATTACACATGTTGGGGCGACCTTATTTAGTCACGGTCCATGCGTGGGTAGGCCAAGTAGGAGGACGGTACTCTGTGCAGGAGAGCGAGACACAAAGTTGCGAACCTATCAGAACAAAAAACGACAGAACACCGCAGACAACTTATTCTCGATAAAAGTGAGTCGAGTGAAGCGCACCTAGTTGAGCGTGTGTAATCATTATGTCCACAGAGAGAGTTTCAAGCATGCTGCAGAATGCTGATAGCTGTCGGAGAAACGTATCCAAATATGGACTGGAATTGGAAAACATTCACACAAACGGGACCTCGACCATGATGGAGTTTGAGAACCGTCAGACGGCTTGTTATGAACATCCACAAGGTCAAACCTTGGCCGAACCTAACTCTGATACCGCCATTCAAACTGTACAATAGACGTAAGTGACCTTATGAAGGAGCTGGGATAGCTCAGTCGGTATAGCGACGGGCTACGGGCAACATGGCCGGGTTTACATTCCCGGCACTGCAACATTTTTCTCTTAACCACAGCCTCTGCCTCCTATCGAATGGATACTGAGAGTAAAGCGGCCGGGCCGTGAAGCTCACCACTCAACTCAATCTACAGCCGAGGTCAAGAAAGGTGGAGCTATACTTCCACTCCCCCATACGTCTTCATGGCGCAGTGCTTAACTGGCAACCATTTATGAAAGTGATGACTATCAGCTTGTGGGATTTGATGCCGTGTAGTCTAGTAGAAGTTTGCCGATATTTCGTAGGAACGTACGACCTCCATCGTCAGGACTGAAGAAGCCAAACACTTCGTATGTTAAAACTGATTTGAAAACGTAACCGCCCTTGACTAGCAAGAGGCATTCCTTACCATACAAGAAAGAATAATATGCATGTTTCTGCGAGTTCGAGTGACCTGCCTCCCACACAAGCTCGGGGAAACCACATCGCTATATCTAGTAGCCAACGTCACTTTCCTCTTTTGCCGGCCGGCTACTCCACATTGACTGCTGACACTTGTCCAAACCGTAACGCCGTTAAGCTTACGTCCCTAACATTCCACACTTTCGCAACGAATTTTATCAGCGACACTGATATCACCTGAAACTGAACAAAATGCAGTGCACTTGTCACGCCATCCGTCACACTGTACTGTTGCACTGTTGGATCTCACAGCGCTGCCTACGAAGCTACGAATGAGACACCGTGTCGTCTGGTCAAGTTCACTGGCGTTTCAGAGGAACATACTGCCTTCTTCAGGGTCTGAGAGTAATCCAAGCAAGTAGATATCAAGAAGCAGGCGGCAAGCAGAGCCGTGATGCTTGGCTTACTCTTCAACCCTGAAGATGGAGGCAGTATATTCTTCTCATGGTGGATTTTACCGGACTGAACAGTGTCATTGGAAGACATGGGTCTATCCTCACATATGTGGTTTTGAATTTATGTGCCATGCTTTTGTTTGGATGGATGTCGGGCAGTTATTGGTCGAAGTCCATAAAGAATTAAGCGGTAACATGAGGTGCAGTTTGGGGCACGTTGTAGCGTAGTTGGCTGAAGCACTATGCTGCAAGAAGGATGGTCGCGGGTTCGATTCCGAATGAGGTTACTGGATTTTTCAATCGACTTAATCCTTCAAACAGCACTGTGGCCCTGGGGTCGACTCAGTCTGTAAGACGAGTACCAGGAATCTTCCTGGGAGGTAAAGTGCGTCCGGCGCGTAAGGACGACAACCTCACCTCCATCTATGAGCCGACTGTCTAGATAATGTGGGAGCCTCGATGTCTCACAACCCTATGGGCCTCCACGGCCTGTTAAGAGAGGGAAATGAGGTGCATTTCTGAATTACGTACCGAAAAGAGAACTGAAGCACTTCACGACGGTTCAAGTTGATACAGATGTGTCAGTATTTTTAACAAATACGGCTGACAGCCCGAAAAGATTTCATCACGCGGCGATCAAATCCAAAAATCCATATTCCATATATGTTACCTACAGAGAGCACTAGTATGTTGCCACAGAGTTATACAGCACTGAGTAAGTGGGTCAGATTTCAGACTGCATTACCCACACTTCGTTCTTTGTTAACAAAGGCCTATATATGAAGCACACAACTGGCTCCTGACAGGTGCCGGGTTAGCGCTGGCTGGCTACAGGCTCGACGACCGAGAGGTCGGAGTTCGAGTCCCGGTAGGGTGAATAATTTTCTCTTCGCCGCGTTGCCCAGACCGGCTCTGAGGGCTCTTTCCCCTGGGGTAAAGCGGCCGGGGCGTGAAGCTGACCACTTACCGCCGACTAGTGCCGAGGTCAAGAGAATGTGGATCTATACATCTGCTCCCCCATACGCCTTCACTGCATAGTGCTTAATTAGTAAGCACAGAGACAACTTTACCTCTACTGGCTACTGAGATCCCGGCACTCAAACACAAGGAAAATAACCGTCACGTTTAAGCAACACCGAACTGTCTCTTAATAACAACACGTCTTCTCCCTTTGCCTGGATAACACACGCACACCGTTTCTCAAGATACGGGACTATAAGTAAGGTTGCCTGTATTCTCTCTGGCAGGACTACACTTTGCACTGACATTGCCTTTCTAAATACAGCAGCTGTTACTCTGTCCTCTCTGTTATTAAGACATCCTCCGCGGCTAACACATCTTGTTAACTCGACCCACGTTTCTTTACCAAAAGGAAAACACACAAACAGTTCTTTCCCCATTTCATTACCAGCGAGACACACGCAGACAGAAGACATCTCACACGCGTACTTACTGTGAACACGAAAATAGCCGATCACAACGGCCGCGCGGTCTAAGGCATGAACTGTCTTCGCCCGCTCAAACACTGGGATCGTGGGTTGGAATACCACTCAAGGCATGGATGTGTGTGTGTGTAGGCAGCGGCCTTGCGACGGGCTGATCCCCAGCCCGAGGACCAACAAAAGGGCTGTACAGCCATAGGCAGATAGGTGTCACGAAAATACATAGTACGATCTCCTCCCTCAGTGACAGGCCATGAAAACGGAACGACGTGTCGAAGTGGTCTGCTTTCCTGCTTCGTATTGAGAACGTACAAGAATCGAATCCGGTAACCGGATATTTTGAGATAGTTCCTCGAAGTTTCTCTTCTACCTTCAAGATGGATGCATCATGTTCCTCCGATGCTGTTACCTATCAACCATGCTTCATGGAGTCACATCTTCATACTGTTGTGAGAATCTGGTATCTCACAGGACAGGACCCACCGCAACAACAAAACGTCGCTTTTCTAGAGAACTTTTTTTAATGTCTCCTATTTTTTTTTTGCAATAAGCAAACGGTGGGATCATATAATATTGGCTTGTAGGAGGCTACTCATTAGTAGACGCCTTTCGTACAATAATCAATACAGATTAGTTGTGTTTGCAGGAGTAGAACTTACATCTAACTTACATCTATAACCTTAATCTAGCTTATAAACTAAATATAATGCCTAGAATCTGCCCGGCAGAGCATTTGGCGCGAAGCGTTTAAGTCTTCTGTTCCGAATCGGCTGGCTCATGAGGTCTGTTGCTAGTGCGTTTGGATGCTGGTTAAGTCTGTTACTATATTTAACACTATGTTGTTTTATTTCTTCTTTGACTAAATGTCACTTCAATGGTTTCCTCAGTGGCTGACGAAGGAAATTCTTCATCCCGTATGCCGGTGATTACAATATTTTCATCATCGAGCCAGCGCGTCGCGCGCCTTACAATTACGTATACATTATTTACACAGCTGGACGATAACGCATCTGGTGTACATAGCTATGTTTATCTGTAGATATTGGGGGCAAGCGGTGGCGTACTTGGTTGAGGCACTATGCTACAAGCCAGAAGGTTGCGGTTTCGATTCCTGATGAGCTCACTAGATTTTTTCAATTGACCTAATCCTTCCACCAGCACTTTGGCCATGGGGTCGACTTAGCCTCTAACAGAAATGAGTACCAGGAACCTTCCTGGGTGGTAAAGGGCGGATGGCCGGGGCGTAAGGCCGACAACATCACCACCATCTGTGAGCCAACTGTCTAGAAAATGTGGGAGCCTCGATGTCTCAGAACCCCATGGGCCTTCACGGCCTGTTACTGGGATAACTTTGCCTTCTACGAGGAATATCCGTTTCTGGTATGAGATATCTCTAACCCATGATAACATATAAGCGACAAAGTGATATATTTTTTATTATTCTTCTTCTTAATGGGGCGAGACTTGAGTCCACTTGGTACTGCGGCCACTATTGGCCTACTGTACCAGTCCCAGATGATAAACGATGGTGATTGTGGAGCATATGGTGGAATGAAGACTGGCAGGGGAAACCGAAGTACACGGAGAAAACCTGCCCCAACGCCACGTTGTCCACCACAAATCCCACTTGTCCAGACCCGGGCTCGAACCCGGGCCGCCGCGGTGCGAAGTGACACATAAGCTTCAGAATAAGTCCCAGTGCGACTGTACGAGTACAGCCGCAGCTGTAGGAATGAACTGTTGACTAGACTGCAACCACACTAAGCTGTTCCCCATGCAGGGTAGCATAGGTGCCGTTGGCTGCGAGACGACGCAAGTAACTTCTCTCGGAAGCAAGTTTCTAGCGTTACTTTCATACTTCTAATTTCCTCGAATAGCTCAGCAGTTATAGCGACGGGCTGGACGGGCCAGGTTCGATTCTCGGCATGGTCAAGATTTCTCTCTTCTCCACGTCGTTCAGGCCTGCTCCGGGGCCCACCCAGTCTCCTATATAACGGGTATCGAGGGCTCCTTCCCCATGCATAAAGCGTCTCTCTCTCTCTCCTCATGGCTCTACAGCCCTTGTGGACCTTGGCCGCTTTTGTCTTCAGTCACTAATACACGTGACAATACTTACTGCACCATTTTCACATACCAACTGCTAACTTTTCATGTCTTCTGAAAAGCGCGTATTATACAGGTACAAAATATTCAACATTCTGCCATTTAGTCTCACATGAATGAAAAGGCACGATGTACAGTAGCACTAAAGCGATACTTAAATACACGCTTACTCGACTCTGTTCATAAATTCCTACTGTCCAAGAATGACTCGTCCTTTCAATGGTTTGTGTAAACAGCACAGTTGACAGTATTGATACAGAGGATGTATTTTCAGTACCTTATGTGTAACCTTGGTGTATAAGCTTCAGCTGTACCGTGCATGCATAAGCTTCGTGTTTTTATGACTTATTCCACAACATACGCGTCATTTATGATTAACTTTGGATCCATGAAATGGAATGTAATGTTTGCGCGTAAAAAATTGTCCCTGTGCTTAATTAGTTAAGCACTAAGTCATGAAGACATATGGGGGAGTGAAGGTATAGCTCCAACATTAAACTCGGCCCCGGCAGCTTTACTCTCGGGTAAATCGCCCCCGGTACACATTCGACAGGAGGCTGGGTGGGCCCCACAGTCGATATTGACACTGTGGAGTAGAAAAATCTCATGTTCCAGCTGGGAATCGAATCCGGGCCGTCCACTCCGTAGCCTGTCACTGTACTGACTCCCTAATGGTTGTTATGTACGTTATTGAAGTCTTTGCTTAGCGTCAATACTACGCAACTTCCTAAACGACTGATATGAAATATTTGCTTTAATACATCATTTTCGTAGTCTCAAAACGGAACTGACGAAGAGAATCAGCCAGCTTGGTTCGTCTCTGACGCAAATACTGGATACAACACAGCAGCGGGCGGGCGGAAGGGGGGTATTGCTTCGCACCACCTGCTAGACCTGTTAATTTCCTCTTTGAACCGCCAGCGCTTTCCATAATGTGACAGTCCATTGTTCGTGTCCATATTGTCCCAAGAGTTGAAGGTGTGGGCTGTCGACAGCAAAGGGCAGTGGTGATGGACGCGTATGCATGAACAGCGGGGAGTACCCAAGATTCGTCTGGTGCGAGGCGAAAACCGGAAAAGCGGCTAGCTGAATATGTTATACCTTCCTTCTCTTCAACATACATCATGGTGCCAATGTTGTATGAACCAGAGATGCTGCAACATAGCGAGCACCGGGGAGGGATACTTAAGGGTCAAACGTCCTCACAGCGGTAACAGCCTTCTGAAAAGTGACGACGTGGAGTTTGGTAGATGTTTATCTATTCTTCTGCATTAAATAGCAGGTTCATTCGAAACGTCGGCAAGAATTCACCAGACTACACGGCATTATATCCAAGAAGACAGTAATCTTTATAGTATATTGCTGCATCTTTGGAAACAGCAGCTCCAAAGATACTGGCAGACAACTGACACTGAACTGCTTTCTTTACTCTGTATTCATGTTCCCTCATCCACAACGACAAATATAAATACAGTCCCATTCTCACTACACTGGAATTCACCCATGCCGCCGATCACAGTGGCCGCGTGGTCTAAGGCATGAACCGTCTTCGCCAGCTCGAATGCTGGGATAGTGGGTTCAAATCCCATTCGAGGTATGGATGTCTGTGTGCGTTTATCCTGTGTTTGTGTTGTCTTTTGTGTATGTAGCGGCCTTGCGACGGACTGATCCCCATCCGAGGTGTAATACCAACTGTGTATAGATTAAGAAACTCTTCCGTTTAGGTTCACTGACTCAAATGTTGTATGCACCTCTTATCTCTTCCGGCGTGCTACATGTCCCGCCTTCTCATCCGTTTCGTTTTGATCATCCTAACAATATACGGTAAAATGTACGGTTATCCTTCGGCCTAATTAATTAAGCACCACGCCATGACAATGTGTGGAAGAACGGAGGTATTGCTCCACCGTTCATTACCTTGGCCCTAGATGCTACAATCCTGAGTGGATCTTGGCCTTCTCCATGGTTTTGTGACACTAAACTTTCCGGGGTGGGATCGTTAGCCCCACGCCCAACCCCCAACCTGCAGGATCAAGGATTATACTTCGTCTGACCCCCACCCTTTGACCTGTCTGGCATGGGTGGCGCTACCAGAAGCTTACGCTCCCGCCAGCATAGATCTGCAGGTCACAGGGGTACGCACACCTCTCCACGGTGTGCCGGCTGTCCTTAACCCTAAATGATGAAGCTCCTCGTTGTGTAACTGTCTCGTCCTCAAGTTCTACTCAGCATCCCGATGTCAAACTGGCTCGATAGAGAAGGCGAACTCCATCAGGGGCAAGCCGGCGATGTCAGTTTCTGCTTCGTAACTTTCTA
>NW_019738961.1:2006104-2055894 GCF_002891405.2 Cryptotermes secundus | reverse complement strand
CCCCCCATAACACGTTCCGCCGACAACGATCTTCTGGTAGGACTTTCGCCAATAACTGTCACACGCGATAAGACTGTCAGACTATTTAGATAATGTACAGGTACCAGAATGCCCACGCTCGGGCCATCGAGACAGAGAAAGCTATGGAAGGCGGCTAAAAATAAGATACAAGAAAACACTCGGTGTAACCAAGTCACAGTCATAACGAAACCTCGCTGCAGTAGGCGCTGAAGGGAAGGGACTACTCGGGGCACCTAGGTGTAGAACGAAGAATAATATTACTTCAAATTTTTACAGAAACGGGTCTAGTGTGTCAAGTGAGATTTTAGGTTCCTACAAGCCGGAAGGTCGCGCGTTTGATTTCCGATGAGGTCAATAGATTTTTCAACTGACCTAATGTTTCCAGCCGCACTAAGGCCCTGAGGTCAACTCAGCCTCTGACAGGAATGAGTACCAGGAATCTTCTTGGAGGCAAATGGCGGTCGCAAGGCGCGTAAGGCTGACAATCTCACCGCCATCTGTCAGCCGACTGTCTAGAAAATTGTTGTTGTGAGACGTCGAGGCTGTCACATTTTCTAGACAGTCGGCTGACAGATGGCGGTGAGATTGTCAGCCTTACGCGCCTTGCGACCGCCATTTGCCTCCAAGAAGATTCCTGGTACTCATTCCTGTCAGAGGCTGAGTTGACCTCAGGCCCTTAGTGCCTTAGTGAAAGAATAATTATTCTTTCATGGGTTATTTAACGGCGGTTTTAGTATTAAGAACACAGTATTCTGTAACGTGACACTGTTTACTTTTGTAGATATCTGTCAACGTTTCGAGGAACCTGCTGCCTCCATATTCAGAGTGCAATAAGCCGAAAGGAGGCGGCCAATGATATAGGTACGGGTCAGCGAGGATCGGTGTAAAGTGAATGAGGCTTTTACAAGGACCCGAAACAGGGAGGGGAAAAAAAAAACCCGTTAACGTTATCGGACTTAAACATTTCATACCACGGCCATGTTTGTAACTGTTTACTTATAAGGAACAGCTAGCTATCGTTCTAGTATATCTTCATACAACACTTCAAAAGGTCAGCTTCACGCTCTGTCCGCGTTAACCCGGAGAAAGAGCCCCTCGTACTCACTGAGTAAGAGGCTGGATGGGCCCGACAACCGGTCTGGACGCCGTGGAGTAGAGAAAAATCTCTTGCCCCTGTCGGAAATAGAACCCCGGTCGTCGAGCTCGCAGCCCGTCGCTCTGAGCTAAATATGAATTAAATTTCACTTTCATTCCATTCAAAATTCTTAAAATATTTCGTTTAATACTCGTATGGTCCACGAAAGAAAATGCACTCAGTAAGTGGTCCATGGTCTAAAAAACGTTCGGAAATCCATGACCTGGATCTACTCTGTTCTGGCTTACAGCGCGCTTGTCCACTGACTGCCATGAGCATAGCCCTTCTGGAGAGGCTAGTCAAGGCATTCCCAGGTCTTCATGGAACCAGAAGGTTCATTATCGTGGTCTCCAAACTAAAATTCTTGTAGTAACGTGTACACAACACCGAATGGCGTAATATAAAATAAAGAAACAAGTACAAACAAACTGAAACCTTAGAAGTTATGGTGAAGAACTGTCACCTCCTTCCACAACACTTTCTTGCTCGGCTGATTCTTCGACCCTGAAGATGGAGGAGACATGTTCCTCCTAAACGTCGTGACTTTCAACGGACTATACGGTGTTATAATGAGCCGGGATAGCATAGTCGATATAGTGACTGCCTACGGGCTGGACGACCGATGTGTCGGAGTTCGAGTCCCGGTATGGTCAAGAATTTTCTCTTCTCCACGTCGTCCATACCGGCTGTGGAGTCCACCCGACCTATCCAATGGGTACCGGGGGCACTTCCCCGGGGGTAAAACTGCAGGGGCGTGAACCTGACCACTCACCTCCAGCTAGTGCCAATGTCAAGAAATGTGGATCTATACATCTACTCACCCATACGCCTTCATGGCCTACTGCTTAATTAGTTAAGCACAGGGCAACTTTACTTTTTTCTTTCCTTGGCACTACAGCCCCAGTGGGCCTAGGCCTATCGCCATGAACTTCTCCGTTCATTTCGGTTTTTCTAGATCTTACACATTCGGTAGGACTCCTTGGACGGGTGATCAGTTCGGCGCAAGGCCTCTACTTGTACACAAACACAGAAAAACGCACACACACGAAATAAACATCCATGCCCTAAGTGGGATTCGAAACCACGATCCCGGTTTCAAAGCAAGCGAAGACAGTACATGCCTTAGACCGCTCGGGTACCGTGACCGACAAATTTACTTTTTACATGGCCGGATGTCCCAGAAGACAGGGCTCTTCATAACCACCGGCGTGACAACATCAAGTCCTACAACTCATGGAGACGACACACCACGCTGGCTGCCGCAATGCAGATCTGCAGAGGCTGAAGTTACGAAATTCGGATCAGTACTTGCGAGAGGATTCCAAGGCAAGCATTTCAGAATACACTCAGCGACAAGTGGTTACTGGGGAAGTGGAACAAATTCAGAGGGAATAATCGACAGGAAGCAACAAACGAATATGAAAATAACACTGACAACTGAAGAGTTCTGTCTTCTGGGATTTCGCGCCATGTAGTCCGTTGAAAGAGAACTGACCTTTAGGAGAAACATACCGCCTCCATCTTCAGGATAAAAGAATAAGCCGAGCTAGATACCAGCGTGAAAGCAGGTGGAAAGCCGAGTAATCGGTCGGCTTATTCGACCCTGAAGATGGAGGCAATATGTCCTTGCGAAACATCGCTTGACTTTCAACAGAATACACGGCGTTATATCCCAGAAGACAGTGTTCTTTCTAGCCACCGTTGCAGAAAACCTCAAATCCTGCAAAACATTCAAAAGTGTTCATACTTGAAGACGTAAAGATGAAAACTGGTAATGATCGAAAATGAAAGATTGTGGGAGAGAAGTAAGGGGAGACGGGGGACTTGTCCATGGACTGGGCGCCAGAAAAAGAGAAGGCGAGTTTTGAAATATCGGCAGGAAACAAGCTGCACATTATTTGGGGGCGTTGCGGTTCCCTCAAGGTGCAACACTGCTACAAAACAGCGGAGAGGCAATGGACCGATCAACACAAATATCAAGTCAACATCACCCACACCAAGTTCACAGAACCGTTGAGTACCGAGTTGCCAATACCCGCTTTAAAGAGTGCTTACAGCAAATGAGTAAAGAATGCCACACTCCTATATGGATTTGCTTCTGGCCCCAGTCGGCTGCAACTCCCCCACACGACAAGTCATTTGTCTGCCCTACCCACCCACTTCTAAAACGAATTAATTCGTATAAAGGAACGGGCCATGGTAAAGCTATCCCTGTAACAGACCTTGGAGGCCCATAGGGTTGTGAGACGTCGAGGCTTGCACATTTTTTAGACAATCGGCTCATAGATGGCGATGTTTGTCAGCTTTACGCACCGGCCGTCCTTTACCCCCAGGAAGATTCCCGGTACTCATTTCTGTTAGAGGCTGAGTCTACATAAGGACCTCAGTGCGACTGGAAGGATTAGGTGAACTGAAGAAACCAATGACCTCATTGGGAATTGAACCCGCGACCTTCAGACTTGTGGCATAATGCCTCAACCAATTAGGGACAGGGTCTTGTCCAAATATGTGTTTCAAGTGAAGAGTGGAAGAACTAAATGAGAAAAAATCCACTGATTTACAGCGATGCTGGGGAAAAGTCTACACAAAGCGCCATTCTAAACATAACAAAGGTACACAGAACGGTATGTACTTTACAGATGCTGCAAGAGTTTCTCTATGCAACACACTGATGCCTATCGCGATATGAGACCCACATCGTGGGCATACTGCAGGATGCACTCAAGCCTTCAGAGTTATGGACCTTCTAGGAGTTGGAGCCACTTCTACCGTGGCAAAAGAAAAAAGAATAGAAGGATTGGGGGGGGGAAGTAAAGCTGTCCCTGTGCTTAACTAATTAAGCACTACGCCGTGAACGAGTATGGGGAGTGGATGTACAGGCCAACGTTTTCTTGATCTCGGCACTAGCTGGAGGTGTGGGGTCAGCTCCGGCCGCTTTACCCCCGGCCAAAAAGCCTCCGGCACCCGTTGGATGGGAGGTTAGGTGAACCCCAGAGCCGGTCTCGACGACTTGGAGAAAATTCTTGACCTTATCGGGACTCGAACTCCGACCCCTTGGTCGTCCAGCCTGTAGTCAGTCGCTGTGAGGGGAGGGAAGGGAAGGTCTGAAAACTAGCTCCGGGCTATGAGAGACATTGTGGTTCACTTTTCAGACCTTGCTCTCAAGAAATTCAATTGCTTTTGGGCTGTATGTGGTTGGGTACTGTTTTAACATTGGCAGTGCTGGAATCAGCGGTCATCATCATCAGTAATCTGTCAGACGACAGGTCCACAGTCTCTTCCAAAACAGTTCCTCCACTTAATGCGATCTAGAGCTTTCTCCTTCAAATGACAGTATCCTCTTCTGTCCCCAAGGTCATCCAGCATCTTCTTACGTCTTCTTGTCACTTCTATCCGCCCCTTTATCTTTTCTTCGCTAACTTCTTTTAGAAGGCAGTTTCTGCGTAAAACATGACCAATCCAATTAGCCTTCCGTTTTCTTATTTCGTGTAGGATATTCCTCTGCTCACTGACTCTAATTAACACTTCTTCATTTCTCACATAATCGGTCCAACTGATCTTCTCCATCCTTCTCCAACACCACATTTCGAAGCTTTCCAGGTGTTTCTGAACATCGCCAAAAACGGAATTCCGCTCCTAATAACAAATGCGAACATCATTCAAACAGTTTAAATTTCGAAAGAGTGTGTGGCTGTGATTATACTTGTTGTGACTTTATTTTAGTAGAATCCTGGATTTGGGAGGTGTGGACTGGACTGATCTGGCTTTCGACAGGGATGAGTCGCGGGCTCTTATGAACACTGGTAATGAACCTTTGCGTTCCATAAATTTCTGATCATTTCATACATGACGGAGAAACTGCTGGATTGCCAGGGAAGGCTTCAAGCTCGATGCAATTACCCAATTTGAATTTTTATTTTCATAGTTTCGGCTGGAGTGGCAAATTTTCGAGCTGGTTATTATTCTGAATTATTTTTATAAACTTATTATTGTTTTAATAATTATATTTTAATATAATTACATTGTTCTCTCTTTCACTTTTACAGTAGATTTTTTAACTGCTGACGCCCATGACAGACAATCGNTGACAGGCCCCATACTTTCACTCCAACTGCGACCCTGCAATTTACTGTACACGCCTCCTACACACGACCGTCGCCACAAATTTATCTACGGGGCGGTGGAGGGACCCCAGAAAATTTGCTTGCCGTTCATGTAAACGACCGTCCAAGTGACCTGGCTGCTGTTGTAACAGGAGCTACTAAAGATAGGGCATGATCTGCTGTACTGAGCCTGGACTGACAGAGGCCTTGTATATGTTGTTTATGCATTTAATAACATGTAAAACGTAAACTGTACGTACTGACAACAGACTTACTGCTGCTTACTGTGACTCTGCCAAATGACAGATCCGTCCTCTCGTCAGAGAGAGCGCTTTACATCAACAAGCCTACAACTGTCTGACAGTAATAAAAATCTGTTCTTGGGACCCAGATGGGTGCTTTATTCCAAGACATACGGACAGACTGAACATCGGTTGTAACATAACTTTGACTATGACTTTGAAAGTAGGTGATAAGAACTTGTTTAAATCTGATTCTTTCTTCAAGCTCGGATGGGAGGGGGTAACTCGCATCATCATCACAAACAACGAGCCGCTGTGGGAGTTTAATGATCATCAGAAAGCCGAAGATCAAATTGGAGCCTTGAAATGTGACGTGGACTGTACAACGATGCAGGGCATGTACTTGTACGGTAAAATTCCACGCGCTGGTCTCCTGTATATAAATAAGGAAAAGACAACCTCGCTGTTTAGGGGGTGAGTAAACTATAAAACAGAAAGAGATCGGTTTTGAATAACGACTGCTTTACTCCTAATTTGGCTAGCATCCGGTGATGTTGAGATCCCAAGAAGGGCACGCATCCTAAGCAACCAGGGACACGGCAATCGAATTGAGACCTGCAGCGCTGGGACGGATAATATGGAAGACCACCTGCCTTCGTAAATCTCAAAGTGGATACCAACTGTGCACGATCAGTCAGTAGGATTATTAATATTATTATTATTGGGGGCACCCGATAGCGTAGTTGTGTGAGGCACTATGCTACAGGCCGGCAGATCGAGGGTTCGATTCCGATGAGATCTTTGGATTTCTCATATCGTAGTCGGTATAGCGACAGGCTACGGGCTGGACGATCGAGGGGTCGGAGTTCGAGTCAAGGTACGTCAAGAATTTTCACTTCTCCAAGTCGTCCAGACCGGCTGTGGGCTCCACCCAACCTATCTAATGGGTATCGAGGGATCTTTCCCGGGGGTAAAGCGGCCAGGGCGTCAAGCTGACCACTCACCTACAGCTAGTGCCGAAGTCAAGAAAATGTGGATCTATACATCCACTCCCCCCATATGCGTTCATGGCCTAGTGCTTAATTAGTTAAGCACAGGGACAACTACCTTTTGCATAATATTTCCAGGCGCACTATGGCCCTGGAGTCGAATCAGCCTCTAACAGAAATGAGTACCAGGAACCTTCCTGCGGGGTAAAGGGTGGCCGGTGCGTAAGGCTGGAGGAGATGGCCTCCAGATATGGACGGTAGCGGCCAATATGATGATTAGTGATGGTGTTACGGTCACCATTAATGTTATCGAACAAGTTGGCTCAGATGATACTGCTTCTGACTTGTGTTCAGGAGGTGGCCAGTTCGAGTCTCGGCCGTGACAGACTATCCTCACTGAGGTTTTTCGTGGATTTACTCAGTCCCTCCAGGGAGATAATAGGACATGACAGCTTCTTTCATCATTTTCAATTAATTATCACTCAAGGTTATACAGTCCGCTATACTGACAGCGTCGTTAAATAAATCACGAAACAAACAAACAAACAAACAAACATGAAACTGGTGTTGTCGAACAATTGTCGCTTCGTATTCAGGAGGTCTCGAGCTCAAATCTCATGTTATCCTGAACTGATATGCTTCGTGGGTTTCCTGAGTCCCTTCACGCAATTGCCTGGATTGTACCTCAACTTAGGCTAAGATTGCTTCCTTGCTTCCACCTACTTATGCTGGTTCCTCGTTCGCGGATTTTTTACCCTGAAGATGGAAGTGATACGATCCTCCGAAACGTCGGTTCACACAAGATCTACACGACGCCACATTCCAGAAGACGCCATTCTTCATAGTCATCGCCATGAAAACCTCAAATCTTACATGAATACAGTTTTTAATGTGACACCGTGTAGTCTGGTAGAAGTTGACATCAGAATTAATCTAGATGGCGTCATATCACAGAAGATAATACACTTCGCGCCTACAATTTATTTTTTCCAGGTATGCAACACAGTAAAATATTCATATCGCAGACAGGAACATCTGTTCCAATGTCTAGCGGTCTTGTTTCCGATTTCTAGTAACGGCATCACTTTTAGGAAACTACTAAAAGGCAAAGTTGTCCCTGTGCTTAGGTAATTAAGCACTACGCCATCAAGACGCATGGGGGAGTCGATGGACAGATCAACTTTTTCTTGACCTTGGCACCATTTAGTCAGTTTCACGCCCCGGCCGCTTTACTGCAAGCAAAAGCATCCCATATTTTATTAAAGACATAAGAGAGGAATTCTTCTTTCTTTTCCTTTTTTTCGTACTTCTGCGGTGTGCGATGTCTAGCAGTACTAGCCAGAGCTGGTTCTGTAAGAAACTGACTTCTCAAGTCCCCGAAATACTCCTGACCGTGACAAGTAGGAACGTGAAAACCCATGAAGATGCAAAACCCAGCCTCTCATCAATGTCCTCCCGCACGCCTGTGCTACTACTTGTACCGAGATGGTAGCCCGAAGGACCCTTTCATTTCCATAGTACAGTTCATGATGATCGCATATGTAGGATTTATATGGAGACACGTGTTGAGTAGACTCTGTTCCCGCAAAGAACAGGACCTACAGAACGCCCAGCTATAGTACACGTTCTTCCCACAGCAAGCCCTACATGGCTTCTCCCTCTCTGGTCTTCTCAAGAAGAGACAGACTAGAGTTACACATGTCACCGAACGTCGCATTTACTGCAGGACGTATCTACCTACCTGCCACTCGGCGCTACAGCCCTGGGTGAGCCTTGGCCTCCTCTACAACCAGTCTCCACTGCTCTCTATTCCTCATCTTCTCTAGACATCCTTTCGCCTTCATCGTCTTCAGGTCGTTCTCAATATCGTCTGGCCATCTCATCCTGGGTCTTCCTTTCCTTATTTTTTAATATAGCCTTCATTTTAATATTCTCCTTGGCACTGCATTATCTTCCATCCTTTCGACAGATCTCATTCCCTGTGGCTTGATAAATCTTCATTTTGGATATGCAGGGTTCAAATCTCGGTCCGGAAACAGGCTACCGTGGGTTTCCTTAGAATGACCGGTGACGCCCAATCAGTACGGTGCCTAGGCTACGGGATAGGACCCAACAATCTGGGTCACATGATTTCTGTCTTCACCTTTCCGTCGAGATCGTCTTGTGGGGCCCAGCCAGCCTCCTATTCAGTTGTTACAGGCGGGTCTTTTCCGAGGAGGTAAAGCAATCGGAGCGTGAAGCCGATCACTCACTTCCACCTAGTGCCGAGGTCAAGCATGCGTTGTGCAATACCTCAGCTCTTCCACAAGTCTTCATGGCGTGGTGCTTAATTCTGGCCCACCTCAGTATCGCCAGGCAAATGCCAAAACAGCACCTCACATTAGGGAGTACCGCTTGTTTCCATATCCTTTGCAATTCACTGTTCGCCAATTATCCTGTCATTCGGCGCTATGTGGTACGAACTGCGGACAGGGTTGTTACATAAATTGTTTTATGAGACTAAGAATTTGTGAATAAGGTGTATTATCACAGTGACACATAAAAGTGGAGATATCCATGTGCTTCTTCTGATCAAAGAAACACATGTTTCGGAAGCTGACTTTGCTCTCCTCGCCAGGCAAAAGTTTGGGTCCACTAGCGAAACCTGATGGTCCAACAAAGTACGAAGATTCAAGGCTCTCGCAGCCGTCACTATGAGGTAACATCTTCTGACGTCATGGGGTGTATCTGGCAGAGGCTCGACGTTTCGGAGGAACGTATCGCCTCCATCTTCAGGGTTAAAGAAAATCCGCAAGCGAACAACCGGTCTTAGCAGGTGCAAACAGACTAATAATCTTACAAGAAAAGTCTTGCTTATTGCTCGATTTTCTTTTTGGTCCTGAAGATGAAGGCAGAACGTACCTCCGAAACGTAGGTAACCTTCAACCAGATTGCAGAGCGTCACATTCTAAAAGATAATAGTCTCCAACAGACTAGATTTCGTATTTTTACCTGAAGAGGGAAGCAGAGCTAGAATACAAGATGACGGAAACGGGGAGTATACTGTCACGTGTTAGTGACCACGTAAGATAGGCACGATCTGCTTTGCAAAGCCTGTACTGGCAGAGGACTTGTACATACGTAGTGCAAAAGCATGAATTTTCAATAACACGCTATAAGTGCGATATGTACGCTTGACGTAAGGCCAAGCGTATTCATATGAGATAAACCCATCTCGTCAGAGAGCAGGTTACGTAAGAACTAATACCGCAAGGGGTCAGTTGAAAATGGGGGGAGGGGGGAAGAAAAAAACCTGGTCGTGAGTCTCGGGGAGGCTTGGTGGTAAACCGCCAGTCGTAAAGTAATTCTGACTCTGACTATATACTCTATCGTGTTCTACAACCAGTAATCCATCGGAAGCCTCTTCATGTCTCTTTTCGGACGGAACGGTCTGTTTCTTCAGCAACATTCCCAAAATGGTGGCATCTTAAAAGCAGCATCATTTACCCTTGTTAGGGCTGTTCGTTAATGAGACAAAAAGTCTGTACCTTTCCTCTCTCTGTTTCTGATTTATTGGTTTCAGACGGGCATCTTTAGTTCCAGCAGTGGTAACTCCCAATATGGAACAACAAACACTCTTTAGTCAACTTACATGGTTCATTTTGACTTTAACGCAACTGGTTCTTTCTCTACACCAACTATATATGGCTTACACAATTCATACCATACACTCCTCTACTGTCAGCTCTTTTTTTCCAGCAGTTTTTGTCTTTTCAGTTTATACAGCTTGGATTTGTTGGGGTTTCTTACTAATGTCTACTTCTATTTATATCCTTGTTTTTTATACGCATCCGTTGAGACTGAACAACAGGTATCTCTCCCAATGTAATTTTTCAGTCTCCCATCATGGCACACTTACATTAAACTGCGTCTAAAACATCTTCGTGGTTGCGTCATCATCATACAGCCACGTGTGTATTTCAACATCTCATCACTGGAAACTTTCGAGAGCATATTTTCAGTATACCACATGACTCAAAAGCACAGTACCAAAGTTTTCAACGAACGACAGGACTTCTCTTTCGTAAGGCTCTCTACTCAAGTTATGACGTACCATCAACAAATTTTAGACAGCCTATACAATGCCCCGATGAGGTCACTGCATTTTTCAATTGACCTAATCCTTCCAGCCGCATTAAGGAATCGGAGTTGACTCAGCTTCTAACAGAAACGAGTGCCACGAATCTTCCTGGAGGGTACAGGACGGTCGGCTCGTGTCTGACAACCTCATCGCCATCTGAGAGCCGATTGTATAGAAAATGTGGGAGCCTCGACGTCTCACAACCCTATGGGCCTCCACGGCCTATTACAGGGATAGCTTTACTGTATACAATGCTACATGTTGTATACAGAATGAAAGAAGAATAAGTGGATGCTGTCAGAAGAATATGGAGGAGACAAGCATGTTCTAAAGGCACTGCATGTAGCTGCTGTTACAGACACATTATAGCACCCTTTCACAGTAATAGGGATCACTCTTCGGGTCTTGCTGTACCATACAGTTGTCCCTGTGCTTAACTAATTGCACACCACGGCATGAAGGCGTATGGGAGAGTGATGTATAGATCCATATATTCTTGACATCGGCGCACCATCTATGGGGGTGCGTCGTCGTCGTGTAGTGACGCAGATCATAAAGGCAAAGTTGTCCCTGAGTTTAGTTAAGCACTATGCCACGAAGACGTATGGGGGAGTGGAGGTTACTCCAACAATTACAAAGCTACTAAATTCTCAACGGCGACCCAGTATTCATACCGAGCTATGTAGTGCTAATTTCTGTATTTAAGGAGTGGGGTAACTTTGCCTCTTGGCCGGACGGTCTGAGGCATGAACTGTCTTCGCTCGCTCGGACGCTGGTATCGTGGGTTCGAATCCCACTTCAGGCATGGATGTTTGGTGTGTGTGCGTTTATTCTGTGTTTATGTTGTCCTGTGTTTAGGTACCGGCCTTGCGACGGGCTGATCACTCGTCCAAGGAGTCCTACCGTCTGTGAAAAATTATTACGGAACTGTATAAGAGTCCTGGATCTTGAACGGGCTGGAAGAGCCATTGAAAAAGAAATGCCGCGGAAGGCGTGCATGTTCAAGATGTTTAGCATTCTGCAGTATTGATTCTATAAGTAATAACACTTTCAGAGTTACACTTTCATATTCCGTAAGCAGCTTTATTTTGTTTTGTTTTTTCCGGTTTGAAAATTATAGGCCATGGAAACCCCGACAATAATTTAGAATCACCCTGTACATCAAGTATTCAACTCTTCCTGATTTTAGGCTTTCGCCGTGCTTCACTGTCGGTGGCCGATTCTATTCTTTGGTCCTTACATTGTATGGATATAGTCAGCGCTACCGACGTTTCGGAGGTACATGCTGCCGCCATAGCACGCTGACTGCCAGGATAGACGTAATATGTACCTCCGAAACGTCGGAAACACTGACCACATCCTAGTCCCTAGACCTGAATCAATAGATGATGAACGTGGTGCAGTCGGTGGAATGAGAATTAGCAGGGGAAACCGAAGTACTAGGAGAAATTCTTCCCCCTACCACTTCGTCCACCACAAATCCTATATGAACTGATTTTGTCACGAACCCGGGGCGCCGCGGTGCGAGGCCGGCGACTTACCGCCTGAGCTATGGCACAGCCCCAGTCGTAAAGTAACTCTGATTAGCTCTTCCCAGAATTTCTTGTTCCAAATTTTTTATTGGGGTTCATTAATGTCCAAGTTACTGAAAATCAGGAAATATGAAGGAGCCACCATTGAAACATTTTGTGCAGTCCTATCTCCCAGACAACAGACAATAATACGAGTAAAAGGAAAAGACACAGGTCTGATGAATGGGATACCACAACTTCATTTCCTTCTCCGTCCACTTGTCGTTACAGAGAGCAAGTACAAGGAGCTAATACAAATGTAGCCAGTCAGCGAGTAGAAGGAAATCGCCAATGCTACAGCTCACGTACACAACGGTAAGAATTTTAACCCGTAAAAGGAATGAAACCAGAATCTCTGAGCGATCAGCCATTGTATTTCCAAGCACGTGAATAATCCATCCTAACGGTACACAAGCCTTCTTTACGCATGTTTTAGAGACAGACATAAAAAAGAAGTATATAATAAATAAACCAATGATACAACCTCTTCCATTCAGCTTTGCAGCCTTTATGTATCCCAAATAAAGAAAGCTTAAGGCTAGCAAGAAGCATAGCCATTGAAGGACTTTCAGATCTCGGAACAACGCAGTTTTTATGAACAATTAATATATTCCAGTGGCGTACAGGAAAGCAGGTCTCAATGCAATGGCTACACCAACCCTGTCCATCAGGGAAGGGGGAAAGAGATATGTAAATAAGATTATATAATTGCAGGTAGCAAAAAATAAAATTTGACAGAAAATATTACCTGTTATGCATCTGTTTACTAATATACTTAAGGAGGAAATGTTATTATGAAAATGAGACTGAATTGTTAAAGAACACAGATTGAAGATGTTTAAAAAGACTATGTCAAGGAAAATACTGCATGGCCGAAATGCTGCATAATGAGCAACTTCATAACCTGTACTCCTCGCTAAATCAGTAATAACAACTCAAGGAGGATGAGTTGATCAGGAGCGGAATTTTCAACTGATCAAATCCTTCCAGCCACATTATCGACTCAGCCTCTAACACAAATGAGTGCCGGGAATCTTCCGGGGGGTGAAGGGCGGCCGACGCGTATAGCTGACCTCACCGCCATCTGTGAGCCGACTGTCTGGCAAATGTGGGAGCCTCGACGTATCACAACCCTATGGGCGTCCACGGCCTGTTACATAGATAGCGTCACTTTCATGTAGTACGTATAGGAGAAAAGATAAATGAACACAAAGTTTTGTTAGTAAACTCTGAAGGCAGCAGACCACATCGAAAACAAAAGCGTACACAAGGTGCGGACTTGATTTCTCTGGCTCAGAATAGGTATCAGTGGCGTGTTCTTAGCCTTGTAATGAACATCTGAGTCACATAAAATTCCGGGAGCATCATTTCATTTCTTCTCTTGATTTAGTAAATATTATATGGAAGATGAGAATGTCGCGTGTCTGAAGAAAATCAGGCGGGAGACACTTAAAATACTAGAAGAAAGTACCTGAATCTCAAAAACAAGACACGAACATTCAATCGGATAGTGACTGGCTGATCAGACGCCATACCCGTGGAGCATCATATTCTTCCGAAACAAAAGTTAACCGGCCGATAACAAACCAAGTACACACTGCTCGGTGTATGAATTCATCTCCATGCACGCCAAATTGATTATATATATATAAGCTGGTATATATTGACTGTAAAACCAGATAACTACGAGTAGATACTATAGGGTTTTGACGATGGTGTATAACACACAGAGATACTGGGTTTTCGGACTGTGTCCATCGTCCGGATTCTAAATAACTAAGATTGTCCAGTGATTGAGGCTACCTCTTTCTAAGGGACCCAACAGAGTAGGTGTCTTCCCCCACCTGAAGACGGAAAGAGACCCAGTTTCCGAAACGTTGTGTTTTTTCTTAGGTATTTAGAATCCGGAAGATGGACAAAGTCCGAAAACCCAGTATCTCTGTGGGAAGATTACTACAAATTAATATTACATAATTCAGTAATCAATGTCTCTGTGTAAACACCATCTGCATCAGCTACACTAAATTTCACAAATATAAAGCCGAAGTTCGGCGCAATCACCATATGACATACAGCCCATCTACTCTTCGAACAGGGGCAGGCGGTAGCGTAGTTGGTTGAGGCACTATGCTACACGCCGGAAGGTCGCGGATTCCATTCCCGATGTCACTGGATTTTTAATTGATCTAATCCTTCCAGTTTCAATACGGCCCTGGGGTCGATTAAACCTTTAACAGAATTGAGTACCAGGAATCTTCCTGCGGGTAAACGGCGGCAGGCGTGTAAGGCTGACAACCTTACCGCCATCTGCGAGCCGATTGTCTACAAAATGTGAGAGCCTCGACGACTCACAAACCTATGGGATTCCACGGCCTGTTACAGGGACAGATTTACCTTTGCCCTAGGAACCAGGGCACGCCGTACATTGTGTAGGCAACATTACGGACGAAAAGTCTTGTGAAAGTTCGACTTTTCTACCGACATATGTATACTGGCAATACGTATATGGAATATAACAAACGTTTCAAGAGATTTACAGGTATGTAGATCTATACGATCTATTTCTACACAAAATTAGACATGTGTCGCCCTGATGGATCCTCGCTTACAGTCAACGGTGCTTTCAGCAAAGGTAAATCTATTCCTGTATCAGACTGTGAAGGCCCATAGGGCTATGACACGTTGAGGCTCCCACATTATCTAGACAACCGGCTCAAAGATGATGGTAAGGTTGTCAGCCTTTCGCGCCGGCCGCGCTTTACTCCCCAGGAAAATTATTTAATTAATTCCTGTACTCATTTCTGCTAAGGCGCGTCCACATTACTCGTGCTCGTGTGACTCGCTATGCTAGCGAGTAATGTGGACGATATGACAAGTAAATTTTGAATTTAAAAACTATAGCCAATAAATTAAAATACGACTACAGCCTATACACACTACGAGTAAATATACGGATCCTCACGCGCCGAAGCCTGGCGAGCAACTGAAGTAGTGTGGACGAAGATTTACGAGCACAAGTAAAAGCCAGATGAGTCTCCCGACGAGCACAAGCCTGGCGAGCACGAGCACGAGTAATGTAGACGCGCATTTAGAGGCTGAGTCGACCCCAGGGCCATAGTGCGGCTGGGAGGATTAGGTCAACTGAAAAATCCAATGACTTCACCGGGACTTGAATGTCTTTCATTGGACAACGGCAGTCAGTCAATGACGCATTATATCCGCACCCAGAATCAGGTTTTGTCAATGGGAGATCATATGAAAATTTACAATAACAATTGTAGACAGAAAAGCATAGGCCTAACAATGGAACAGAAAAGGAAGTCGAAAATAAATCCGTCAAACCAAACAACCCTCCTCCAACCTCACAAGCACAGATCAGAAGAAAATCGAAAATTTACATGTTATATAACAACCGCCTACCGCTAGAGCTCTCTGTGCTGTAAGAATGGTACTATGAGAATCTAATAGCCTTCTCTGTCCCTTGCTAATCTTCTTTCTGCTAAGGGGTAACAAAACAAACTCCCTGGCCTGTAGTCCACAAGAGAACTATACCGACCGAGCGACCGCCGCTTGTTGACGAAGTTAGTGCCAACATTGGGCCGCGCCATAGCTCAAGCGGTTAGTCACTGGCTTCACACCGCGGCAGCCTGGGTTCGATCCCGGTTATGGTCAAGTGGGATTTGTGGTGGACGAAGTTGCGCTGGGGCGGGTTTTCTCCGAGTACTTCGGTTTCCCTTGCCAATCTTCATTCCACCAAATTCTCCATCATCATAATCACCCGGGACAGGCTACAATAGGCCAATCAGTGGCCGCCCTGCCGAGTGGACCCAGTAGGACTCCACCCCCCCCCACTAAGCGACTTAGTGCTAACTTTTGCGGACAGAGGGTGTCATGTGCTTAGCGTAACGGATTCCCACGGTCGTTAATCTCGTTTTTTAGGCCCAAGCCGCTACTTCCTTGAAACAGATCCCCAATTAGCCTCACGAGGCTGAGTGGACCCTGTTCTAGACTCACTACTACTCAGAAAATCTGGTAGCACCGGGAATCGAACCCGGGACCTCTGGATCTGTAGCCAGGAACTCTGACCACTAGAACATAGTAACATCCCTGCACCCGAAGATCCTGCGGTAATTTAACATTTCAAAGCTTTTCAAAATTCAAGTTTGAATATGCATATACAAACTGAGAATGTGACCTCAGTCTTTAACGGTTAGGTCTATACAGTAGGCGCTTTAGTTTATATCGTTACAGCGTGTATACGATTTGTATAATTAGAGGGATTATTCCTCCAACACCGTCCATAATCTGACTGTAGGAATTCATGAGAGGAACACAGTCCTGTTTAATGTAGAATAGTGTGCAAGAATGTGACGTGTGTGTAGTCTGGTAAGACAATTTATCGCCGGATCGGAGGCACGTGCTTCACAGTAAACGACCCTTCTACTCTGAAGATGGAGGCAGCATTTAAAACGATGGTAAATATCTGCCACTCCGCACGGTGCCACATTCCGGGACACTGCCACCCTGCGTATAAACTCCTCTCGACGCAAATGGGCTCGTTTCATGAGATACAACGTTCGAATCAAGGTCGCCTATTTTGAAAATATCTGCTGTTTCTATGTCATTCTAACAACAGAGACCGCGTACCAAAATTAGACAAGCATGCGTCCTCCAGGGAGTTTGACTAGATCAAGGTTAAGCATGAGCAAGCTGAGCACTATTCATACTAAAGAGTTCCACCTTTGTAATAGTGCTACATTATTTTTCCTTGGCACTACAGCCCCAGTGGGCCTAGGCCTACCTCCATGAACTTCTCCGTTCACTTCGGTTTTTCTAGATCTTACACATTCGGTAGGACTCCTTGGGCGGGTGATCAGCTCGTCGCAAGGCCTCTACCTGTACACAAACACAGAAAAACGCACACAAACATCCATGCCCTGAGTGGGATTCGAACCCACGATCCCGGTTTCCAAGCGAGCGAAGACAGTTCAGGCCTTAGACCGCTCGGCTACCGTGACCGGCAATGATGCCATATTAATACATATATTCTGTTTCTGGACATTGTCCATCATCCTGTTCTTATTTAAAACACATACCGTTGTGGAGACTGGAGCCTGTCTCCGTCTCCAGGGGCAACCTACTCAGTTCGGCCCAATCAGTAGAGCTGATCTCCGAAGTTAAGATTCAGCTGTATGTGTGTGTAGGGCTGGGCCATAAAATCCGGCCCTTACACTGCGACCTTCAATGATATACTGTGCTTTAAGACTCAGCTGGCTAAGACTTCCAACAATTAAGCATTACGCCGTGAAAGAGTATGGGGGAGTGGGTGTAGAGATCCACAATTTCTTGACCTCGGCACTAGTCGGAGACGAGTGGTCAGCTTCACGGCCCGGCCGCTTTACCGCCGAGGAAAGCGCCCCCGGTACCCATTGAATAGGAGGTTGGGTAGACTCCAGAGTGGTCTAAATGATATGGAGAAATAAAAATTCTTGACCCAGTAATAATAATAATAATATATAATTAATCGAGACACTTTTCAAGAGCCTGATGTAAGATTTGAGGTTTTCACTGCTGTGACTATGACGAATGACTGACGTCTTCTAGGATGTGGCGACGTGTAGCGCTTGTGTGAACTGATGTTTCGGAGGAACGCATCGCCTCCATCTTCAGGGCAGAAAAATCCGCGAGCGAGAAATCAGCGTGAACAGGTGGCTGCAGACTGAGATCTACAGGGCGTCACATCCCAGAAGTGTCCGATGCTTTCAACTGTGTTTCGGTGACGATAAACTGAGGCACTCTATGCTGACACAACATACACTCCCTATATACGTGGAATCACTGAATGAGGATCCAAGGTTTTACTCATATAAGGCAATGTGGGTATGCCCCATGATTGGAAGCTTAATTTCATACACAAACACGGACTGAAATTATTTGTGGGTGAACAACGTACACAAGTTAAAATACGCTCGCCAATCACTACGTGAATCAGTTGTGTCATATATATGTGTATATATGGAAAATTAATATTAAAATATCGTATTATGTCCCTAGTATTCATTTCTGTTAGAGGATGAGTCGACCCCAGGGCCATAGTGCCGCTGGAAGGATTAGGTAAATTGAAAAAAAATCCACCTCATCGGGACTCTAACCCGCGACCTTCAGGCGCGTAAGGCTGACAACCTCACCGCCATCTGTCAGCCGACTGTCTACAGTAAATGTGGGAGCCTCGACGTCTCACAGCCCTATGGGCCTTCAGGGTCTGTTACAGGGACAGCTTTACCGTTTTCTTTACCGTATTACCTTCAAACCATCATCAGCACAGAAATGACGTTTTAAGAGTCGAAAATCGAGCACACCCTAAGATAATTTCTGAAATTACTGAGTCCCGACGTCAACTCATTTAACAAATTAATGCACGAAAAATAATCCATTTTCATAAATGACTGTGTCACGTGTAGAGGTGACTACAGACGGCGTTCTGGATTGGATGACTGGATTGATGGCACACTTATACTCGCAACTCGGGACTACAGGCAATACAGAGCTTTCGCCAATCCACACACTTGCCAGTTCACCGATGTACACGCACTACAATTCTCAGTCTTCACTAGTCGTATCCTGGCAACGGATTTATTACAGTCTCGCTGTCACTTCAGCACACATACAAAGTCTTCTTGGCTCCGTCTAATTCCTTTCTTGCCATTTCTTCTCAATATCCTTCGAAAGTCCTCTCCAGAACTCTATCCATTTATCTCGAATACTGTTCTATACCCCTTCGCGTCTTCTGACTGTACCCTTTTATAATCCCTCAGCATGTACAACACAGAAAACACACCATGTATTGTTAATAAGGCGGGTTTACTGGCCCGTTGCCTAGCAATGAATATACACGTCAGATTTGCTTATACCATCTATTCCTTTGAATTTGATTCTTCTTTCTCGCTTATCATTGTTTTAGGAACTACGTAATGAAGGCCGCGCCATAGCTCAAGCGGTTAGTCGCTGGCTTCCCACCGCGGCGGCCAAGGTTCGATCCCGGGTCTGCTCAAGTGGCAATTGTGGTGGACAAAGTGGTGCTGGGGCAGGTTTTCTCCGAGTACTTCGGTTTCCCCTGCCACTCTTCATTCCACCAAATTCTCCATCATCATAATCAACCGGGGCAGGCAACAATAGGCCAATCAGTGGCAGCCGTGCCGAGTGGACCCAGTTGGACTCCACCCCCCACTAAGCGAAATTTTTACCTCCCATGTTAGGTTGGGTCCCTTGTCACCACGGCATACGCGTCCTCAGGTTGCGGATGGAGGAGATGCCCTCCAGGTATGGAGGGTAGTTGCAAATATATACTGAATAAGCAGTCGCGAACAGCAGACAAGGGGTAAGTAATGAACCATATATAAACGGAATTCTTTGTCGATCAGGCCAACAAGAATTATACACTAAAAGAGCACGCTTCGTCTCGCTGCGCGATGAAACTTTATGCACTTCTGATAAAAGTAGAAGCTAACCTCTGATTATGAAGAGTTCTACCTTCTGGCTTATAACAACACCGTGTAGTCCGTTGAAAGCCAACTGACGTTTCTGAGGAACATGTCACCTCCATCCGAAGAATCAGTGGAGTATCCCAAAAGATAGAACTCTTCTTAACCACCCGTGTGACTATCTAAAATCCCACATAAGCTCTTGTTACGCTGCAAACCGGTTTATGTAGTTATTCCTTAAGGATTAACAGAGGATGTGGAGCAGGAAGTCTTAACCTTTTGCACCTTGCGCACCAATCAAGAAACTGTACAAAGCCGTTGCCAAGTAGCATATTTTTGTATTACGTACATAAGGTAAAGTTCTCCCTGTTCCTAATTAATATAGCACTATCCCATGAAGTTGTATGAGGGACTAGATGTATAGCTCTACACCCCGGTCGCTTTATCCCCGGGATAAGAGCCTCCGGCACCTACTCAATTGGACGCTGGGTGGGCGCCAGACCCGATCTGGACGACGTGGAGAGAAAAATCGTGTTCCTACTCGGACTCGAGAACACGGACATTTCCGGCAGTCCAGCTCGTAGCCAGTCATACCGACTTCACATTCTAGTATTATAGTAAGCACTGATGACAGGTCTTAAAATCCCCACGGCCGTTAATTTCGGTTTTCTACGTAGAGTAAAGCTGTTCATAAATGGGTGGCAAAAGTTTCGGCGATGAAGAGGTTGAAACGTTGGTGAGGGAGTAGCCGACGCAACAGTCAAAAGACTTCTATGCTGCGGGCTTCTATGCACTGGTAAAGCAAAGGGACAAGTGTATCAGCGTTTGTGGAGAATAGGTCGAGAAATAAATGGTTTTTTTTTCAGGTTCAAACAGCATACGATTTACGTTTTATATGCATTTCTGACCTATTTACTGACTCTTCTTTGTAATCACAGCAAGAGACGACAAATACAACCAACAGATATGACATACCGATACAATAATAACTTGCAAAATGAAATATTTGGGTTGCCTGAAGGCAGAATGGGGACCCCTTGAGGCTCGGGGCCCCCCACCGTGAGATTCTTGTTAAAACTGGAGATACCAGCCGGTCGAAGCTACTTTCGATCATGGGAAACACAACTTGCTCTCCCCAATAAGGATCTGGAGACTGAACGCTGCTTCTTGTATGCCCACATACAGAGATGGTGTGACAGAAGAGTAGGAGAGCATTTGTGCGTCTCTCCATCTTTGTTTCTTCCTGTGTCCTTGTTGCTTGACCACAAACACACGGCACCACTGGCGACTCTCCTGCATATCGTATTCCAGCACGGCTTAGATATTATCTGCTCTACTATTCTGGCCCTAGACAATTTGCTTAAAACGTAGGTTTCAGCAGTTTAAGACAAATTTTACTGATCGTCCAGGAGTATTCACGAGAGAAGAACAATTTTTAAGTATACTTTTTAATTTTTATTACTGTTTGGTATAGTACTCTCTTTTGTTCTTCAATTCTGTTCTTATCAAGACTTCAATGGAGGGCAGGACGTCTGGTTTGGCCCCCTCCCCACAGCGGTCCAGTACTCAAAGGTCGCGTTGTAAGAATAAATTAGAAATAAGTGGGTCGTGACAACTCTACAGCTCACAGTTCTTCCTGCATGATGTCATATGTTTCCTGTGAGGTACGAACTGAACTTACATACAAAATTTTGAAGAAAAAACCAGTCTTTGTAGGGTTAACAGGGTGACTGCATTTCGTGTTTGGATTTCTGTGGTTAGTTTGATTCGTACTAGAGTTCTGGGCATTGTCATTGCTTAGCAACGGGTCTACATGCCACATTACTAATGCCTATTGTAAATGGGAATTTGACATTTAGCAATACAAAAAAATAAAAGCCATAAACCCCTTATTCAACATTAAATCCAGACACAACTCAGATGTTCCTTCCCCAAAGCCGAAATGACAGCGTTTAAACTCTGTCAAAGAAAAAGTAAAAAATCAAACGATAATGAAAAAGTTAAAAGAATAAAATATAAATAAGCCCAACATCACGAAATTGGAACAAGCGTTCGATAAAAACTATATGAGCACCATCGCGCAATAAAGCTGGAGAAAGTACAATCCACCACTGACCTGGATCCAAATTACAGTGACCCTGTGACCCTGCACACACATGGTCTGACCACATACCATTTCATCTTTAATCCATCTGGTATGAAGAAACTGTCCCGCACGTCCCAGCAAGATGAAAGCTCCATCAAGGTCTCGGTACAGCGAATGTGAGAAATGTTTCATACAATTTGCACACAAGGCGGATTATAAACACGCCCTTGTCAGCATGGTGCACACATGATGTGTTCGCTACCAACTTAAATGATTCATCAGTTTTGGCAAGGAACCCTCCTCGGTCAAGGGCCTCTCTAAGATGAAGGTTGGAAACCAGTGACGTCGGAGACTCTACAGAACTTAAGACGACGAATTCCAAGACCTGAGACACTAAAAGCTGTACACAAATATGGCGCTCTTTGGGCAGAGACCATGACAGCACAGATAACCACTTAACCATGCTCAATAGCATTCAGATAAAACTTCAGGGCAGAAACACATGAAGAACTTATAAAACGCAACCGTCTGCAACTAGGTACGGTCTTTTCGGATTTGAGGTTCTCACAGCGGTGAGATGTGAAGGTTTGTAGTCCGGTAGTAGTTCTACGACGTTTCGAACGGGCCGTACTGCCTCCCATCCTCATGACCCAAGAGTAAGCCACGCAAGTAACCAGGAAGAAGAAAAAAACAAGCCGACTTCGACATACACAGTGTGTCCAGGTTCTGTTAGGACTGTATTAATTAAAAATACAAGACGTGAATTATTTTCAAATTTTCACTCTTCTTATCCAAAATGGTCTCCTTCTGAATCAACACATATCNGGTTTGTAGTCCGTTAGTAGTTCTACGACGTTTCGAACGGGCCGTACTGCCTCCCATCCTCATGACCCAAGAGTAAGCCACGCAAGTAACCAGGAAGAAGAAAAAAACAAGCCGACATACACAGTGTGTCCAGGTTCTGTTAGGACTGTATTAATTAAAAATACAAGACGTGAATTATTTTCAAATTTTCACTCTTCTTATCCAAAATGGTCTCCTTCTGAATCAACACATATCTGGAATCGAGTGAAAACTTTTCGAAAACAGTCACTGTACTCCTTTTGTGGAATCGCATTTAAAACTGCGGTAGATTCCCTTTGGATGTCCTGGATGGTGTCGTGACGGTCTCCTTTCATCGTCAACTTAACTTTTGGGAACAACCAGAAATCTGCTGGAGCCAAATCTGGCGAATACGGAGGATGCTCAAGGGCTGTGATCCCTTTTCCGTCCAAAAAAATCGCGCACGATCTTCGATTTGTGGGGCGGGTCATTGTCGTGGAGGAGCGACCAGGAACCTTGCTCTCGATATTCAGGTCGAATTCGAAGAATTCTCGCCCACAAACGATTGAGGACTCCGAGATAATATTTAGAATTCACTGTTTGACCTTCTGGCGGAAATTCCTTGTCAATAATTCCTTTGGAATCGAAGAAAACGGTTAGCAGTGTATTTACTCGACTCTTTTTGCATGCGCACTTTCTTTGGTTTCGGCTTCTTTGGGCTCAACCACGCTGCACTCTGCCGCTTTGTGAGAGGCTCATATTAAAAACACCATGTCTCGTCACCAGTAACAATCGATTTTGCATATTTTGTATCACTTTGGGCTGATCATAACACGTCTTTGCAGTGTTCCACTCTGGTATGTTTTTCATCGCCTGACAGAGCGTGCGGTACAAACCGTGCACAGACCTTCCGTTTGCCCAAATCTTCGGTCACAATTTGATGCGCAGTACTTTTTGGTATTCCCAAAAGCTCCTCGACGAGTCTTGCAGAAACACATCTGTCTGATGCAAGGATTTCGGTCACTTTTCTCACATTTTCTTCAGTGCGACTTGTTCTCGGCTCTGATGCACGTGGAGTGTCTTCAATGTCTTCCCTGCCCTCACGAAATATAGCACACCACCGAAAATTGTCAGAGCGTCTCAAACAATCACTACCGTACACACTTTTCATCATTTCGTACGCTTCTCCGGCTGTTGGCTCTCTGTTCAACCGCCATTCCCCGACGAGCGTCTGTACAGTACTGTTACATTCAAGGTCAGAACACATGATGCAGCGATGCTTGCGCTTTGAAATTACAAATAGCCATAGCTGAAACTTCATGAATGTTAACGCCACAACTCGCCAACAGATGGCATTGCAAGAAAAGAAAAGTCCTAACGGATCCTGGACACACTGTGTATATCTGAACTAGGATTTCCTACGGCAAAGATTCGAATCACACTGTGGTCTTCTGTGTTTATGACAGCGTTCAGTACCGGTAGGTTAGCAACATTTTGGACTGTACGGTTTTATTACCCAGTAGACCAAAACGAAATACGAGGGAGAGTCAGTAAATAGGTCAGAAAGTGAAGTAAAACAGCTGTAATGGACGTAATAGGTTTTCTATGTGTATCACTAGGTAGCAGCATAGTCCAGCTGCATGGCGGTCTAGGTAACAGACGCACAAGCGCATATTCAGAGGCTGGTTTCAGTAGTCAAAATGGTGACCGTGCTTGAGGAGTGAATTATCGAAGAGCAGCGTTCTGTTGTGGGCAAAAGGACTCACTGCAGACATTCATAAAGAAATGTTTCCTGTTTACAGTGGGAAGTGTTTGTCACGTGAAGCGGTTCAGAACTGGGTCCCACTGTAAACAGGAGCCATTCTTTATGAATATCATTCTGCCCATAGAAACGCAAAACAGAACGCTACTCTTCGGTAGTACACTGCTAAAGCAATGTCGCTATTTTGAATACTGAAGCCAGCCTCTGACCATGCGCATGCGCGTCTGCTACCTAGTGATACACCTAGAAAACCTATTACATCCATTACAGCTGTTCTACTTCTATTTTGACCTATTTACTGACTCTCCCTCGTAAAACATTTCATAGAAACTTGTACGATTTAAGACATGCTTAATGGTATAGGAGGACATGATCAAAGCCGCGATATAACGAAGATACACTGCTGCATGTATCAGCAACAATACCAAGCGCCGTCTTGCACTGCGTGGCTACAGCCCCATATAACGCGGTTAGAAAGTCTGGGTACACATTCCTGTACACCCACACGCCTGCCCGATATGGAACCACAGACCAGGCTCCCGCTCGGGAATACCAATGGGCGGTATTGCCACCCACCGATTATTATATCGAACAGGAGGAGCACATCAAGGGGAATGGGAGTTGGTACATGTCAGTACCACAGAAGGGAGGGTCGGAAGTAAGATAACACAATGACGGCTGGATGGCATGGTTTTGTTAGTGACCATCACACCGTAGTCTGCAGCGTTCCGTTAATCATGTTTCGAACAGTATCTGTCCCAACGACATTTCGGGTACAGCCATAAACCTGCGTGACGTCATCACCTGTTTCACTCGCATGTGTACTAAGTACTACGCCACGAAGACGCGTGTTGAGCAGACGTATAGATTCACGTATTCTTAAGATAGGCACAAGATGGAGGCGAGTGCTCAGCTTCAAGTCCCGGCCGCTTTACCCCACTGGATAGAAGGCTGGGTATACAACAGAACCAGTCTGCACGAGAAGAGGGAAATCTTTTGCCCATCCGGGAATCAAATACTGATTCCTCGGACGTCAAGGCTGCAGACAGTTACTATATCGACAGTGTTCTTTTATATTATTATTCTTAGTGGGGTGCAACTGAGTCCGCTTGGTACTGCGACCCCTACTGGACTATTGTACCAGCCCAATATGACGACGGTGATTGTCGAGCAATTGGTGTAATGAAGATTGGCATGGGAAATAGAAGTACTCGGAGAAAACCTACCACACCGCCACTTTCTCCACCACAAATCCCACTTGACCAGACCCGGGATCGAAGCCGAGCCGTCACGGTGGGAAGCCAGCGACTAACCACCGGAGCTATGGCGCGGCCTATCCACAGAGTTACCCCGGCCTCCTCTCATTGCACGGCGAGGGCACGTTCGGCAGGGCTGGTTGCTGGGAGACATGTAACAACCTGTCATGAATACCACATCTACATGGTGCGTGAGGGAAACACTCGGAAATTCTCAAGAGGTGAACATGAAGATATCCGTGTCCTGGGGTGCAATGCCGAGCAGAGTTTGGCAGAAAGTTGCGAAAGTAACGGAGAACAGACTGCCTCCATCTTCAGGAGAGAAGACGGAGAGAGCAGAGTCCTGTGAAACATCGGGCAACTTTCTACCAAACTCTGCTCGACGTCATACCCCACAAGAGTTATTTTCATTTTGTTTTTTCTTCTTCTAAACCGTATGAATCCTGAAGTTTAATTTAAATAATATTTAAAAACCAAATTCCTACAGCATCGAAAACATACCATGTCTCCATCACAAAGACCAACCGATAAATGTCATTCAGGGAAATAATAATTGTTTATTCAGCTGGAAGGTTGCGGGTTCGATTCCGAATGTCATCAAATTTCTCAACTGACCTAATCCTTCCAGTCGCACTATGGGTCGACTCAGCCTCTAACAGAAATGAGCACCAGGGATCATCCTGGGAGTAAAAGACGGCCGGCGCATAAGGATGCATAAGGATGACAACTTGACCGCCATCTGTGAATCCACTGTCTAGAAAATGTGAGAGCCGCGACGTCTCACAACCCTATGGGCCTCCATGGCCTGTTACAGTGATAGCTTTACCATTTATCTTCTAATTGTTGTCAGAATCACACTTAAAATACACATACACCCTGTCACGAAAAGAAATGTTTTTGTATATTACAAAGGATAAAGCACATATCACTGCGCTTTAAGAGTTACATTTTTGGAAATTTCACGCCTTCAACTCCCATCCGAAAACTGTTCTATTCATATATTCGTATTTCTAGGATGTCTCCGAGGGGTCGGAGTTCGACTCCAGGGATGGTCTACAATTCTCTTCTCCATGCCGTTCAGGCCTGTTCTGGGGCACATCCAGCCTCTTATCCAATGGGTACCGGGAGTAAAGCGGCCGGGGCATGAAGCTGACCACTAGTACCGAGTTTAAAGAATACGTGGCTCTATACATCCACCCCCGCATATGTCTTCACGGCGTAGTGCTTAGTTAGTTAAGAACATGGACAACTTTGGGGTAGCGTAGTCGGTATAGCGACTGGCTACGGGCTGGACGGCTGAGGAGTCGGAGTTCGAGTCTCGGTAGGTTCAAGTATTTTCTCTTCTCCAAATCGTCCAGACCGGATCTGGGGTCCACCCGACCTCCTATCCAATGGGTACCGGGGACTTTTTCGCCGGGGTAAAGCGGCCGGGGCATGAAGCTGACAACTCACCTCCAGCTTGTGCCGAGGTCAAGAAAATGGGGATCTATACATCCACTTTCCCATGTCCCACAGGGACAACTTTACGTTACCTTCATCGGGGACAATTTTACTTTTTTTTTTCTTTCTTTTACTTTACGGGAGAAGAATGCAACAGGAAATGACGGGGATTGTCAGCCGGGGTAGGTCTGGCACGACGTGAGGTTGGGAATCTACTGCAGTTCGTCATAAACACATCAAGAACAGAACCCACATTATAAGAATGTAAGTTATACAATGTAGAAAATTACGTGTTATGGAAAAAAAAACCTCAGGACGGGCTCAAAATTTCGAAGTGACTTAAAACTGCTGTGACCAAAAATTCAGCAACGTAACTCAACAATAAAACCGAAACGTCCGTAATCAACCGCTAGTTCCCGCTGCAGTTACTTCTGTTATGCTTCACGAGCTCCAAGTGAATCTGAAAATAAAACTAATCAATTTAACTGATTCCCGGATGCACATCTGAGCACGCCTACAAACTGCATGGAGCAATCTTACACGCTTACACCATCCAACCTCAACTCCGCAGTACAGGCTCCTCTACAGTTGCAGCAGATCAAGAAATTCCAGCGATTCAACGCACGCTTCGTCAATAAGGTACGAAAAGTATGAATACCGTACGTTCGAGGTGCGTTAACGTATTAACGAACGCGATGGCCATAGCTTCGTTCCCATGGCAACCCTCGCGTGCTCTTGTCAGTGGTAGTGGGGTGGGCAGCGAGAAACTGCTCCCAAGTATATGTGTAAGGCAGTCTGTTTCATAAATTTTTACGGGCCACCGACCCCCTGGTTCCATAACCTCATCCGCAGTGCCCCCTGCCCTACCCTATTACTTACTCGTGGAGCTGAGCCCTTCTTGAGAAGCCACCAATTCTGCAGCTACTCAAGAATTTCCCAGCATTTTATGGAACCCGAAGGTTCATTACCGTGTTCACAAGAGCCCTCCACTGGTCCCTATCCTGAGCCAGATCGACCCAATCCATACCATCCCATCCTATCTCTCTAAGATCCATTTTAATATTGTCCACCCACCTACGCCTTGGTCTTCCCAGTAGTCTCTTTCCTTCTGGCTTTCCCACCAATATCCTATACGCATTCCTCGTCTCCCCATTCGTGCTACATCCCCTACCCTATAAAAGTATTATTCAGGACAGCGATTCCCACAACCCACTGAAGAAGGTAATACCTAAATAAGATTCCACACTCAGTAACTGCTTCATCGTTAGTAAATTCTTAATGCGACGGATGGGCTTGACGAGGTTACACCAGTTTCGCAATGTCTGCTCTGAAGTCACATCAGTCGTAAATAAGCGAAGAGCGCTCTTGGAGGGACCCACATACAGCGCCCCTCTAGGTTATCCCAAGGCCCCTTTTGGAAACCACTGCTGTAAAGTGTTCGTTATTTTTGTCCGATTTTAATCAAAACTGAATTTGTAAGTTTTGAGGTTTTCACGGCGATGACTATGAAGAAAGTCGTCTCTGCATTCCAAGCCATTCACCTGCTCTGAAGGTGGAGGCGATACGTTCCTCCGAAACCTCGGCAAAAACGAAGAATACACGGCGCCTAAACCCAGAAGACGACTTTCTTCAAAACTGAATTTGTTTCCAGGTTTCAACAGAACTCCCCAATATGAACTGTCACGAAAATCAATTCACTGCTAGTCGAGTTCTTCCATTCGTTGAGACAGATGTGACGTGGCTATTAGCTGTTTTTGCAGCTTCCGCGAACATATTGTGGCGTATAGACCCGTTGCTAGGCAAAAACCTCGAACAAAACGAAACAACATCCGCTGCTATGCAACGGCGCGGTAAACACGCCCATACAACAACATAGTTACTGTTTGGAAACGGCGTTTCCTGCCTGTTCCATGCAAAGGAATTATCTTGAAGACAATTGGGGAGACTTGCTTAGTTGTCAGTTGAGAGTTGAGTTCTGCAAGGGAGGTTGTGAAGAGAGGGATTGAGCGCGTGAAGCTGAAGAATCTCCAATGTTAAAAGCCGTTGCCAGGCAACGGCTGGTGAAGATATAAGGGGAAGTTGTCCCTGTGCTTATCTAATTAAGTACTACGCCATGAAGGCGTATGGGGGAGTGGATGTATAGATCCACATTTCCTTGACCTCGGCACTAGCTGGAGGTGTGTGGTCAGCTTTACGCCCTGGCCGCTTTACCCCCGGGGATATAACAGGCTGGAAAAAGCTTAAGGCTTCTTTTATAAAAGAGGCCTAACAGGTGATGCGGTGATTTGTGAATCGTGGAGATTAGCGGTGGAGCTGTAATTACTTGCAGTTCGGAGTGCTGCATATAACTGGTCAATAAATCCATACCCCATCTACAGTCACACACACACATACGTGAAAATGTCTAGAACCGCCAGACAAGACGCATGGCACTGCTAATCTGGAGTTTCTGGCCCGATAAGTTTTGACGACTACTCCTGCGTCCTTCCAAAACCTCTCCGAGTCCATATCATTACGCTATTCGACATGACACAGTCCAGCTACTGGCAGCGTCGCAAAATACTGCCGCACACCCCTTCCAAAGAAGAAATGAACACTCTCCTGGATTCGACCTTGTAGACATCGCTTCTAAAAGCACCAGTCAGGAACTCTGAACCTCACTTAACTACAGAATATAGGCGGGACAGCTCACTCGATATAGCTATGGCTACGGGCTACAAGGCCGCGGTTTGATCCCCGGCAGGGTCAGAAGTCTTCCCTTCTCCATACTTTTCAGACCGGCTCTGTGGAAGTGAAGCTGACCACTCACCTACATCTACTGCCGTGGTCAAGAATGGTGGAGCCATACCTCCAGATATCCACAAATATTATCAAGGGCCCTTGATCACGGGCTCCGTCACCCTTACGGCGAAAGACCAAATTTCATCACACTTAGTGACATACGTGTTGAGGCTTTCAGAACAGTGACTGTTCAGACTGTGCTCTTCTGTGCTGTGACTCCGTGTAGCCTTACAAGCGCATACTGACGTTTCGGACGCACCTGCTGCCTTCACTTTCTGGATTAACACCAGAAAGAAAGAACTCGATCACTTCGTAATGTTGCCTTGGGCATTCGACTAATCGGAACGGAGCTACGAGTATTAATTGTTTATAGCGTGGTGTATAGACCCGTTGCTAGGCAACGGCGCGGTAAACACGCCTCTACAACAATAGAGTTACTGTTGGAAAAGGTGTTATGCAACCCGTTGCTAGCCGACTGCAACCGTTCGCTATGTGGTCCATGTCGCATAGTTGGCTTGACGACAACTGGGGGCGACTCTGTTACTAGTTTGCTGAAAGTCAGCCTGCAAAGAGAAGAATAGGAGGTTGGTGTGAAATGGCCTCCAGCCTGGGACGTAGTTCAGTTGAGTTCTGCACGGGAGGCCGTGAAGGTAGAACCTGAAGAATCTCCCCTGTTAGAAGCCGTCGCCAGGGAACGGCTGATGAAGATACAGCAGTCTGAAAAAGGCTTAGCGGGTGCTATGGCATTCTGAAGTGTGGGGATTAGCTATAGCGCTGTAATTACTTGGGATTCTGAGTGGTATGTATAAGTGGTCAAAAATCGATTCACCAATCCATAACCCGTCTATAGTCACACCCCTATATCGTGACAATAGTTTGTTTGAAGGCTGTCAGTACCTGCAACTATACAGATTCGAGTAACAGGTTGATCACTGATAACTTGACTTTTAAGCAAGCACCACGCCATGAAGACGTATGGGGGTGTGGGCAAAACCATTTTTCACGTCGGCATTAGGTGGAAATGAATTATCAGCATTGCGCCCCGGCCGCTTTACCCGCTAAAAACGAGCCTCCAAATTCCCATTGGGTAGGAGGCTGGGTGGGCTCCAGAGAAGGTCTGGACGTTATGAAGTATAGAAAAATCTCCTGTTCCTACCGGGAATCGAAACCCGGCCATCCGGATAGTAGCCCGTCGCTAAACCGACCGAGTTACCCCGGCCGCGTAATTTTAACATTAAACGTCATATTTAAAATTCGTTGCAAGCTTAATGCGTGCACTTGGGCCACCACAAGGCAACAGTGGACCGAGAGATTGGCACCCAAGTTTCTGGTTTGGGAACGTCGGTATACAGTACTGTGTGCTTCTCTTGAAATCGCAATTCTGTCTTGGCGCCTTAGCCAATGGGTGTGGTGCGCTTCCATGGAACTTTTCTGTTAGTTGCTTAACCCCTAAAATGGTGATCTTTGGCCTGTTTTCCCACCATTAAGCCCTACATGCACTCAAGTGCGGTCAATGCAGTGTGTTGGCCTTCAGGAATCCAATAATGGTTCGCACTGGAGCTAATACAAGTAGGAACTCTGACGCCACGCAATATTGAACCTTAAAAAGGATGCGTGCTAAACTCTATCCTTTAAAACTGTGGCTATTAAAGGAATAAGTTTACAACATGAACAACTGTATCCATCTGTGGCACCGGGTATATGACGAATCAGTGAAACTGTATTGGTTTTCTTGTCTTACTCTTCAAACCTGAAGACAGAGGCGCCATGTCCCTAAACGTCGGATGACTTTCAACGGATTACACGGCGCTATATCCCACGAAAAGTTGACATCTGTATAGGGATACCTCATAACTGAGGTAACACATTAACTACATGGAGCTGAGCCCCTTCTGGAGAAGCCACTAGTCGCCCCGCTACTCAAGAACTTCCCAGCATTTTATGGAACCCGAAGGTTCATTACCGTGTTCACAAGAGCCTTCCAGTGGTCCCTATCCTGAGCCAGATCGATCCAGTTCATGCCACCCCATCTTACCTCTCTAAGATCCATTTTAATATTATCCACCCACCTACGTCTTGGGCTTCCTAGTGGGCTCTTTCCTTCTTGCTTTCCCACCAATATCCTATATGCATTCCTCTTCGCCCCCATTTGTGCTACATCCCCTGCTCATCTCAACATTTTCTTTAGCTTAGGTCATTTTTCCAAAGAATTCGTCCAGGTCCGAGGACTTTTGTGACATTTCGTAAGAAGCTTATTTTTCTACGGTGAGTTGTTAGCCCCACGCCCAACCTCCAAGCTGGAAGGCCACTCCTTGTCTGCTGTTCGCGACTGCTTATTCAATATATATTTGCAACTACCCTCCATACCTGGAGGGTGTCTCCTCCATCCGCAACCCGAGGACGCGTATGCCGTGGTGACAAGGGACCCACCTAACATGGGAGGTAAAAAATTCGCTTATTGGGGGGTGGAGTCCAACTGGGTCCACTCGGCACGGCTGCCACTGATTGGCCTATTGTAGCCTGCCCCGGGTGATTATGATGATGGAGAATTTGGTGGAATGAAGATTGGCAGGGGAAACCAAAGTACTCGGAGAAAACCTGCGCCAGAGCCACTTTGTCCACCACAAATCCCACTTGACCAGACCCGGGATCGAACTCGGGCCGCCGCGATGGGAAGCCAGCGACTAACCGCTTGAGCTATGGCGCGATAGTTCAACGCTGCTGCTAGCACACAGAGCACGCCACTGACCACGATCCCAAGACACAATTCAACGTGACGCTTTTATTTTTGGATTTCTGTTTATCAGAGCGGTAACGCCGTGTAGTTCGGTCGAAGTTCACTGACTTTTCGGAGACAGGCATTACCTCCATCTTCAGGGTCCAAGAGCAAGCCAAGCTCCTTTTGCTTCTTGCTTGTTTAGCTTAATGTTCGACCCTGAAGACGGAGGCAGTAAATTCATGGCATCACATCTATAAAGATAGTTCTCTTCTAAAGCATTCAGTGTTCTCTTTCTGTTCTTTATTCTTCCGTAATTTCTCTCAACATTCAATTTAAATTAAAGGACATATGGAAACCACGACATTCTCCTGCCAACAAGTAGGTCAGATATAAACATGTTCGGATGCTTACATAGATTCTAGCCTGTTCTCATGAGAGCGTGCCCAAACTTTATTACGCAAGAATTTCTATTAATACTGTATAAAAGCTTCTACACGTTACTGACAGTCAATATTCTTGTTTGCATTATGACTAACATCATCGAAACCAATAATCAGAAATTTTCATCTAAAGTGGTCATCGGTACGTGACCAGTTGAGAAATGGCCTTTCAGTAAGATGTCAAGGGGAGCGAAGCAGCTGGACGGGCTAGCCTAACATGAGATTCATATTCGACTTGGCAACATTACTACTACCGCTCGGATGCTGGATAGATCTCTTGGACGCTGCTTTCAGAAAGATGCTTTCTCTTATGCCCACTCTCTTTCTCTAATCTAATTTTAGTCGACGTCTCCCCCCCCCAAATCACAGGAGAAGCAACATGGCGAAGGAGGGAACGCATGCCAACCAACTGACGGCGGACCATGTAAGGCGACCCCCACGAGCCTCAACACTTGTCGTGGCCAAGTCAAGGCAGAAAATTGGCAAACCTGCTCCCACCTGACTATATGACCTTAATAAAGCTTCTGTTGCAACACTGATAACCTAAGCGACCATCAATTAACATGTCAATGCTGAGAATGATCTGACGCGAACTGACTGAGGTGGGAGGAGAAGGAAGAATATTCGGTACCAGCATATTAACGTGACCGGGGCATATCTGCGACGAACAGGGCGGACAAATTCGTTTCATACGCAAAAGAAACGCAAACTAAATTGATTACAAGCAATGATTTTACATAAATATAACTGAAACACCACAAAACAGAAGGAAGAACTTTTTTTTTTCCCCCAATTTTCTTCCATAAACTAATTTGTATCACTGGTAAGGAAACTGATTCAGTATATTGTTTTGCTGTTAAAACGTTACTTACTTACTCAGAATATCAAAGGAATCTGTCTAGCAATATGCCATTAATCTCATAACGTGTCAGTATGACATTCGCCATCCTGGCCGTAGTTTCCCGAAATGTCTTTCCTATTAACTACATCACTAAAACACTGAGGTAATGCAGCGGTATTATATGTTACAGATCTAGACTTTATTGGTCTCACTCTGTCCCAAAATCTGAGGGTGATGGTAGTCTCTGACGACCTTATCAATTTTATAATACAGTTCCACACACAATACGTACATTCTCTTCAAAAATTCTAACATATGGAGCAAAAAATGAATAAATACACTAAAATTTGGGGAGCCGGGATAGCGCAGTCGGTATGGCAACCGGCTACAGGCTGGACGGCCGAGGGGTCGAATTTCGAGTCCCGGTAGAGGCAAGATTATTCTCCTCTCCACGTCGTCCAGATTGGTTCCGGGGCCCACCCAGACTCCTATCTAATGGGCACAGGCGGTTTTATCCCCGGAGATAAAGCGGCTGGGGCATGAAGCTGACCAATGATCTCCAACTAGTGCCGAGGTGAAGAATACGTGGATCTATACATCCAATCCCACATACGCCTTCATGCTGTAGTGCTTATTTAGTTATGGGACAAACTTGGCCACTTCACCCTCGGGAGAAAAGTGTTCGGTACCCATTGGATACGAGGCTCCATGGGCCCCAGAGCGGGTCTGGACGCTGTGGAGAAGAGAAAAACCTATTGCTCCTGCCGGGAATCGAACTCCGGCCTTCCAGCCCATGGCCCCGTTGTTATACCGACAAAGCCAATGCAGAAAACTCAGAGATATTATAAAATTTACTCCGTACTTTGCCAATATGTATGGCATTCGCGGTTACTAAAGCGATGCGTTATGAACTGAGATGGGAATTTTTGGATGAGATTCGAATCCTCACGTTCATTCTCTTCTCTACACACTGAGTGTATTATATTTTCATAATTTGGATGTTACTCCTTCTTTGAAGTTTTAGCTACTATTGACAAGCAGAACAACCGTATCCTGCGCGAGAAATGGGCACGTCTACTCATTATAAATAAATGTAGGTTTCCTGCTCTGTGGTCTAGTGGTCAGAGTACCTGGCTACAGATCCAGACGTCCGGGTTCGATTCCCGGCGCTACCAGACTTTGTGAGAAGTAGTGGGTCTGAAACGGGGCCCACTCAGCCTCGTGAGGATAACTGAGGAGGTATTTCAAGGAAATAGCGGCTCCGGTCTAGAAAACCGATATTAACGGCAGTGGGGATCCGTTGCGCTGCCCACGCGACACCCTCTGTCCGGTAAAGTTGGCACTAACTTCGCCGACAAGTTGCGGTCGCTCGGTCGGTATAGTTCACTTGCGGACTAGAAGCAACGGAGTTTGCTTTTTCTTACTATAGTACAATAATTGTTTTTGGACATCATCCCTCGTCCTGATTTTTTATTTAAAACACAACGTTTCGGAGACTGGATTCTGTCTGGATTCTGGATTCAGGTAAAAGCCTACTCAGTTGGGCCCAATCAACTGTACTAGTCTCGGTCTGCGTCCTGTCTCCGAAACGTCACTTTAAATAAAACAATCAGGGAGATGGACAACGCCTATAAATACAATAATTGTATTAACCCTTTAAAGTCCAGCGATTATTATAGGTACCATGCGCTCTAACACACTAAAACTCTGCATTCTGCCCACAGAGTGTATATGTGTGTTTCGTATGATTCTCACAATAAACAGCGACTGTTTCCCTAAACAGCATTAACCGGTTGGGCTTTGTAGCGGGGACGTAATGTGTTTCCTGTGAATTCTTATATATTGTTTACAAGAATTTCAGTCTTTAAATGGTTAATGTACCATCGTGACACACTTTTATATCGTATTCCTGCAACAGTTCTTAGGACTGCAAGTGTTTAGAACGGCTATAACATGCAAAACACCGTGAATCAGCCGTCCCTAACTTCAACTGACGAACTAAAGGACAACGGTAAAAGAAAAAAGAAACACCTTACAGGCCTGTTCTTTGTATGAGACAGGTCTGATTCACTTAAAGGAAAGGAAGGGAACTGAAGCACTTCCTGCTGCAAGTTACAACGCAAGACAAAGCAACACTTGAACGCCTCTGACTCACCGACGTGAACTTTCTCCGCTGCAATTCAAGTTGAGTATTCAGATCACTGTTTTCTGAGATTTAACGCCGTGTACTTTGGTATATGCACAGCAAAGGTTAGTCGAGGCACTATGCTACAAGCCGGAAGGTCGCGGGTTCCATTCCCGATGAGGTCACTAGATTGATTTCAATTGATCTAATCCTTCCAGCCGCACTATGGCCCTGGCGTCGAAGATGCCTTTTACTCACAAAGTACTACTGGCTCAGTAGGTTTATACCTCTTCCGAGACACAAAATAAAAATGATATATAAAGAAATATATGGCCGGTCACGGTGGCCGAGCGGTCTAAGGCATGTACTGTCTTCGCTCGCTTGGAAACCGGGATCGTGGGTTCGAATCCCACTCAAGGCATGGATGTTTGTGTGCGTTTTTCTGTGTTTGTGTACAGGTAGAGGCCTTGCGACGAGCTGGTCACCCGTCCAAGGAGTCCTACCGAATGTGTAAGATCTAGAAAAACCGAAGTGAACGGAGAAGTTCATGCAGGCAGGCCTAGGCCCACTGGGGCTGTAGTGCCAAGGGGGATATATATATATATATGTCTGACACTGACTTCTTACCTGATAATTTGCTACTGAAAACCAATCCTTGAATACGTCATACTTCCTTGAAAGCTCTAGAAGCACTAACATTCGAGCAGAGATGAATATTTACTCCTCAGTTCTCAAAACAAAGCTGAGTTCTATTTCGCTGACCAGGTCATAAACAGTCATATCTAAACATAAATAGTATCGAAACCAGTACCGTGATAAACGACTTCATTGTTCAGAGCTAAAAAACGAACCTCTGACATGACCTTGCTGGGTTTGTTTTGGTTTCAAACCGAAGATCAAACTGTAAGCACTCCCAAAATGAGCGCGTGTCCTGCCTTATATAAATATAACATTCGGCCACAGCGGGGTTATATTTCGGGGGATGACTGTATACAGAGATGTACTGTACTTACCACATGGCCTGAACTGACACCGGTTTGAATATATGCTGTCGCCCACAGACGCTCACGCTGAAGCCACTGCAAGCACAACAAACATGAACATGCTTTGTTGGATCTGACATTCACACACTAGTGACTACAGACGTACTTCTGAGACATGATGTCGTGTAGTCCGGTACAAGCTCACCAGCTTTCCGGGTGAAACAAGGGTCGAACAAGAAGCAAGTAGCAAACAGCGATCGGGGCACTGAGTACTTCGTGGTGAGCAACTAATACTGGTGTGTGCAGAAGTGGTTCTATACCCCCACTTTTGCAAATACGGCCCTTTTCAGCACCAGAACTAGTCACGACCCTCTTGTCTGAATTAGGTTTCCTACATTCGGTTCATTCTGTTTGCTGCTGTTGCTAGCTTGGCTTTTTCTTCGACGCTAAAGTTCCTCCAAAACGTCGGTAAAACTTCGACCAGACTACACAACGTAACCTCCTCGAAGATAATTCTCTTCATGGACACCCTTACTCGTAATGAATCACCGTCCTCCATACATACACACATACGTACTACCTCTTATAGCAAGAAGAGTGAGCACATGACATATTGTCATGTGCAGGGGTTTGTTTGACTTATAAGAGGGGTTCTGGAATGGATCATTGGATTTATTGGCACCTTATACATTCCACTTGGGACTACAGTCAATTACAGCGCCATCGCTGATCTACACACTTTACAGTTCACCGTTAAACACACACACACACACACACACTAGGATTCTCAGTCTTCACTAGTCGTATCCTGGCAACGGATTTATCACAGTCTCACTGTCACTTCAAATCACCCATGAAGTCTTCTTCGCACCGCCTAATTCCTTTCTCGCAATTATTCTGCAACTACCTCTGCTCCCAAATTCTGCTCTCGAAACTCGACTCGACTTCTCAAATGAACTCTTCTCCATAACCATTTTGTACGGATTACGCAGAAAACACAGCCTATTGTTGGGAAGGCGTGTTTACGGTGCCCTTGTATAGCAACGGATGTTACTCAATTGTTGCTTGTGTATTCGCTGCCGCGGGAATGTGTTTACCGAGTCGTTGTCTTAGCAACCAATGTCTCTTCTGACTCCACTATTCCGGCTTTCGGGCGTTATGTCCCAATATCTTCAGATATTTTTAAGTACGTAACACCACCTTCTGTACAAGCTGACTAACAAGCAACACATCTTGTCAGGCATTTTCAATCTATTTTTTGTGTGTTGTATGTTGTAAACATCAAATGTGGAAAAAGAAGGAAGAAGAGACACAAATATCCGTCTCCATTTTCCCTCGTCTTTAGTCAAAATATTTTGTGATAAGGGTGTAATTATTTCATATCATACAACAGACTGGCCAAACTGTGGCTCTCAATTCGTATGCGTCTCACAACCCTATGGGCCTCCACGGCCTGTTACAGGGATAGCTTTACATTTTCACCAGCTCAGCTGGTTGAGGCACTATGTTACAAGCCGGGAGGTCACGGGTTCAATTACCAATGTCACTGGAATTTTAACCTTAGTCCTTCCAGCCGCACTATGGACCTGGGGTCGACTAAGCCTCTAGCAGAAATGAGTACCAGGAATCTTCTTGGGGGTAAACGGCGGCCGGTGAGTAAGCGTGACAACCTGACCGCCATCTGCGAGCTGACTGTCTAGAAAATGTGGGATCCTGGAGTTCTCATAACCCTATGGGCCTCCATGGCCTGTTACCGGGATAGCTTTGCCTTTACCTTTATGAGTGTCGGGGCAGAAATGAAGGATGTGATATTGTACTGCGTGATCAGGGCTACTGCACACATCAGGTGGTGGTGTGAGTATGGAGCAAGGTGGGATGAAGACCTACAGGGAAAACCCGAAGAAACTAATCGAGTCCCACTTTCTCCAACCCCAGGCTTTGCAGCGAGAAGCAGCATCTAAAGGCCTGAACAAGAGCACGGGCCTTCAGCAAGAAACGCGGTACGTGAAACCTAACTACAGTTCCGTGGAAGCTGACGGTGAAAGGAACTACGACTGGTGCTCTACAGGGAACTTGCAACTTAACTTCCCAGTTTGTTCAACTGATTTGAGAACTGAGTTTACATGAACACTCTACACGGAGAAAACGTTTCCTGGATATTACAGACAGAACCCACAGCAATTACACTACAGAGCTGAGAGTGCTAAGTCTGTTTTCTAATCCGTCTCCACAAACCATGGAAAAAATCGTGACGAATTATGGTCTATTGTACTCGATTCTGAAAAGAAATAATTTTACCGTATTCACGAATACAATTTGAAATAACCTCGAGTTCCTGAATTTTTTCTTCACTGATTAAATCTGTCAGAACAGTAACAAAGAAAAATGAATTTATAAATTGTAGGATTTGAGGTTCTCAGAGCGGTGGTTATGCGGAGTTCTTATGTTCAGGGGCATAACGTCGTGTAGATTTATTAATTAACTCTATGGAGGGACTTTCTGGGAAGCTAACAGTAGCTCAACCAACCAAGAAATGTCCTTCTACAGAACCAAAATATCTACTGCTATCTTCAAGAAAATAAACTGCCAAAGAATATACCCACGACCGAGGCCCTGTGTAACATCAATACAAACTAATTTAGGCCGTTAAACGCCCAGCCAACCCACAGGCGGAAGGGCTAACTCATACGGACTGTCCACGACTGTTCAACACATGCGCACTACATCCATGTCTGGACGTAGTCCTCTGTATCCGCAACCTGAGGAAGAGCCAGGTATTCATGAAACGGAACACGCGTGATTTCGAATTTATGTTTTCGTTTACTATTTGTTTACTACCATGTTACTTCGTCTGCGGGATACTTCAGTGCGGTTGACCAAACCGATACATAAACCAGCATCTCTTGAACTTCCACAACATTTGGTCCATTACAACGTGAACTCTCTTCACGTTCTCAAAACAAAAGATCATGACTGAGTAAAGGGAGAACACAGTGCGGTTTCTAACGGGTACCGAATTCAAGCGGAAGAGTAGGACGTGAGTCCAGTGAAGTCGGGCTGGTACATTACGTGGAGGGGCTCGCTATAGTCAGAGTCAGTGTTACTACACGACTGGAGGTTTACAGCCAATCAGTTCGTCTTGGCGACAAGTCCTTGAGACTCACAACCAATTATTTTATTTTCCAACTGAACACTTGCGTTTATAGTCCTTACGGTATATCCTCTCTGACGAGAGGATGGGTCTGTCGTTTACAATTGTTGCAGCTCCTCGCCAGCGCAGTCATTCTGAGGTCAGGGTCCCGCGGGACTGATGATCATATTTTATTGTCTCCTCCAATCTGGAGGGCCAGGTCCCCGTATTTGTATCCTCCAGGAAGATGGTGGTCCAGTTATGCCCCCAGGCACTGGGTTCCCTTTTCGTCGCCTCCTACGACTCGCAGGGCTACGGTGGAGGTATTCGACCCCGCCCCCACACGGGATTACTCGCTACATTCTATCACCTATGTGGTATCAAGTAGAGAGGTCTATGCGAACGTACCCATCACCGTCGAGCGTGATAGCAGTGTCTGCCAGGACCCTCAGGACTAATCCCACCGTGGTTTTCTCGTTGCAGTCGATACCAAGAAGACAACTCTCCTCAGCGTCCTGACGACCCATACAAGACACGACAACCAAGTACCGGGTCCGACCAGAGTGCACAGTCTCCAGCTTCACTGCCTGCAACACAACAGCGGACGAGGGATGAGACGCGCCAACAGGACATCGTGGTTTCACGATTATTAATGATTAGCAGGGCCCAGATTTTGATGACCTGAAAATATTTAAAAAATTACCTATAAAATGACCGAAAAATCCAGAAAAATGACCTAAAGGAGAAAAGAAAGAACACTTCGTTTCCATATTATTCACATTTCAGAAAAACAAATGAAGAAAAATTACCTAAAATGGCCAAAAATGACAAGAAATACCCTTAAAAGCCCAAAAATTTACCCCCCAAATGAAAAAATGACCTTAACCTTAAAAATGTCAAAAAATGACAAAAATTACCTATAAAAGTTACATTTCTGTAACCAGCAGCTCATATCCGAGATTTATATATTTAAGAACATCGCATAGGATACAAGGAAAAAATATGACATGTCATGAAAATCCGGGCCCTGATGATTAGGTTCGAAATATATTGTAGCATGTACAAGCCGTTGCTAAGCAACAGGCGAAAATACGACCGTTTCTCAGCCATGACTCGGTAAACACGTTACCTCGGAAACAAATAAACACGTCAGCAATACCCGAGATACTGGAGGCAACTGCTCGGTAAACAGGTACCTGCGGCAACGAACACGTACGCAACAATAGAAGGAACTGTTTTCTGTGCGGTCAGTGCCGAGGGGTTATAAAAATGGCAAAGAAGATATCTGGCAGGCTTAACAAGTTACATCTGGCATAAGTACACTTGACGAAAGACCAAGCACATTCATAAGAGAAAAGCCCATCCTATCGTCAGAGGATGTTACATAAGGAATGTGACAGCAAATGTTCAGTTGGTCATGATTCTCAAAGGGTTGACGCGACGACGAACTGATTGGCGGTAAACCGTCAGTCGTAAGGTAACTCTGACTCTAATTTTGAGCTGGCAGGCAGTTCTTTAATGGGGTCGGAGAAGGAAGGACCTGAGCGCAGGAAGCTAAGAACATCCACTGTTAGAAACCGTTGCCAGTAACGGCTGGTGAAGACACGGCAGACCGGAAAAAGCTTAGGGGGTGCTGTGCTGATTTGTGATTACCTTTTACCTGTGCGTTCAATGAGATCTTCAATATGGCGGTTATGGTAAAAAAGGTGAAGTAATAATCCCTGTAACAGGCCGCGGAGGCCCATGGGGTTGTGAGAAGTTGAGGACCCCACATTTTCTAGGCAATCGGCGCATAGATGGCAGTCAGGCTGTCAGCCTTACGCTCCGACTGACCTTTACCATCAGGAAGATTCCTGGTACTCATTTCTGTTAGAGGCTGAGTCGACCTCAGGCCCATAGTACGGCTGGAAGGATTAGGTAAATTGCAAAATTCAGTGACCTCATTGGGGATCGAACCCGGGACCTTCCGCCTTGCAGCACAGTGCCTCAACCAACTGCGCCACCGCGTGCCCTTGGCGATTACGATTCCACTGTATATTGCAAATGGAATGTGGTAACTTTCTGCAGTTGTCATAAAAATGCCACTATATGACGACGCTGCGAAAGCCCTCACATATGTTCTAGAGGCAGTACATACGATGACTATCTTTAAGTGTGTTCATTTGCACATCAACGTCTTGACATCTAGGAGAGAGTATGCATTTTTCAATAGCTTATCTATGCTTGCCCAATGAATGAACATCAGCATAGACTAGAGGCTGAGTGTCCCAGCCAACTAATGAAAACTACTTACTTTCGTATGAAACGCGAAACGTTTTTATGTGCTTAAAACTGCAAGTAAAAACAAACGGACAGCAATCAGTTAATCCACGAATGGACAAAAGAAATCCTTGTGTCATAATAAACAAACCGGGATTACCAGACTGGTGCCAACTATTTGTGTCCTGATTTACCTGACACGCGCAAACTATTTATAAACGTGTCCCAAATTACTCGGCTCGCGAAAGTATTTATTAGTAATACCACAGCCGCATGTAAAGGTTCTAAGTTTTAGGGCGGGGGCACACCAAAGAAACTGGCAACTGCAACGCAACCGCAACTTCCAAGAAACGTCACAGGCTATTGGTTTCTAGATTAGCAGGCGCACACTGAGCAAACTTATGCTCTGATTAGTCACACCGACTTAATGCGTGACTAACTTTATTTTCCTGCATTTTTCTTCTGCAGTGTCAGATAATACTGTAATACTGATCCTGTCATAATATGGTGGTAATTGAGAGTGAGTAGGATGAGAGGTAAAAGTTGTTCCTGTACTTTACTAATTAAGCACTAAGACTTGAAGGCGCATGGGGAGTGGATGTATAGATCCACATTATCTTGACCTCGGCACTAGTTGGAGCTGAGTGGTCAGCTTCACGCAACGGCCGCTTTACCCCCGAGGAAAGAGTCTCCGGTACCCATTGTATAGGAGGTTGGGCGGACCCCAGAGACGGTCTGGCCGACATGGTGAAGTGAAAATTCTTGCCTCACCGGGACTCGAACTCCGACTCCTCCGTCCTCCAGCCCGTAGCCAGTCGCTATACCGACTGAGCTATCCCGGCTCATTAAGAAGAGAGAACAGGTTAAAAAGAAACATTGGGTGCATCCGTTCAGGTGCTTATATTGTTTCGAAAGACCTTAACCACGATCTAGACTCCTTCATCGCATAAGTCGTCCTGCCTACCTCAGACTGCTCAGTTAACTGCTCAAAAACAAAATTAGCAGCTTCATCAACTTTTCGTGCCATCTAAAGAAGCAAATGAATCACAAAAGCATGTTAGAACAGCCGAAACCAGGTAACTACGCTGCAACGCAACTGTGAGAAGACTGGCCTGCTCAGTTGTCTGGGAGTTGCGTTGCAATCGTGTTACTGTCTCCTCAGTTTGCGCTACTCGATTTCCTTGGTGTGCTCTCGCTCTTAGGGTTCTGATCTTACATGTGTCTTACTCGACAGCTTGGAAGCTCCGCAACATTTACCCACGTCGGAATACTGGAAGGGACTAACCAGTTCCATCCATTGGACCCAACTGAGTAGGCTTTTAATCAGAAGACGGAGGCAGAGTCAAGCCTTCGAAATATCGCTTTAAATAAAAAACAGGACGATGGATAATGTCAACAAAAACAAAAACTGTATTAATATACTGTAGCTTGTAGACCCGTTGCTAAGTAATGATCCTGTAGACAACGGCCGTTGCTAGATAATGACTGTAAACAGTAACACGAAAGCTGTTGAAGTTTTCTATGCGGTCCGTGACGAGATGCTATAAAGAGGACAAGTCTAGAGTTTAGTTAGTTGTGAGACAGCAGATGGCCAGTAAGGACGTGAACACGGAAGCTGAGGAATCTACGGCGTTGAAAGCCGTTACTAGACAACGACTGATGAGGACGCAGCGTGCTGTAGTGAATTGCAGAGTGTATGAATTAGCGATAGTGCTACAGTTACTTGAAGTTACATTTTGTAAGAGTTCAATATATCCAATTACCAGTCGAAACCCCCTTCCTAGTCTCTCATACACGTAACAATATCATGGTCACGAAGTTTAAGATCTTATTCACACCAATGTAACAGGCACTATTAAGAGCATGTAAATGTACCAATAAGGTAAACGTAAAGTTGCACCTATACTAATTAATTAAGCACCATGCCATGAAGACGTATGGGGCAGTGTAGGTACAGCTCCACCAAACTTTACCTCAGCACTAGATGGAAGTGAGTGGCCAGTTTGACGCCTCTTCCACTTTATCCCGGGGAAAAGAGCCACCGACTCCCATTTGACAGGAGACAGGGTGGGCCCTAGAACCGTCCTGAACGCTATGGCGCTGAGAAACATTAATTAAAGATTTGGAAATGATGTTGAATAAAACAGTCGTTGCCTGGTTTAAGGCATTTGCCTTGCGAGACCTGGGAAAACTACGGTGAACCTCAGTTTTCGGGCTCAATGGAGGACCTCTCAGATGTGAAGCAGGACTCGAGTCGCGGGAAAGTATTTTCTCTTTTTTTCTCCCTAGTTTCCTAAGTCTAGGCTTGACAACCAAGGAATCGAGGTCGATTCCCGGGACAGACAAGAGACTTTTCTCTTCTATATTGGTTCCACGCCGACTCTGAGGAAAATCCGGCCTTCTATCCTGTCGTTAACGAGGTCCTTTCTCTGGGGGGTAAAGCAACCGAGGCGTGAAGCTGACCGCTCACATCCATTTAGTGCCCAGGTCCAAATGGTGGAGCTATATCTCCACCACCCTTAAGTCTTCACGGCAAGATTCTTAATTAAGCACAGTTAGTTTTACAAATATTTAAAGTAACATTGAACATTGAGAAACTGACGTGAAGTGTCCATAACTTACGGCTTAAAGTTTACGAACTTAAAACAAGTTCATGCTACTACCGTATTTCTAAATTTCTAACCACAAACATTGTGAAGCACACCAAATACAGAATTACGCGGCCTCCGTAGTCCAGGGGTAACGTTCCCACCTCATGACTCAAGGTACGCGGGTTCAAACCCGGCGGAGGTCGTGGAATTTTTAAGGGCGGAAAAATTCAGGGAACAAGTCCTCCGGGAGGGACTTTAAGCCGTGGGTCCTGTATAGTAGATTTACTGCACGTAAAAGATCCTCATGTCTCTAGAAGACCTCTGAGCAATATTAGGCAACAAGTTTCCCGCCCAAGTAGTTTCCAGTGCCTCTGGTAGAGGGGGGAAACATCAGGTACCGAGGGTCGACGTCGTTGGCTGAACGGGGCTGATAGCACGCACCAGTACCGGTAGGGTATAGCGACAGTAGAAATTAAAGGGGGACGCACAATAGACCAATGACTGGTCTAAGTGCATGGGGAAACAAACCCCCTCTAATAATAATAATAATAATAATAATAATAATAATGGTCCAGTCACGAGAGGGTTGAGAAAATATCTGGAACTAATTCCTGGCAAGAACTCCATAGATTCACTGCAAAAAACAGCTATCCTGGGAACATCACACATACTACGGAAAGTGCTACAGTGTGAAGCTTGAAGCCTGAGTGGTGAGGTGCATCACTGGTTCAAGAAAAGGAATACCAGGAAATAAACCTGTGACAAGAGATGATAACAATAATAAATATAGAATTCTCCAAAGTTATACTAAAATCAACAAGTTATAGGCATAGACTTGCTTGTGAAGATTTTGTTACCATCTCAGTGATAGTTTCACGGTTCCCTTTAGTACCTGGTAATGATACTTTGTCACAACGGCGTGACGTGGTCTCAGACTGATAACGATAATACATGCCCCTGCCTCATTCAGTTACTTCTACAGATCTGCCTTACAGACATCTGAATGAGTAAACGAGCAATTTCAGGTGATACGTAAGAGGGAAAGGTAAAAATCTTGGTCTTCTATCTGCAGATTTTTACCTGGATCGTCTTTGCAAGGCTGTATTATTATTATTATTATTATTATTATCACCACAATTTTTTGGTGTGACTATAGGCGGTGTTTGGATTGGATTTATTGAGCACTTATATACACAAGTCGTAACTGCAAGTACTTATAACAAACAGCCTCACTGGTTTACACAATCTATAAAGCACACATAAAATATTCTGTCTTCAGTAGTCGTTTCCTGGTGACGGATCCTAACAATGTCATCAGTTAACGTCTTTGCCCAGTTTGAAACCTGTTTGTTTGTTTGTTTGCACTCACGGAGGCGCACTTACTTTCACTGTTTGGCAGAGGACGTTAATCGTCAAACGACCTCGACGCATCATTCGATAACACATACAAATACTTCCAAACGGTAATTATACTTTTCTATCATAAAAATCTGTGAGTGCTTATACGCGCACAGAAGACACGGATCTAAGAGGAAACGTCTACATGATGCAGCATACAGCATGCCCGATATTTTTCAACATCGTTCTCATGTAACGGCATAGTGTGAGAGGTGTTTATCTAAACTGTTACAACGTAAAGAATACATGGGGAGGAAGAAGGATGACCAAACACAAGGGATGGTAAAAGAACATGGGAGAAAGGAGTGAAGGACATAAAGGTACGGAAGTTCACACAACAATGAAGAGACTTCCCATTTCACTTTCAACGGACATTACACTAATTTGAGAAACGACGAGATTAGAAGAGAAAGTAACTGGACTCATTCTGAGGCGCAGGAGAGTTATTGTTGTCCGACCAAGCCATTCACACCTCTAGATACGGCACAAGCCATGGAAATGCCACCATTCAAATGACACAAGCCGCCACTGTTTTCAGCAGAGCTATTCACTTCTGGACCATGCGCTGTGTTAACCACAAGCAAAATGAAATGTGAAGTTTTACTGCGACCCTGGACTCTGGCCAATACGTTTTCATAAAAAATGGCCTTCAAGCAGGAATACAAACACAGCAATGGGCTCTGTTATTTCTTCCTCTTACTCTTCCGAGAAACATAAAGCATGTTTGTTTGTCTGTTTAAAAAAACCATAGATGACTAGAATTAGAGCAGATCTACATATTCTCATAGGGGTGGTTATGAAGAATTCTATAACGCGGTGTAGTCCCTTGAATGTCAAATGGCGTTTCGGAGGAACACGTCGCCTCCACCGTCTGGAATAGGACACATGTACATAAACACATTTTTGCTTAGAATGACCGATACTATGGCCTAGAATATTGACATTTCCTCCTGGGACACCTGTAAAGACTTGAGTTGCAGGCGGTATCCTAAATTACAAATAAATAGACACATGTACCACACAGCATGTAATCACTGGTACAAATATTTAACTTTCACACATAAAACCGGCGATATATTGCAAACTCTGAACTTCCTGATCAGCCTCGCAATTGTTCAGAGGCTGTTGCTGTTGGAGGAGATGGACAATGCGGCAATTGCGATTCTATGCAGCGCCTTCCTTATGGCACCGGGTGTCACATGTCTTGTGCTGAGCAGCACACGCGCACGGAAACAAACTGCGACCTTCTGTTTAGTTTACATGTAACATAACACTCACTTCGTCGCCGAGTCATAAACTTCGTTTCACTCTACTTGGACAAATACAACACTTAAGTCGAAGTCACCAGCCTTATCTCGACCTACGCCTGCTGTTCACTGAAGTTGTACCAATTCGCCCGCTGCCCACTAAAACAGTGCTGAATACGCCAAGAAGTATCGGTCAGTCTGTGAATCACCGTCGTTGCATCAAGGTACTAAGGCCGCAGCTTTATCACTTACATTTATCAAGCAATCCCACCTTCCCCGCGCCATATACAGCACCAAGTTAGCCTATATTCGGGTTAATACTTAACACTGATAATCAAGAATTACGTCAGGAATTATGACGAGTAATGTTGATAACGCCATGTTTATTTTAGAGGAGTGTTAAGCTTATTTGCTCCTGTCAATCTGACTGAAATGAGACGCGACAGACACACAGCACACCAGGCACAAGGTGAATCATTCACGTTTTATATTTATTTATTACTGATTATGTGAGCCGGTCACGGTAGCCGAGCGGTCTAAGGCATGCACTGTCTTCGCTCGCTCGGAAGCCGGGATCGTGGGTTCGAATCCCACTCAGGGCATGGATGTTTGTGTGCGTTTTTCTGTGTTTGTCTTCAGGTAGAGGCCCTTGCGACGAGCTGATCACCCGCCCAAGGAGTCCTACCGTATGTGTAAGATCTAGAAAAACCGAAGTGAACGGAGTTCATGGAGGTAGGCCTAGGCCCACTAGGGCTGTAGTGCCAAGGAAAAAATGACTGATTATGTAACCGCCTCAGTGGTCTAGTGGTCAGCGTTCCTGGCTACAGATCCCGAGGTCCATGTTCTATTCCCGGCGCTACCAGATTTTTTTCGGAGAAGTAGTGGGTCTGGAACGGGGTCCACTCAGCCCCCTGAGGATAATTGAGGAGCTATTTCAAGGAAATAGCGGGTACGGTCTAGAAAACCAAAATTAACGGCAGGGGGGATTCGTTGCGCTGACCACGCGACACCCTCTATCCGCTAAAGTTGGTATTAATTTCGCCGACAAGCGGCGGTTGCTCGGTCGGTATAGTTCACTTGCGGACTAAAATCACGGAGTTCTTTTTATGCAACGATGCTGTTTATATCTCAAACTACATAGCGTCGAACTGTAGGATAATTAATGAAGTGACCGTGGGATTTGCCTGGACACGGTGTTCCAATTCGCGGACTCCGTGCGTCGCACTGCTGTACCTGCGCAGGCGCGGTTCATTGCAAACACCGTGTGCAGTAAAATCGGCGTCGTAGTAGCGGAAGATTAAAAGTAGATATTTACGGACGACAAAGTTTTAAAATAGGTGAATAATACGATCATTTCTTGTCAGCTTCCTCCGTGTGACGTCATGTACAGTCTCCATACGCTTGGAATGTTCAGCATCCATACGTAAATAACATTCAGAACGCGTATACCTTACAACTTCGACAGGACTGTGGCGAGAACACAAAGACATGGAAAATGGTTTTAAATGTGATCCAGCCTCCTATGCAACGTGTAATGGGGATAAAGTGGCCAGGACGTGCAGATAACAGCTCACCTCCAACTTTTTTTTTTAATTTTAATTCGCTTAGTGGGGGGTGGAGTCCAACTGGGTCCACTCGGCACGGCGGCCACTGATTGCCCTATTGTACCTGCGCCGGGTGATTATGATGATGGAGAATTTGGTGAAATGAAGATTGCCAGGGGAAACCGAAGTACTCGGAGAAAACCCGCGCCACTTTGTCCTCCACAAATCTAACTTGACCAGACGCGGGATCGAACCCGGGCCGCCGCGATGGGAAGCCAGCGACTAACCGCTTGAGCTATGACGAGGTCCACCTCCATCTAAGCCAGGGGTCTCCAAACTTTTCGAACCGCGGGCCATATTAGGTAATTCGGCACTTTCAACGGGCCGGATAAAATGAGAAATTAATAACTCTAGGTGTATGATATTTACTGAAAGCACAGAATTTCATAAACTAAATACAAAGTACGTAAGAATAAATTATCGTATATTAATGACAACAGACAGTAGCAGCAAATGCTCATATTTTCATCACAAATTATAATAAAACAATTAATGTGAATGGTGGAACTATTTTTGTATTCTTAAAATCTGATTAAATTGAGGTTCAAATTTTGAAACGCTAATCACAAGTAGCGACTTTAAATGTTCATCGGATAAATTTGCCCTGTATTTCGACTTGATGTACTTCATCTGGGAAAAAGCCT
>NW_019738961.1:1995420-2005804 GCF_002891405.2 Cryptotermes secundus | reverse complement strand
CATTCCTGAGCTGAAAGAAGAGCGAAAGAACCCTTCCACAGCTAAGCCATCGAACTGCAGTATAATATGTCAGGTCCATAGGCTCGGAATCACATTTATCAGTACTCATTGGAAAATTAGTTCAATTGGCGCATTTCTGCACAATTTTTCGCGGGCCGGATAAAATCACATCGCGGGCCGTAGTTTGGAGCCGTAGTTTCTAAGCGTTGTGGTCAGGAATGATGGAGCTATGCCTGCACTCCCACATACGTCTTCATGGCGAGTGCTTAATTAATCAAACCTTGCAATGTTGTACGCAATTTATCACTGTGAATGTCTCCGATCTCATATTACAGAAGACATTACGTTCATCTAAAATGTTACTGCAAGCACGATAACGTTTTCACTTCTGATGACACATCAAGTGCTCATCTTATTTGCAATGTAATTCAGTGTTATCGTCATGTAAGGCTCGTACCTCAGTTCAACCTCCAAATCACTGACGATCCTGCTATTAACCGATTACCCCCCCCCCCTCCGCCTCTAGTACAGTAGTCCTGAGTTCCCATATGTGAAATAGCGGCCGTCTTTCCTCTCTTACTGTTTCCCTGTTTTCCAAACAGCTTCAGGGGGAACTGACGGTTTAGCTCGTAAGCATCCCCCTGCTTGGTGCATGCTCTTGCTTGGCTTACTCCTAGGCCCTGAAGATTGAGGCGATATCTTCCTCCGAAACGTAGGCTTTCCTTGACTGCAAGACATTATATCACAACCATTGTGGAAATCTCAGGTATATGCCCCCTCATCACGGATTTTATAAAGAATACAAATTGGGAAAAAGTAGAAAACATACCAAATCATCCTGAATATGGTTTGGTGCGCATCTTATGATTCAACGTAGAGACCCATACATAACTCCACATCAATTCGTAAAATATTCTTACACAACTTATGCGCAAAACTAAATGCAAACCTTCTGGTTTTTCCCCACCCCCAATCTTGGTGGTGACTATGGATAAGCGTCCTGAAAACAGAACTTTCTTCGTTCAATACTTTTCATATTCAATTATCAAAAACGGACCATCAATACAGGATAGAAAATACGCCATAGGAATAATTAAGCAGCCAATCACAGTGGCGGCGCGGTCTAATGCATCAACTATCTTCGCGCGCCCAAACGCTGAGATCGTGGGTTCGAATTCCACTCAAGGCATGGATGTCTGTGTGCGGTTTATTTGTGTTGTTCTGTGTGTAGGCAGCGGCCTTGCGACGGGATGATCCCTCGTCCAAGGAGTCCTACTATCTGGGTATAGGATTAGGACTCTAAAAGAGCGGCGAAGGTCCAACAAATGACTGTAGAGCCAGAGATAGACAAGAATTACACGGCTTCCACGTGGTTCAGAAAGTACGTACTGATTAAGTAGAACTAAAGATAAAAGAAACGTTATCTGTNTATAATTTCTGTCTGAAAATTGTGCTGCGGCCTATACACGCACGCGGCCTATACATGCGTAAATACGGTAATCACCACGCCATGTGAACATAAAGGGGAGTGTACGGCTACCTTGATGCATTCTTGTCCTAGGCACTAGACGATGGATAGTCGCTAGTTTCAACTCCCTACCGCTTTACTCCAAAAGAAAAACAAGAGAATGGGCGATTCCCAGAACCAGTTTTGACTTTGTGTAGAACAGAAAAAATCCTTGACCCTGCCGGGAATTGAACCTCGATTCCTTGCTTATACAGCCCGTAGTGTAGTCACTACACCGACCTGTGGAACCTCGGATTATGTACAATGCACTTTGAAATACATATTTTATAGTACTGGGTTAAATTCAATTGCTTTCTGCATAACGAAACAGATACTAATGTTCATAAACTAGTTGTGACAGAATCAGGAAGCTGGAGTTGGAGATATGTGCAACTGGAATCTACTAGCTTTCTAAACAGACACACGAAACAAGGAAACCAGTCGTACTTAACGAAGGGAATGAGGAGACAAACGACTTACGGACGCTGCTACGAGGCAGTATTGACCAGACAGAAAATCACGTGACACGGAAAGCGGTTACATCTTCGCAGGATTCTAGGGTTTCACAGAGGTGGTGAAGAAGAGTTCTATCTTATGGATGCGCATGTTCAAGCCTGGTTTCAGTAGTCAAAATGGCGACCGTGCTTGAGGAGTGTATCATCGAAGAACAGCGTTCTCTTGTGGGCGAAAGGACAGAATGCAAAAGATATTCATAAAGAAAAGTTCCATGTTTACGGCGGAAGTGTTCTGCCGTGCAAAGGGGTTCACAACTGGGTCGAGAAACGTGACAAAACGTTTCGCTGATGACTAAGATGTTGAAACGGAGGTGAGGACGTGACTGAGACAACAGTCAAGAGACTTCTATGCTGCGGGTTTCGAAGCGATGGGACAAGTGTATCAAGTTGGTGGAGGATATGTCGAGAAATAAATGTTTTCTTTTCTCACGTTAGAATGACACATGTTTACGTTTTATGCCCATTTGTTACTGACTCTCCCTCATATGAAGACACTGTATTGTGACTGAATTCCATCTTAAGCCACGACTTCCTCCCGACAATTGTATCCAGGCATCAGGATTTGTCGACGCGCCCGTATGCTCCTTACGGGGCGACGGTGCCGTAAAGGTCTGCTAGCTTGTTCTACCCTTTAACATTCATAAAATGTCACACCCTGCATTCTGCTGTACCCTTTCCTTTCTAGGGGTCGATACGCCGGGTGCGAGTTTATGGTTCTCCATTCTATTCCTTTCCTTGGACGCTGTTTATCCTTTTCCACTTCAATTCGGTTTCTTGACTGCAGCAAATGACGAACCGGGATAGCTCAGTCGGTATAGCGACTGGTTACGGCCGAGGGGTCGCATTCGAGTCCCGGGAAAGGCACGAATTTTCTCTTCTCCATGTCGTCCAGCCTCCTATCCAAGGGATACAGGATGTAAAGATGACCGCTCACCTGGAATTATTGCTTACTTAGTTAAGCACAGGAACATTACCAGACTGCAGTAAATGCTTCACTAAAACATGTCAGTGGGTTTCAGTATGTAAGCAGTGTTTCATGAACATATTCACGCTTGCTAACGATACAGAACTGGGAGGCCAATATTAAAATGGACCTTAGAGAAATAGAATGGGGTAGTAGGGATTGAATTGATCTGGCTCAGGATTGGAAGCAGTGGAGGGCTCTTGTGAACACGGTAATGAACCTTCGGATTCCATAAAATGCTGGGAAATTCTTGAGTAGCTGCAGAATTGGCAGCTCCTCCAGAAGGGCTCAGCTCCATGAGTAAGTAAGTGTTACATACCCTACACGGCGTTAAGGAGCAACTGCAACATGAATATGGGTGGAACTTAGGCATGAGTATTATAACACTGCATAAAAATAATTCCATGTACACACACACTATAATAAAACAACCCGGTTCAAAAAAATCGTAAAGAAAATCAAAGAGAATACGGCCGCTAATTGAAAGCTATTTCTCAGGAATGCGTGTTCCTACACAATACCGCCATCTTTAACATAATTACCAGCATTATGTACGTCTTTGTCTTCAACAGATGGGCCTATGAACTCATTTCCTCAGATTCCTAAAAGGCGCAGAAGGAATGTCATTAAAAAAGTACTGCAGGCTCATCTCTTTATTTTACTGAACCTGCGAGTTATTTCAGAAGGCTAGTCCAGTAGTTCCTGACACCGGTGTATAACATCATGCAACTGGTAGCGCTTCCTGACTTGTATTCGAGAGACCTCCGTTTCGAATCTCGTCTCCAGCACACCGAAGTTTCCTTTTTGTGGCTAACCTCTGCCTCTCCGGGGAACGCGGTAGCGTAGTTGGTTAAGGCACTATGCTACAGCAAGCCGGAGGGTCGCATGTTCGATTCCCGACGAAGTCACTGGATTTTTCGATTGAACTAATCCTTCCAGTCGCACTATGGCTCTGGGGTCGACTCAGCCTCTAACAGAAATGAGTATCAGAGATCTTCCTGGGGTGTAAAGGGCGGCCGGCGCCTAAGGCTGACAACCTCATCGTCATCTGTGAACCGACTAACTAGAAAATGTGGGAACCTCGACGTCTCACAACCCTATGGGCCTTCCCGGCCTGGTAAAGGGATAGCTCTACCTTTTACCTTTTTACCCTCAGTCGCTCCAAGCAAATCCTGGAACAGTTCCTTAACATTCTGCCATGACCGCTTCCTTTCACTGTAGTAATCACTTGACGCAATAAGGGGCCCATACACGTACGAGTCTGGCTCGGATTAATTTCACCACAAACGCATGAGCTGACTCCCAACTTTGCGACCCACGCACGGACGAGTTTGGCTCATTGGAACCCGAGCCGAGTCGGACTCGCGAGCCAGACTCGTACGTGTATGGGCCCCTATAGACTCCGCGCTGACGGCTTCGTCAAACACACTACGAATAAATCAATATTTTGCATACCACAACGCTTCGGTAAATAGACCCACTCCATCGGACCCATGACAGAGCTTGAGACCGGCTTTACCAAGGGACCCAACGGAGTAGGATTCCTTACTTTTCCTCTCAACTGATGAAGGAAATGGAACATGTTTCCGAAACCATGTGGTTTGAAAAACTGGTACGACGGACGACCAAACACATCAACCAAAAAGATCTGCGAAATAGTTTTCATATAAGTTTCATTCAATTTCTAAAACACGCTAGCCTTTTCATTACTGGAAGTGAACTGCGCGTTCGTTTGTTATGGACGTTAGAAACCCCAACAACTTGCGAAGGCCGTGTGGTCTTAACAATTTCTGGGCAAAACGAACAAACATAGAAATTAAATATTAGGTTATGAATTAGCAACCACTAAGGACATAGAAAGCATACAATATCTCGCGGACATCAAGAATCGAAAGTTCGATTTTATAGCAGGCAGAAAGCAGGAACGGCCTGTCACGGCTCACTACGACGAAAGGACAGTGTAATTGAAGGAGTCTATTATACGGCGTGAAATTTCTTTCTGGCTCTATACGGACAAGAGCGACTCACCTTTATTTTAAAGAACCACTGAAGGCAATCGTTTCTGTATCGAAGCAGCGCCATATGCAGGCGACGGGGGAGTTTATGTCCTACAAGCAGAACCTCAACATCCTCACGGCGGTAGGTGGGAAACTTCGTTGAAGCGTCACCGTTCCGAACTGTGTTCCGAACATTACAGGTTACAAAGACGGGCGGAACATTGAATGTGATAAGTATTTTAGCTGTTTTCCTCAGCCCTTCTCAGGAAACGCTTGGAACCCGAAACTATGCCAGGGCCGTGTAATTTAACATCTACATGCCATGTAGTCTGAACTAACGGCACTGCCATATTATTTATATTTCAGTCGGGATAGCTCAGTAGGTACAGTGACGAGCTCGACGGCCGGGGTTCTATTCCCGGCAGAAGCAAGATTTACGTCTTCTTTATAGCGTCCAGACCGGCTCTGGGGCCCAGTCAGCATCCTATTTAATGTGTACCGGGGGGTAATGTGGCCGTGGGGTGAAGCTGACCACTCACCTCCAACTAATGCCGAAGACAAGAATGGTGGAGCTATAACTGCACTCCCCACATGCATCTTCATGACGTGGTGCTTCATCAATTAAACACAGGGACAATTTTACTTTTGTTTTACCCTTTAAAGCTACACGCCTCGGTGAAATGTCGGTATTGTGCCCGCAGAATACATTCACTCGTTTCGTACGATTCTCATAAGAAACGGTTATTCTTTCTCTGAAGAACATAACCGGTTGGTCTTTGTAACGGACACGCAGCGTGTTTCTCCTCAGGTAAGAGACGAATTTTTAAATATTAACTATATTAACTTAAGGCTTCAAAGGGCCCAAGAGACTTATTAACGAAATGTACAGTCATATGTCACATAGCACCGATATTCTGTGCGCTACATTCAAAGTACAAAGCGTATTCGGAGACAGGCGATAGTAAAGTAACCTTACGTCACACTTACCCCTCCCGCACACAACCCCAAGGTCTATAAATTTCACCTCGAACCATTCATGCACCGACATGTCTGAAGGGGATTATGAAAGTGTGCCCTGAAGGTCCATGTCGACACAGGCCTACGCTTGATTAAAAAAAAGTCATATGATTTAAGTTTCAGGCGCTGAAGCTCGGTCGGTGTAGCGACGCGCAACGGGTACGACGAACGGGGTTCGATTAGCGGCAGCGGAAATACATTTTTCTCCACTTCACAGAGAAGACGCCGGCTCTGGAGGCCACACAGACTTCTATCTAAGTGTACCGGGGGTTGTTTCCTAGCGAGTAAAGCGGCGGGGGGTTGTGCTGACCACTCACCTATATCTAGTGTCTTCATGGCAGCGCTTAATTAAGCAGAGGAGCAACTTCACCTTCCACTAGATATTCCACGCCGCCAGTTTCGACTGTTAAGTTTTACCTTTATTTCACGGGCAAATAACATACGTACAAGTCACCCTAAAAACGGCAAAAACAAGGGGAAAAGCTCCCTCCCCACGTCCCAAATACCAGATGCTGTGAGATACGGCAATTACTGTAAATGTTGAAATTTCCGGCTATTGAAACTTGCAGGATTAAAACTATCAGCAGAAAAGGTGTTACATTTGTGGCCGTGGAGGACAAACTGGTGCTCAGACGCCAGGCAGACACGCGTAGGACGCAGAAAACAAAAGGTACGCAGGCGAAATGGCGCCTGGCCTGTCCCAAACCGAAGTCATTGTGTTTAGGTAATGCCAGCAGCGGTCTTTTTGCATGATGGAGCCAATCAGTGGGGGAAAATCATTATACGAGACCGACAACTGCTGGGATAAAATTCACAGAAGCGAGGTACGTCCCACATTTTCTATTACCACAACCATATGTCACGAACTGAGCCCTACTGCCCGGGGCCATAGAATGAACCGGTTTCGTGTGGTACATAATCATATGAGGGGTTCCACTGTAGCATGCGTCAACGAAATTCAGCGTACCATGCATACAACTGCTTGAACAAATCTGCTCATCTTTCCTGATGAAATTAAGGGGACAGAAGGATGTTACATCAGCATTAAGCAACGTTACTCAACTAATTAAAACAAATCACTATTCGCAAATTAACATAATAATTAAATAATAAGGTAAAGCTATCCCTATAACAGGTCGTTGGGGCCCATAGGGTTGTGAAACGTCGAGGCTCTCACATTTTCTGTACACAATCGGCTCACAGATGGCGGTGAGGCTGTCAGTCTTGCGCGCCGGCCGCCCTTCATTTCCAGGAAGATTCCTGGTACTCATTTCTGTTAGAGTCTGAGTGGACCCCAGGGCCATTGTGCGGAAGGAAGGATTAAGCCAATTGAAAAATCCAATGCCCCGAAGATAATAACAAAAAATAATAATCACAACAATTTTCCTTCATATGTCCCTTACAGCTATCCCTAAACTAACGTGTAAGTACATAGACACGCACTAATGGTCCTATAAATACTAAACTGACAACGTTAAACGTGTCCCTGTGCTTTATTAAGCATCAAGCCATTACGATGTACGTGGAAATACAGTTATAGCCCCAAGTTTTTTTTTTTAATTCACGATACCAGATGGAGACGAGTGACCTGCTTCATGTCCCGGTCGCTTTAGTCGAGGGGTCTAAGCCCTCGTACCTACTGAACTGCAGACGGGGTGAGCCCCAGGGCCGGTCTGGACGGGATAATGAATTATGTTCTCTCCGATCGCACTGTGATTCTTGAGACGCCCAGTGCATACCCTAATTACTATAAATTTGCAGTAGTAGCAGCAGCAGTGCCGGTCACGGTAGCCGAGCGGTCTAAGGCATGCACTGTCTTCGCTCACTCGGAAGCGGAGATCGTGGGTTCGAATCCCACCTAGGGCATGGATGTGTGTGTGCGTTTTTCTGTGTTTGTGTACAGGCAGAGGCCTTGCGACGAGCTGATCACCCGCCCAAGGAGTCCTACCGTATGTCTAAGATCTAGAAAAGCCGAAGTGAACGGAGAAGTTCATGGAGGTAGGCCTAGGCCCACTGGGGCTGTAGTGCCAAGGGGGAAAAAAACCAGCAGCAGTTGTGGTGGTGGTAGTTGTAGTAGTAGTAGTAGCAGTAGTTAAGTCCCTCTATTGTACCAACTAGGGTACGCCATACCCTTGTGCATACAACATTCCCGAAAGAAGTCCTGTGAAAGTATTGTCACGTGTAGGGGTTTGCGCGCGACTCAAAAGACGGGTCTTCGACTGGATGATTGGATTAATTGCACTTTATATATTCAGAATTCGGGACTACAGGTAATACAGCGCTAACACTGATTTACACATTTCACAGACGCACACACATTAGGGTTCTCAGTCTTCACTAGTCTTATCCAGGCAACGGATTTATAACAGCCTCACTATCACATATTAGTATTCTTTTCGCAGCCTAATTCCTCTCTTGCCAATATTCTGCAACTGCCAATTCCGAAGTCTCGACTCAATTCAATTCCTCTGCTCCCAAGCCCATATCTCGGCAGGCTGGCGTCCCGAAACCCGACTCTCCACTCTCGACTCGACTACTGTTCTATACTCGGTCAAGTCAAAGTCAAAGTCAAAGTCACATTGCGACTGACGGTCAGTCAATCAGTCAGTCAGTAAGTCTTGGTGTCGAGCCCCATCTATGGCTCATGACCAGATATTAATTATTACTGTTTGACAGTTAGGGTCTTATTTTTGTGGGGCGCCCTCTCTGATGAGAGGACGGGTTTCTCTTTTGCATATGCTGCTGGCCCTTGCCAGCGCAGTCCTTCTCGGGTCCGAGTTCCTTGGGACTCGCGACCATATTTTAGTGTCTCAGATTTGAGACTTCCTTTTTCGTCGTCTCCTATGACGCGCAGGGTCACGGTGGAGGTATTCTACACCGCCTCCACACGGGGGTATACTCGGTCGCGTCTTATGTGTCCTTTTATAACCCATCGGTACAGACCCCACGGAAAACACAGCCTATATTGTTGACAACGCGTGTTTACCGCGCCATTGTCTTGCAATCCAAGCCCTACTGTCGGGTGTGTTGGCTTCCGGGGAAATGTGTTTACCAAGACGTTGCCTAGCAAAGGGTATACACGTCACAGTATGTTTGAATTTCCCACCTATATATGAATACCGGAAGCATGTTAAGAACAGACTCTAGTACGTTCTACTAATGACGTAACGGCCCATATCACTAACTGACAAAGATGTACGTTCGTTCCCACAGGAGGCGGAGTACAGCAGTAACACTTCAAGTCAATTTGTTTAATAGAATGTTCGTCAACAGCAGACAGACAAAAACAAGCAAGCCCTATTAAATGTGTTGGCGTCAGGTTGAGGAAGTGTCCGACTTCCCCTTCTGGGTCTACTGATACATATTAAGATTAAGTAGCTCATCAGGAGGCGGCAGTATTTCCACAAATGTCTATTTTTATATTACACTACTAACTTCTAAATGCGTTGGAAGGGAATCAGAGGATGTCTGGCGAGTTCGAAATGACAAGCTACTAAACTGCGCCTTGTCTGCCTCTATGTCCACGTGCCACAACTATAGAGAACCACTTACTAACGAATATTCATGAAATTTCGTATTGGGAAGTTTTAATAAAATCTCTCAACAGTTAACTTTTGTTAAAATTCGACGACGACAACAACAACAACAACAACAAAGGACAGTACACGGATTTCTACGTGGATTTCCAGCGCTAACTTGAGTTAACTCACTAAACGTTTACCGAAGCGAAAAATGTTTGGGGAAGATGTCGGAGCGAAAAAATTAAATACATAGTTTACACCGAATATAAAATTTAAATTCTAAAAGGTTCTGACGATGGTATATGACACTCAGGATTACTGGGATATTGGGCTCTGTCCATCGTCTGGTATTCTAAAGCACACAAGAGAACACAAAATTTCGGATGCGTTTCTTCCTCAGGCGAAGGGGTGGAAGACGTCTACTTTGTTGGGTAACTCCAATCACTGGACCGGTTTCCGAAAAGTTGTGTTGTTCAGTGTTCTTCAGAATACCACACGATGGGCACAATCCAAAACAAACCAGCAATCCTCAAGTAAAAATTATCGGCAAGTCTCGCGATAAAAAGGTAAAGCTATCCCTGTAACAGGCTTTGGAGACCCATAGAGTTGTGAGACGTCGAGGCTCCCACATTTTCTAGACAATCTGCGTATAGATGGCGGTAAGGTCAGTCTTACGCGCCGGCTAGCCTTTACCCCCAGGAAGATTCCTGGTACTTATTTCTGTTAGAGGCTGAGTCGACCCCTAGGGCCATAGTGCGGCTGGAAGGCTTAGGTCAACTGAAAAATCCAACAACCTCATCTGGAATAGAAATCCGCGATCTTCAGGCTTTAACATAGTGCCTCAACCGACTACGCTACCGCAT
>NW_019738961.1:1990877-1995391 GCF_002891405.2 Cryptotermes secundus | reverse complement strand
GAACAAGTTGTCATGTAATTAAACATTATGAATTCAGAAAATGGAGGTATCGCTCCACTATTATTTTACCTAGGCCCTCACGAGTTACGAGCAATTTAAGCCAAAGGAGAGAACGCACAAGAAGTGTTATGCCATGCGTACATTTTCTAATTTGTTGTTTACTTACATAAAACGGAGCCCAGAACTGGTTCTCAAAATAGTCAGCACTACACTTCACTCCGATAGAGCGGAGCAGGCCTCTCTGGCTGTACGTGCGCAGCCCGCTTGTCGGAAGCTCTTTATAATTTCTATCAGGCTACACGTGTTCGTGGAGCTCTCTTCATTGGCTCAATAAGTCTCTCTGGTCATCCCAGTCCTGTCAGGATCATTCAAGATAAACTTCCTAGCGGCAAGCATGAAGGCAGAGGTGGCCAGACGCACTACAAGCAGCTGCAGCATGGTCGAATGAGGTCAATGCTCCCTATTTTCAAGTTCCGCAAGTACAATTATAGACTCGTCACAATTAAACAGTCGGTATAGCGACGGGCAACTGGCCGGGTTCGATTTTCGGCAAGGCAAAATTTTTCTCTTCTCCACAGTGTCCAGACCCACCAGTCTCCTATTCAATAGGTACCAGGGGTGATTATCCCGGGGATGAAGCTGCAGAGGCGTGAAACTGACGGCTTACTTCCATTTAGCGCTGAGGTCAAGAACGGCGAAGCTAAACCTCACCACTCTCCCTCGTCCAAGGAGTCCAACCGTCTGTGTAATAGAGGTTACAAGACTGAAGAACAGACCACGGCCCTACAAAGGGCTGTAGAGTCATGGATTGGCCGCGCCATAGCTCAAGAGGTTAGTCGCTGGCTTCCCACCGCGGCGTCCCGGGTTCGATCCCGGGTCTGGTCAAGTGGGATTTGTGGTGGACAAAGTGGCGTTGGGACCGATTTTCTCCTAGTACTTCGGTTCCCCTGCCACTCTTCATTCCACAAATTGCTCCACAATCACCCTCACCTGTCATCTGGGGCTGGTACAATAGGCCAGAAGTTGCCGCAGTACAAGGGACTTAGTCCCACCGCAGTAGCATTAAAAAAAGGTAGTAACAGGTAAGGCCGGTCACGGTAGCCGAGCGGTCTAAGGCATGTACTGTCTTCGCTCGCTTGGAAACCGGGATCGTGGGTTCGAATCCCACCCAGGGCATAGATGTTTAGTTTGTGTGTGCGTTTTTCTGTGTCTGTGTACAGCTAGAGGCCTTGCGACGAGCTGATCACCCGCCCAAGGAGTCCTACCGATTGTGTAAGATCTAGAAAAACCGAAGTGAAAGGAGCAGTTAATGGAGGTAGGCGTAGGCCTACTGGAGCTGTAGTGCCAGGGGGGGGGAAGAAAAAACAATAGGTAAAATTGTCCTTGTACTTAACTAATTAGGCAGTACACCATGAAGGTGTATGGGGGAGTGGATGTATAGATCCATATTTTATTGACCTCAGCACTAAATAGAGGCGAATGGTCACCTTCATGCCCCGGTCGCTTTACACCCAGGGAAAGAGCCCCCGGCACCAACTGGATAGGAGGCTGGGTGAACCCCAGAGCCGGTCTGGACGACGTGGAGAAGAGAAAATTCTTGACCCAATCGGGACTTGAAATGAGACCCCTCCGTCGTCTACCCCCTAGCCAGTCGCTATACTATCCCGGCTCCTCTCCACGATACAGTGCTTAAATTAATTAAGCACAGGAAAAAGATACTTTTATTTTTACTTTTACCTATTTATATTGAACACCAGACGGCCTAAATACAATTACGTACAATTGGTTGCAAAAAGTCCGTTGAAACTGTAGGTACAAAAGTCAGATGGACAGGCGGAGATCAGGAGTCCATGAGAAGACATTTCGTCTATGGGACGATAAAACGTAGGGTAAAGTTGTCCCTACGCTTATTAATTAAGCACTACTCAATGAAGACGTATGGGGGAGTGGATGTATAGTTCCACATTTTCTTGACCTCGGCTTCACGCCCCTGCCACTTTACCCCCAGGGAAAGAGCGGCCGGCGCGTAAGGCTGACCTCACCGCCATCTGTAAGCCGAATGCCTTGAGAGAATGTGTGAGCCTCCCCGTCTCACAGCCCTACGCGCCTCCACGGCCTGTTAAAGGGATAGCTTTACGTTTTACCTTCTATGGGAACGAACATAGCCTAAGAAATGAGACGCAGCAAGGCAGCCGCTCAAACATGAGACAGGACCGTAACCTGTCACTGGCTTATCCAACCCCCGGGTTCAAACCTCGGCACGAGTAATTGTTGTTACCCTCACTTAAATTGTTCGTGGCTCTTCTCAGTCTCTTAAAGGCAAATACTGGGACATTAAAAGGTAAATAACTGGCGATATACATGAGACCCTTAGCCTCCTCGTAGAGATAGAGCTCCACCCTTCCTTAAACATCGGTATTAGATTAAGGGCAAGTGGACCGAGTCATGCCCCTGTCGAAAAAGTTGTGCTACCCAATGGACAGGAGGAGGCCAGAATAATGGGAGGGGGGGCATAAAGTTTCCTCTGCGCCTCTCAAATTATCACACCATGAAAATATATGGGAGAGTGGAGGCACAGCTCCATCATTACTCTCGGTACTAGATGGAGGTGGCCAGCTTCACGCTCCTGCTACTTTACCGCCCGGAGAACAGATCCCGGTATCCATTATATAGGAGGTTGATAAGGGCCCAAAGTCGGGTTAGGCGCTATGGAGAAGACAAAAATCTCTTAGCCAGAAATAGTACCCTACCCGTCCAGTCGATACCTGTAGCTATACCGACTGAGCTATCCGGCTCTTGTATTTACGGGTAGAGACAAAAAGCCAAGTCGATCAGCCAGAATTCGTCTGCCGAAACCGACGAAAATAATATCAGAATCTGAGATGTGGCCATTTCCAAACTGAAAGACTATTATCAGTTTACTTAAATATCTAATGTCTATCGGTGAGACTAAGGTGAAGAGGGCTCTCCTGTCTTCTCTACAGCGTCACAACTAGCTCTGAGGTCCGCTCGGGTCTCCTATCCAATGGATACCATTTTCGTTTCCACGGGAGTAAAACGGCAGGCGTGAGGATGAACTCTCACGTCCATCCGGTATCCGGGTTAAGAATGTGCGACGCTCACTCCTGCACGTCATCATGGCGCGGTGCCTACCCTTCATAGCCACCGCTGTGAGAACCACAGATTAATAACAACTGCTTGCACATTCTACGGGGAGAAACTCACCATTTTGAGCGTTTCCTCAGGTCGCAGGAGGTAGAACATGGACTGGAGGTGCTGCTGGATGTCGGAGCCACTCGCGCTCACACGCCGACCGTGGTGGCCACCGTTACTGCTTACGTTACTATTGTTGCCACTGTTACTGTTAGTACTGTTGCTGGCACAAGGGCGAAGTCGCTCGTTGGGCGGCAGTACCAGTGCGGCACCCTTCCCCGCGAAGTAGCACTCACTGAGACTGCAAAAGAAGGAAGAACACACCTGTTACAGGTCCACACTTATCTTCACTTGTGTATCATGATTGGTGGTATCTGGCCGTCAACACAACGATAAAAATAAAAATAAACCAATCGAACTGCTCACATTGGTTTTATTCGATAGTTGCTATAAGTTTCGATCCGCATATGGGACCAACTTCAGGTAGTCTCATAAGTCTCCTGTCCACACTGTAACCAGGAACAGGTGCGACATAAACGCCCATACAGAAGAAATACACAGTACACCATATTAAAAAAAACCATGACGACATAACCAACAAGATTAAGCGAGAACAAACAAGAAACGAATACGAATATCGTGAATAGCTTCTATAGCATATAGTACGTATAACAGCGACTACCTACAATGCGGGACGAAAACAACACAGAATTTTACATTCAATGACAAACAAAACAAATTCCGTGGCCTGTAGTCCGCAAGCGAACTATACCGACAGAGCGACCGCCTCTTGTCGGCGAAGTTAACGCCAACTATTGCGGACAGAGGGTGTCACGTGGTCAGTGCAACGAATCCCTACGGCCGTTAATCTCGGTTTTCCAGACCGCAGCCGCTATTTCCTTGCAATAGCTTCTCAATTATTCTTATGAGGCTGAGTGGACCCCGTTCCGGACCCACTACTTCTCAGAAAATCTGGTAGCGCCGGGAAGAGAACCCGCGACCTCTGGATCTGTAGCCAGGAACTCGGACCACTAGACCACAGAGACAGTCCATTCAAAGACATGAGAATTTAAATAATTTTAAAATTATAAATATTCCTGCAACTTCGTGACGGTTGCATTGTGATGAGTAGCCATAACACAGGCCAACAGCTGTTTTGGTGCCGGGGTATTTGGAGCTGATTTCATATGAATTTGATGCCCTGAATTCAAATATGGCATTAGTTTTTGCCTAGGAGCTCAAATTTTTAAGATATAACATTTTGGTGAAATATACGTTACACTATTTTAAGTTAAATCAGTGGATCAAATAAAAAAACTCAACATGGAATTTTTATTACTATATTATAATTATATTTTTAT
>NW_019738961.1:1985901-1989646 GCF_002891405.2 Cryptotermes secundus | reverse complement strand
AAAAAAAATTTTTTTTTGTAGGCCTGTGTAATAGGACAGTTCAATAACTAAAGACGTATTTGATGAGACTGCCTGAAGATGGTCCCAAATGTGGACCGAAACATGTAACAACTATCAGATAAAATCAATGTGAGCAGTTCGATTGGTTTGTTTTTATTTTTACTGTTGCGCTGCCGGCCAAATACCACCAATTCAAAGTCCTATGGTTAAAAGGTAAAATTGTCCTTGTGCTTAATTAATTAAGCATCGCACCATGAAGATCCGTGTGGGGGGCGGCGGAGGTATATCTGCACCATTCTTGACTTCGGCACTAGATAGAGATGAGCGGTCAGCTTCATGCCCCGGCTGTCATACCCCCTTGGTACCCATTTTATAGGGAGAAGGGTGGCTCATCCCGTAGCCTGTCGCTATCCGGGTTCCTAATAAAGACAGCGTTACGTGTATATTGATTAGAAAAAGTAACTGTTCTTCGTCCGGGACACGGCTGTTTACCTTGTCATTATCACCACCCATAATGGCTACAGATTTACGAAGTAATATCTATCTATGCCGGCCACGGTAGCCGAGCGGTCTAAGGCATGTACTGTCTTCGATCGCTTGGAAACCGGGATCGTGGGTTCGAATCCCACTCCGGGCATGGCTGTTTAGTTTGTGTGTGTGCGTTCTTCTGTGTTTGTCTACAGGTAGAGGCCTTGCGACGAGCTGATCACCCGCCCAAGGAGTCCTACCGAATGTGTAAGATCTAGAAAAACCGAAGTGAACGGAGAAGTTCATGGCGGTAGGCCTAGGCCCACTGGGGCTGTAGTGCCAAGGAAAAAAAATCTATCTATGGCTCTACAATCCGTTTGTTGGACCTTGGCCGCTTTTTCAATTTGTTAATCCTATACTCAGTCGGTAGAACTCCTTGGGCGGGGGATCAGCCCATCGCAAGGCCGCTACCTATATAAAGAAACAACACAAACACAGAACAAACGCACACAGACATCCATGCCTTGAGTGGGATTCGAATCCACGATCCCAGCGTTCGAGCTAGCGAAGACAGTTCATGCCTTAGGTGGCGCGGCCACCGTGATCGGCTTACGAAGTAATAACACTCGAATTAAACAAGTGAAGCATAAAAGTAGCCATACACTAAAACGTATATTGAGAATGTGGATTCCAATGGCATTCATAAACGCTATGGCAATGTTGCCACATCTCTTTAAGAGCCTTGGCTACCGCGCATATTGGCAAGAGTACGGAATAAATTTCGTAATATCTTTCACTATTCTTTATTAGATTCGCTTTGGGAGAAGGAAACAGAAGGAAACCTGTAAATTCTTTGTCAAGTTACATATCCGGAAAGTCCTGTGTCCGGCCATCTCGAAACGAGTTTTCTTTGTTTCCTTCTGTCTTCAAGCAAATTCTGAGACGTTTCCGAGGTTCCAAGTTGCTAATGCGTGTTTCTAATGTAGTATCTCCCTATCTGAACTCATGAAAACTAAACCATGTGCTCTAGAGGTCTCCAAATTAATTTTTCGAAAACACAAAAACAACGTTCTTATGGGCGTATATACTAGATATTGTACGTATTTAAGCATACTGCTACAGTACAGTACAGTACAGTGCAACACTGACTGACTGTTGTAGCTGGCCCTCGTAACTGCAGGTTTCGAGTCCTACGTGACTCATGACATACTGTCATGTTTAAGTGTGACTATTAAGACGGGTTTTGGATTTGATAATTGGACTTATTGCACCCTATACATTCACACAACTCGTGACTACACGCAATACAGCGCTATCGCTATTCTACACACCTCACAGTTCACCGTTACATATGCACTAGGATTCTCAGTCTTCACTAGTTTTATCATGGCAGGCGGATTTATCACGGTCTCAATATAACTTCAAATCACATACGAAGTCTTCTTTTCACAGCCCAATTAATTTGTTGCTATTATTCTGCAGCTGCCAATTCGGAAGACTCGACTCGACTACTGTTCTCGCCTCCTTCACGTCTTCTGTGCCCTTTTATAACCTTCGGGCACGGACCACACAGAAAACAGCCTGTCATGTTAAGGGTACGGGTTTACTGGTCCGTTGCCTAACAATGGACGTCATTCTGCTGCATGCGTACGTTCGGCGGGAATGTGTTTACCGAGCCGATGCTTAGCAATGGGTATACACGTCACAATATATTACTGTGACGGCTCAGGGAGCCCAATTTAAGGGCACCGTCATGCACACCTGACGATGACTATGCTCAAATTTACACACAAGCGTGGAGTAAGTGGCGGTTTAAGGGCCGCGCCATAGCTCAAGCGGTTAGTCGCTGGATTCCCACCGCGGCGGCCCGGGGTCAAACTCGGGTCTTGTCAAGTGGGATTTGTGGTGGATAAAGTAGCGCTGGGGTAGGTTTTCTCAGAGTACTTCGGTTTCCCCTGCCACTCTTCATTCCACCAAATTCTTCATCAACATAATCACCTGGGGCAGGTACAATAGGCCAATCTGTGGCCGCCGTGCCGAGTGGACCCAACTGGACTCCACCCCCCACTATGCGAATTAAAAAAAAAAAGTGGTGGTTTAGCCAATAATATTGGTATGTATATACTAGATAATAACACGAGACATACAAGTGCATGATTAATGCATTTTGCCTCACCTGGTGTGAAGGACTGCCTCGTATTCCGATAATAAGCTACTGTGACAGCTCAAAGAAAGGAATTAAATTCCCTTACGAAGCACTTCACTTGAATTAAATGATCAATTAATACAAATAAATATTTAATATATCAGATTGAAAAAAAGTCATACAAATAGACATACAGTACCTGTCGACATGAAGGAAGACAATAGACGAGGGCAATACGGAAGTATCCAAAAATATCACAAGAGACACGTGACAAGAAACACAGCCATGACACGATATCACTCTGCTTAGACACGATGGGAAAAAAAAAAAGAAAACAACAAATGCACTACTTATTATTAATAGACGCGAGAGAGAGCGAGTGGTGAAGGGCCCGACCGGCTCTAAGCCTACCAGTGCAAGCGACCAACACCAACTGAACATTGACGGCAGAAACATTTCTCACAGGAAGTTGAAAACCTTGGTAACAAGCAAGCGGCTCGGTTGGCACAGCGACAGCACCCATCACGTCACTGGAATTTATAGCTCGTGTAAATACATGCACATCACAATACCGTACGACTGTGGTTATGAAAGAGTTCTAACTGCTGGGATATAACACCGTGCAGTCCGTACGTAGTCCGTAGAAAATTAAGAATAAGCAAATCCCTCTGCTTGCCACCTGTTTTCATGCTCGGTTTATTCTTCGACCCTGAAGATGAAGGCGATATACTCCTCCGAAACTTCGGCTGACTTTCAACGTTATATCTTGTGGGAAATGCAAAACACGCTGATTCATCGGTGACTTGCATTCAAGAGGCATCAGGTCGAGTACCGGACGTTCCAAGATATGTCATGATTAATTAGAGGCACGTAAGTTTCAAAATGCAAATCATAATTTAAAATAATTATATATAAATCCTGACATGTTTTGACTGTACAACCATCTTCACAGATTTAATCACTATTATTAAAAAGGTCTGTAAGGATAGGTCGTTCGACCAAGTTGCTGCCGGCCCTCGCCAGCATAGGCATTCTTAGTTCCGAGTCCCACGGGACTCATGACCATGTAGACCTGCTACTGGATAACGAAAGCGAATCAATGGAACAACATCCGGTGCTAGGCAATAGATT
>NW_019738961.1:1977605-1985820 GCF_002891405.2 Cryptotermes secundus | reverse complement strand
GTTCCTTCGAAAAAGACTGAAGTACAACAATGAAAGGTGTTTTCTACGCGGTCCGTGCCGAGATGTTATAAGGAGGACAGCTGGAGAAAGAGTTCAGAATTGTGGGATATTCGCTGGACAGTAACGAAGTATGCGCGGAAGCTGAAGAATCTCGAATGTTAGAAGCCGTTGCCAGTGTGTTACAGTGATTTTTACATTCTGTACATCAGCGATTGCGCTATAATTAAGTGCAGTTACGAGTCGTGTGTTAAAGTGGTCATAAAATCCAATCTCCAGTCCAAACCCCGTCTACAGTCAATCCATACACGTTACAATATTTTACCGTCTCACGACTCTTCCAAGAAGAAGAACTAATTGCCTACTTTCCGAATCTGAGTCTAAATCTCGTGTTAAGACCGACCTTTCACTACATACTGAGTATCTGATATGACACGGACAGCACAGAAAACACCGCGTCCAACAGTTCTTCTACTGTTGTGTATACGTTGCCGCGGGAACGCGTTTACTGGTCCGTCGCCGACCAACGACAGTCTCTTCTGGCTCTATTGTTCTGACTTTCAGGCTTTGAGAGGGAACATAACAAGATTATTCCAGTAGCCTACTTCTGTCCTTCTCAATATAAGGAGAGTAGGCTAAAGGCTATATAAAATCCTGGAGACTGAGACAGAGGCTGATATCGGTTATTAAGAACATTACTGTCCCTTGTCACGTGACGCCAAAATCGTACAGACGTTCACGAACGTCTATGAGGAACCTGCTGCCTCCACCTTCATGTAGGAAACTACCTTGAAGAAGGGTAGAGAACAAACACAGTCACAACCCATGAATTTCGTACACCTGAAATATGAGGTTTACATTTGGTGAAGGTTCATGTTGAGGCATTCTGGGCCATAGCACCGACAGTATGGTGCATCCAGGTGGATATAAATGTTTTCGTGTCACTAACCACTTGCCAGTCAAACACATCACAAAGGGCATTTCTTACGCTTGAAGTAGAGCGGTCTGCACTGCAATTAATTTCATCTGTACTAATTAAGTAAGCGGCTGGTCACGGTAGCCGAGCGGTCTAAGCCATGTACTGTCTTTGTTCGCTCGGAAGCCGGGATCGTGGGTTCGAATCCCACTCAGGGCATGGATGTTTGTGTGCGTTTTTCTGTTTGTGTACAGGTAGCGGCCTTGCGACGAGCTGATCACCCGCCCAAGGAGTCCTACCGAATGTGTAAGATCTACAAAAACCGAAGTGAACGGAGAAGTTCATGGAGGGTAGGCCTAGGNGGGGGGGAGAAGCGGACTGCATATAGGATATTGGTGGGAAAGCCAAAAGGAAAGAAACCACTAAAAAGTCCAAGACGCAGGTGGGTGGATAATATTAAAATTGATCTTAGACAGGATAGAGTGGTATGGAGTGGATTGATCTGGCTCAGGATAGGGACCAGTGGAGTAGCTGCCCAATTGGCGGCTTGTCAAAAAGGGCTCAGCTTCATGTGGATGCCGATTCTTTACAAAAAAGATAAAGTTTACCTTGCGCCTAACTAATTAAGACGTATGGGGAAGTGGATGTGTAGATCCACGTATTCTTGACCTCGGCATTAGCTGTGGGCTGAGTGCTCAGCTTCACGTCCCGACCGCTTTAACCCCGGGGAAAAGCCCCCGGTACCCACTGCACAGCAAGCTGGGTGGGCCCCAAAACATTCCGCTACCCGCACTCCAACTCCGACCCCTTGGTCGTCCAGCCCGTACCGACTGCGCTATTCCGATGTGAAATTGTGAAACGTCGAGTAGTGATCCTTGGGATTATTGATTTTTTTTTTTTTTACTTTAGAATCTTCGAACAGTGACGTTGAAGCATACGCGACGAGTGGATCTGTCAGGAAGCATACGCACTTATTCAGTTATTGCTAGGAGCAACTGTACAAGACTGTGTCAAACGGGAAAACAGAAAAGGCTCTCAAACTGAGAATGTGTTAGGAGTGAAGAAATATCAGCTAAACTGGATGCAAGCCACTACACTGCCAAAATGACAAAGAGACGTGGCAAGTCCTAGCAGTAGGCGGAATGGACAGTTTCAAACTCTTTGAGAATCGGAACCGCCTTGTCGCACGCAGTAGCCACGCCTTACGGCGACTGCCAATCAGAGATGTTACTAACCCACCCTAATCACCATCACCCCACGTAAAGCTGGGGTACGGTAGCGTAGTTGGTTGAGGCACTATGCTACAAGCCGGAAGGTGGCGGGTTCAAGTCCCGATGAGCTCATTGGATTTTTTCAATTGACCTAATACTTCCAGCCGCACTATGGCCCCGGGGTCGTCGACTCAGCCTCTAACAGAAATGAGTACCAGGAATTAATTAACTAATTTTCCTGTGGAGTAAAGCGCGGCCGGCGTGTAAGGCTGACAACCTTACCGCCATCTATAAGCCGATTGTATAGATCCATATTGTCTTGACCTCGGCAGTTGTTGGAGGTGAGTGGTCACCTTCACGCCCCGGTACCCATTGGACAGGATGCTCGGTGGGCCCCAGAGCCGGTCTGGACGACATGGTGAAGACAAAATTCTTGACCCTACTGGGACTTCAACTCCGACCCCTCCGTCGTCCGGCCCGTAGCCAGTCTCTATACAGACTGCGCTATCCTGGCTCCTCACGTCCGGCCCGTAGCCAGTCGCTATACAGACTACGATATCCCGGCTCCCTCTACGTAACATGTACCGCGCTTAAACGCACATCGACATGTACAGCAGATTCGTATCCCACAGTTTACTGGTTCATCAGTGAAATACTCAGCGATGGATCAACATAACTAAATTTTGAGGTTTTCAGGGCGGTTTCTGCACAGATCTTTTGTCTTCTGGGTTGTGACCTCGTGTAGTCTTGTATGAGGATTGCGGTATTCCGGAGGAACATGCCTTCCATCTCACGCTTCAACACTGAAGGTGGAAGCAGCATGTTCCTCCTACACGCCAGTAACCACGGTGTCACAACCCAGAACACCATACTTTAACCTTGAAAATGGAGGCAGTAGGTTCCTCCGAAAGGTCTGCATCCACCTACAAGATTACACGGTGTCACATCCTAGAAGACCATACTTAAACCTTGAAGACTGAGGCAGAATGATGCTCGGAAACGTGGGTACCCGGCCACAGGACTATACGGTGCCACAAGCCAGAACACTAGAATTTCAACACAAACACAGATTCCTTCAGTTACGGAAGTGGGGTGAGACCAATTCTTCCGCTACTGCGCTCTCAAACGGGCCAGTAGAAGGCGTAGCAGTAATGGTGGTGTCGTGGTAGTAGTAGTAGCAGCAATAGCCGTAGTATTAGTAGTAGTTATGTAACGACGCTGTCACAATGATTACCTAGCAGTGACTAATGCCCCTGCGCCTAAATACTGCATTCCAGGAAGTAGAAAACATCAAATTCTTAGTCATGTCGGAAGATACAAAAACAATATCTGTAGACGAAAGAGTTTCACGCAAGATAATGACTAATACAGCCATATTACTATATGAATAATGCTGCCAGCAACAGTGGCAGAAATTAGCTTATTTCCTTCTTCGGCGGAAACCGAGACAAAGGCCGTTATCGTGGCGCAATTACTGTAAACAGCGGGTGTCTGTTGGTGTCTAGTTATGCCGTTCACACGCAGTTTCCATGGAAACACAATGCAAAAGTAATCTATGCGGCATAATGTTCCTATATTATCAACATATGAGTCAGAATTGGAGTTAGTGTGAATTATAACTTAAATGTTTTAGCATAAAGGAGAAAGAAGGAAGGGGTGCGAAGGATGGGAAAATAAAGGAGACAAGAAATGAAGACGGGGGAAAAAGGGACAATTTAAATATAAAATTAAGAGATTTTCCGTTGTATTTTCATCATGGATTACATTATATTATGCAATGTAAATATAAAAGAGTAAGTAAAGCTACCCCTGTAACAGGCCGTGGAGGCCCATTGGGCTGTGAGATGTCGAGGATCACAGATGGCGACAAGGTTGTCAGCCTTAGGCGTCGGGCGCCCTTTTTGTTCTTCCTTGGCACTACAGCCCCGGTGGGCCTAGGCCTACCTCCATGAACTTCTCCGTTCACTTCGGTTTTTCTAGATCTTACACATTCGGCAGGACTCCTTGGGCGGGTGATCAGCTCGTCGCAAGGCCTCTACCTGTACGCAAACTAAACATCCATGCCCTGAGTGGGATTCGAAACCACGATCCCGGTTTCGAAGCGAGCGAAGACAGTACATGCCTTAGACCGCTCGGCTACCGTGACCCGGGCGCCCTTTACCCCCAAGAATATTCCAAGAATACTCCTGGTTCTCATTTCTGTTATAGGCTCAGTCGACCCCAGGCCCATTGTGCAGCTGGGAGGATTATGCAAACTGAAACAAATCCACCTCATCGGGATTCGAACCCGCGACCTTCGGCTTGTAGCCACGTGTAAACCCATGCAGCGCAGTTATTTTGATCAATTAACAGTTGCCTGATGACGGCCTTATGACGCTGTTACATGTTGTAACAAATAATAGGAAATGTGATTAAAATGAAATTTTAAAATAAAACGTCGTGTTTGCATTATAGACGGAAGTGAATGAGTGAGATGCAATACATTAGTTTAAGAATGTTGTCTTAATTCTAGAGAAAATTAAACTAGTTCCTGTCTGTGATACATAATCTTTAAAATTTCGCCTTTATTTTCCTGTATACTCAAATTTCACAGTCCACAGATTTTTACGCTGAAATTTAAAAAATACTAAGCTGGTGTCTAAAAAAAAACTCCGTGGCCTGTAGTCCGCAAGCGAACTATACCGACCGAGTGATCGCCACTTGTCGACGAAGTCAGTGCCAACTTTTGCGCATAGAGGGTGTCACGTGGTCAGCTCAACGGTTCCCCACGGCTGTTAATCTCGGATTTCTAGACCGGAGACGCTATTTCCTTGAAATAGTTCCTCAATTATCCTCACGAGGTTGAGTGGGTCCCGTTCCAGACCAACTACTTGTCAGAAAATGTGGTAGCGCCGGGAATCGAATCTGGGACCTCTGGATCTGTAGTCACGAACTCTGACCACTGGACCACAGAGGCGGTCAGTGTCTCCAAAATCGGACGCATAAACCAGCGTACCACATACTAACGGAATTCTACACAGTTCTGAAGCTTTCAGAGGCACTGAGCCTGGAGACATCTGTTTGTTACAGAACAATGTATAATGCTCTCACCATCACCAAACACTTGTCCTGTTTCCGGCGAGCAATAAACGTAGTTTGTATCGTTACCTTTCTCATTCTTTTGATCCTGCGGATTCGAAGCCAATGAAACTCCTGTCCGGTGACAGTGTATGCCCACGCGTAACCAGTGCGAGACCTTGTCTTCTTTAGCAGACACAGCACAATTACAATGCCAGAGAGAATTCTTCTGTTGCTTGAACTCTTTACGATCGTACTCGGAGCGTCAACAACCTCCTCAACTTGGCTGTGGCCAGCCGATTTCCTTGTGCTTGCTTACACAAAGACAGGTAAACGAATCTTGGGCACCAAAATAGTCCACCACAAGACGTTCGCCTCGGACCGCCAACATTTCATAACACAAATCAAATGAGCTAAATGTAAATATGTCGTGGGCTAAAAGGCAAAGCTATCCTTGTTCAAAGCCGTGGAGGTCCATATGGTTGTGAGACATCGAGGCTCCCATATTTTTCTAGACCAGTGCTTCTCAACCGCCGGGCCGCGGCCCAGTAGTGGGCCTGGCATCAATTATACTGGGCCGCGAGAGGCTCTTCTGGAATTTGTCATTTTCATTTTCTAAGCATTTTTCATGAATAAATATTTTATAGTGGAAATATTCTGAGGAGAACAATATTTGTGTCGAGAAGCTCAGACACAGAACACCTGAATCTGTACAGCAAATGTCAGTGACCAAGCCGCATATTTTTAATCATGGAAGTATTCAGGAATGATCGGGAATTTTCAGACATCCAAATCTTTCAACATTCGGGAAAGGCAATACCGATGTTTATGACCAGCCTTAAAAATTGCCTGCAAGCCGATTACAACAATGGGCGGCATATCCTCTGTTCTCAGAACTGAGCGAAATAACATCTGTGTTGCAAATGTCAGTGACCAGTCAGCAAGGAAGTATAAAGAAAATGTTTCCACTGAAATTGAAGATCAAGGCAGTCTGTATCCGGTTCTCAAATCTANTAAGTGTTTCGCCGGCAAGTTGACATCCTTCTGCTTCTTCCCATACTCAGCTGACTTCTATGGTGAGTTACAATGCATAAACATTTCTCTCACTGCCGTTTTTTTCAAACCAACATCATTAAAATCAATTTAATAATACAATAATCAATTTTACGCTGAATAACATAAGTTTTTGGTGATCAGCATGGGATATGTCAATGAAAATTAGCACAAATTAATATAATAATGTTGGTCTGAGGAAACTACAAAATGCTACAAGATTTCATTAGTCCAGTGATTGATAACTAATTTAAATGTAATTTTATGTTTGTCACCATGCCACACGGTATACATAAGTGTAGTAATACTCTTTATGATTATGCTATATTTAATTACTACTATTACGTTAGCTTAATGCATGAACTTTAACAAAACTGAAAGGTATTTACGAGTAAATTTGTTGGGACTGGGCCCTCGTCTTATAAAAAAAAGAACTTGCTGGGCCGCGGTCTCATAAAGGTTGAGAACCACTGGTCTAGACAATCGGCTCACGGATGGTGGTGAGGTTTTCAGCCTTACGCGCCGGCGGTCCCTCTACCCCCCCAGGAAGATTTCTGGTACTCATTTATGTTAAAGGCTGAGTCGACTGCAGGGCCATAGTGCGGCTGGAGGGATTAGGTCAATTGAAGAAACCCAATGACGACATCGAGAATCGAACCCACGACCTTCCGGCTTGTAGTATAGTGCCTCAACCAACTACGCTACAGCATGCACCCATAAATATTTATGCCGCGTTACTTCGAATATAAGACGCCCTTCAATTTTTCAACAGCGGAAAAATGTAAGTCTTATATTCGAGTAATATGGTATTTTGATTCTTGTTATTGCGTAAGGAGACAACATAAAATAACCAGAGACGTGTAATTGCTCTGAAGCCCACACACGTTCTATTTTTAAAATGTTTAACGCTCTACTTTCAAGACGTGTATATATGTGTAAATCTTCCGTAGCGTTCTCAGTTGTACCAGACATTTAAAGCCAGCTTAGCTAGCTTAAAAAATTACATAAAAGCAGTGAATTGCGGAGAAAAACACCCGGCTGTATATTTCGTATTGAAATTGCATAAAACGGATTTAAAGTTCATAAGGAAGAAAATGTAACCACACGAAGCCCAAGACAAAGAAGCAGTGCAGTATATTATCCTCGGGGATGTGAAGCCGTATAGTTGAGTATAGGTCCAGGGATGTTTCGGAAGAATGTATTGATTCCATCTTCAGGGTTAAAGTGTAATCGAAGAAAAGTAACTAGCAAGAAGCAGGCGGCAAGTAGAGCTCTCATTGGCTTACAATTCGGTCCTGAAAATACAGACAGCAGGTCCCTCTGAAACATCGGTGAACTTCTAACGGACTACACGGCGTCACATCCCAGTTACCACTGTGAGAACCTCATATCGAAGGGTACACAATCCCGTCCATACTGTTTAATTTGAATTGAGATGAATCTATTTGACAGAATTGACGAGTGAAATTAAGAAAATCGAAATATTATCGAAGTAAATTCCTTTAACAGTATTACCTACTGGCTGGTGAAGATGGGTCGGAGTTTGAGACCTCCTGACTTCCCGACTCCTGTATCAGACGGGATAGCTCAGTCAGTCGGGTTCAATTCCCGGCAGGGGGAAGAGATTTTGCTTTATTCCACAGAGTCCAGACCGCGGGTCTTGGGCCCACCCAGCCTCATATCGAATGGATGTTGGGTGTTCTTTCCCTGAGGGTAAACCGGCCGAGGCGTGTAGCTGACCACACATTTCCATCTAGTGCCGGACTCAAGAATGGTGGAGCTATACCTCTGTTCCCCCATGTCTCCATGGCACAGTGCTTGATTAATTAAGCACAAGGACTGATTTATCTCTTTACCGTACAACTAGTGCTTAATTCATGAAGCACAGGGATTGCTTTACCTTCTAATTGTACAACTGTACGCCTGAATGTTGAACCTACGTAACGATAATGCATATGTGATTCAGCGATAATGGCTGTGA
>NW_019738961.1:1953723-1977557 GCF_002891405.2 Cryptotermes secundus | reverse complement strand
GCACTGACAGAACTTAATCATACCGTGTTCACAACAGCCCTTCACTGGTCCCTATCCCAAGCCGGATGAATCCAGTCCATATAACCCCATCCTAGTCAGAGTCAGAGTTATGTTATGACTGGCGGTTTAACGCCAATTAGTTCGTCTTGACGATAAGCCCCTTGAGACTCACGACCAGTAATTTTATTTTCCAACCGAATACCTGCGGTTATAGTCCTTACGTAACATCCTCTCTTGTAGTTTACAACTGCTGCTGGTCTCGCCAGCGCAGTCATTTTCAGGTCCGAGTCCCGCGGGACTCACGACCACATTTTACTGTCTGAGATTCGAGACTCTCCCAACCTGGAGGGCCAGGCCCCCGTATTTATATTCCCCAAGTAAAAAGGTGGCCCAGTTATACCCCCAGGCACTGAGTTCCTACGACTCGCAGAGCTACAATGGAGGTATTCGAAGCCGCCTCCACACGGGATACCCCATCCTATTTCTCTAACATCCATTTTTACACTGTCGTCATACCTACGTCTAGGTCATCCTACTGGTGCCTTTCCATTTGGTTTTTTCCAACAAAACTCTACAAGCATTCCTCTTCTACCCATGGGTGCTACATGACCTGTCCATCTCATCCTCCTTCACTTGATCATTCTATTTGTCGTACAGTACTAATTATTAAGCTCGTCATTATGCAGTTTTCTCCACCCTCACACTGCTTCATCCCTCTTCAATCTAAACATTCCCCTCAGTACCATGTTCTCACACGCCTTCAGCCTGTCCTTCCTTTAGTGTCCAATCCATACGTGATTACACTCGCAACGAGGAACTTTCTCACGAACCTTTCGTTCATTCATAAAAACAGAAAGAGCTGGATGGGTGGACATGGTCCAGCCACGGTTACGCTGCCAGTTGCCACCAGTCATTGTGTAATGCACTGCAAATCTCAATGTAATCCAGTACGGTTCACTTCCGACCGCATTCGGGTTCTGTCGCAGTTTCAATGCAAGTCACCTTAACTTACTTTCAGCGGCGCAAAACTCGAGGGAAAAACCAAGACCTAAATTATACGTATTGTCCAGCTTCACGGCACGCGCAATTCGAGTGTTATCGAGAACGAACTGTTTATGGCCCTGGATTCGACTCAGCCTAGAACAAAAATGAGTGCCAGGAATCTTTCTGGGGGGTAAAGGGCGGCTAGCCGGTGCCATATGTGAGTCGAGTGTCTAGAAAATGTGAGAGCCTCCACGGCCTGTTACAGGGATAGCTTTACCCTTTTACTGTGTTTAAGATGAAAGTGAGGCTGTTACACGAGCATCTTTTCTTCTGGATTATTTTACGACTGACTGACTGCTAAATTGCTGCTGGCCCTCGCCGGCAAAGTGATTCTTTGTTCTGAGTCCCACGGGAATCATGACCATAACACGTTGTCGGTACTTAAAGACTAGATTCCGTCCACAGGCAGGACAGATGAATGATGAATTGGAGAGGATTTGGAAGGAAGCGGTCGAGACCTAATCTAGTTCCTATCCCGGCATTTGCCTGAACGGACTACGGAAAAAAATCGAAATACCTCAGCCAGGATAAGAGGTATTCCGTGTCAGATGCGAACCAACCACCTCCAGGATATGTCTAGATAGTTACCGTTAAATCGCTATCTGAGGTTCTTAACCCTTTAAAGCATAGTGGTTACTATATGTACCACTTCGCTTGAACCTTCCAAAACTCTGCATTTTCCCCACACAGTATATGCATGTGTTTTGTATGTGCCTCAAAATAAATAGCTACTTTCCTCCTCAAAACCTATTGCTGTTTCTCATTCAGTCGCAAAATTGAGATGTTCTCACAAGAACTTCACTGTGTTCGATCGGAATTTTGATGGCTTAAGTACACCTGCTCAGAAGCTAAAGCTGGGCATTCTCATCGATTTACCTGGGTTCGACTCAGCCTCTAACAGAAATGAGCACCAGGAATCTTCCAGGGGGTAAAGGACGACCGGCGCGCAAGGCTGAAAAACTTAACCCCATCTCTGAGGCGATTGTCTAGAAAATCTGTGAGAGTCGATGTCTCACAACCCAATGGGCCTCCATGTCCTGGTACAGGGATAGCTTCACTTTTTGTTTTACTTTCGCAACGCTTCACTTTCTCTTAAACCAACCGTTACCACAAGGGCAAATGGACTCTACCTGGGAACGTTCAAAGCAGGAAATCACGAGGACCAGGCAAAGACGGACAAAGCATGCTAACAGGGCCCTGTATACCACAATATATTTTAAGTCGCCACACACACTGCAGCCGGGATAGCTCAGTCAGTATAGTGATCAGGCTAGGGAGTGGACAATAAATGAGCACGAATTCGTTTCCCGACAGTGGAGTGACATCTTCTCTTCTCCACAGCGTTCAAATCGGTTCTGGGGCCCAACCAAACCGCACCGGTGGCTTTAGCCCCGCGGATAAACCAGTCACGGCGTAAGTCTGAGGGTTCGAATTCGTGGAGCTCCCACTTGCGCATACTTCAACATGGCGTGGTGCTTAACTATGGAACAGGGACAATCTTACACATTACTTTCATGCCCTTTAACTTCTGTGCAACAACATGGTAAAACATGAGCGTGGCATTATAAAGTAAAGTAAAGGTATCCCTGTACGAGGGCGCGGAGGCCCATAGGTTTGCGAGATGTTCAGGTTCCCACATTTTCTAAGACTGTCGGCTCATAGATGGCGGTAAGGTTGTCAGCCTTACGCGCCGGCAGCCCTTTAACCCCAAGAACATTCCAAGAATATTCTCCGTACTCATTTCTGTTAGAGGCTGAGTCGACCCCAGGGCCATAGTGTTGTTGGAAGGATTAGGTATATTGAGAAAAATCCAATGACCTCATCGGGATTCGATCCCGCGACCTTCCGGCTTGTAGCATAGTGCCTCAACCAACTATGCTACCGCTTGCCTCGAGTGTGGTATCATAAAATAGGTGATAGATGGAGTTACCTGAATTATGTAATTGCCACCACTTCATCTTTCTCAAAGATCCAGCTTAATATTATCCTCCCACCTACATCTAGGTCTTCCTAGTTGTCTCTTTCTTTCTGGCGTTTCCACCAAAACTCTATATGCACTGTCCTCTCAATGCGTGCTACATGCCTAGCCCATACCATCCTTATTCACTTGACTATTCTAATTTTGTTAGGCTTATTGTATACGGTATACCAGGTTTCCTTAAAAAAGCAGCACACTGAAAGCCAAAGAATACTGAAGAATTCAAGGAACATTGAAAATTGTACTCAACTCGGTGAAGAAAAAACAGGGTGAAAGTTTCAAGGGAAGCTACAGCGGATGTCCCACTTCTTGAGTAATGATGGTATAAGAACCGAATAATTCACAAGAAATGTAATTTATCACAGTTCCCTCATTAACGAAAAGTAACCAATCACAGAAGTCGTCACAGAAATCTCTTCTTCCGCTATACGCTTCATGAGTTACTGGCTTTTTCAAAGATGCAACAACTTAACGAGAATACAAACGGAAATACGTTACATCCGTAAAAGGTCACTGGCATAACGGATGTCAGCAATGAGGTGAGAGAAGGAGCGGCAAAGAGTCAGTCCACAAGCGGAACCGTGGCGAGGTGTGTCCTCAACACTGCTGCAGAACTGCACACACTTGCTGCGTGTTTGGCACTTCTCATGACGACGGAAATCCGAACTGCTACTACTGTGTACTTCTAATGTTCACGAGGTTTATAATGACAAATACAGCTATCTATGGCTCTACAGCCTTTGTTGGACCTTCGCCGCTTTTCAGTTTGATCTTTTGCACAGTCGGTACGACTCCTTGGACGGGGATCAGCCCGTCGCAAGGCCGCCTCCTGCACACAGGACAGCACAAACATAGAATAAACGCACACAGACATCCATGCGTCAAGTGGGATTCGAACTCAAGTGTTTGAGCGAGCTGAGAGTTCACGCCTTAGACCGCGCGGCCACTGTTATCGGCAAAATAAATAATCTGCCTTTATTAAATAATTTCACGATAGAAAGCTACCAGAATGTTAAATGCACATATTCCAATCAAAGCCAAACTAAGACGAGCACTGCCTTCTTGGATGTAACGCCATACAATCCGGCGTTTCGGAGGAACCAGCAAGAAGTAGGCAGCAATTTCTGTTCTCAGTCACCGTTATGACAACCTCAAATCCATCACCAATCACCACGCCATGAAGCGTGGAGGGGAGAAAAATCCTGCCCCTATCGGGACTCGAAATCCGACCCCTTAGCCGTCCAGCCCTGATCATACTGGGAATCGAACCTCGGTCGTCCAGTCCGTAGCTCGTTGCTATATCGACTGAGATATATTAAAATTAATTGATAAATATGAAAACTATTAATTTTCGAAAGAAAGTTACAGACTGTAAAATTAAAAATTAAAATAAGCAATTTCGAGGTTTGCGCGACCACTCCTTGCGAACGCATCTATCGCATGCATTTCAACCTCCTCCCCACTGGGCTATGCTTCACACATCGCGGATACCGAGCCTTACACGACTTCTGCCGTTGAAAAGCAACGTGAACGCGAATGGCTTCTGTGCGGTAGCGCCTTGTAGGGCGGTAGAAAGGAATGAACGTCTGCAATACTCAGGGTGAAATCCTGAAGATGGAGGCAGTAGATTCCTCGGAAACACTGGCATTTTCTACCAGCTTATATCAGGAGCATGAAATCTTCAAGACACTGAAATGATCCGTATAATGTATCCTCTTAGACCCGTTCCGACTCACGAAGCGTTAGGACCACTTCGTGGGAACCGAGTTTCGTCTCGCAAACGCACCTTTCCTACGTTTACGAACTTTGCATATGAACACTTGAGTTCTTTTTCATCCAACCCCAAAGTGGATGATAGTCACAAATATAAAATGGTCTAAAGGAAAGCCGGTCTTTACGTTCGATCCACGAGCTTCATAACATATAGGTTTAGCTTCTGGGATATATCGCAGCGTAGTCCTTTAAAGTCAATCGATGTTTCTGTGGAACATGTCTCCTCCGAAGAATAAGTCCAAGTAAGGAACCTGCAAAACGCTTCATGCCGGTTTCTTCCTTGGCTTACTCTTCGCCCCTGAATTTAGAGGAGATATGTTCCTCCGAAACGTCAGTTTGACTTTCACCGGACTACATGGCGTTACATCCCAGAAGGCAGAACCATTTATAACTACCGCTGTGAGAACCTCAAATCCTTCATGACAAGTACTTCGAGAGAGTGCCAAGTTCTGAGGTATCCACAGCAGCGCCTCTTCTGTATCATTCTGGAGGAGGACACCAAAGTTTCGAAGGAAAATATGCCTCCACTTTTGGTGTTTACGTGGGCAAAATTATATGAGGAGGCTGCAAGGATCGTGTTGAATTAGATCCACGGGATCTCTTGAGATCGATCGTAAAGATAGAGGCAGCATGTTCCTGTGTAACGAATGATCATTATCAAAACATGGAAGACAGCAACCTAGAGACAGAGCCCTTTGTTGGGCGTAGAATTGAATGGTAAATGTTAGTGACAAGAAAGAGACACAACATCCTGTATGGACACTCCCAGTAAGTTATGCACGACAGCACCACACACAAACGAACACTTTCATTTACCTTGAGTTCGTAGCCTCAAGTAGCAGACTGGAGCCTCAGTCTCTTGTCGCCACCTTACCGACCTCCAAACCACGGAACTGCGGGGTTCCTCACACGGGTTTCGCGCACTACTGACACAGGGAAGGAGTAAGTCTGTTTTCTCGAGGACAGGACATTGCCCTCGACTCCAATATCGATTTCTTTCTGCAGATGCATGGGGTAGGACTCGAAGTTAATAATATACCGGTCGATTTTACGCAGACAGTTATTCTGGTTAAGCAGGCGCCGGCGTTGGGTTGCGTGCTGGGTGGGAACAGGTACACGCCACAGTTACCCTCCAGTAACCTCCATCCACGGAAAGAACGAGGGAAAACACTAAGAACATGATGTGAATGACGCCAAAAAGCCGGAATAACGAAGTCAGAATAGACGTTCATTGCTGGGCAACTACTCTGTAAACACATTCCCAAGGCAACAAATACGGGAGAAACAATCGGCTAATTTCCGTTGCTATGTAACGGCGATGTAAACACGCCTTCCCAGCAACAGAAAAACTAGTCCGTGGAAAGTGGTTATAAAGAAGAGTTCAGCTGAGAAGTGCTAGTCGAGTAGAGACGCCAGCCTGCCAGTATATGAACTTGGGAGCAGAGGAATTGAACTGAGTCGAGTCTTCGGAATTGGCAGTTGCAGAATAATGGCAAGAAGGGAATTAGGCTGTGAAAAGAAGGCTCCATGTGTGATTTGAAGTTACAGTGAGATTATTATAAATCAGTTGCCAGGATCGGCTAGTGAAAACCGAGAACTCCAGTGTGTGTGCAACGGTTAAATGTAAAGTGTGTAGATCAGCGACAGCGTTCTAATTGCTTGTAGTCTCAAGTTGTGTGAATGTGTCAATAAATCAAATTCTCCGATTCAAAACCCGCATAGTCATATGCAACGCGCCCCCCTACCCGTGACAATAATTTTAACATGAAATGAGAAAAAGTTACACCCCCGCAAATGTGGCATTTCATCTTCTAGAAGTAGTCTACATTCAAATATAAAAAATGTCGTATATTATGAAATTCGGAGCTCACAATTGTCTCCAAAATCTATGTCGTTCATAACAAATCATTCTTTATACTCCTAAAGTACATCCACTCTACCAACCATAGTACGTCATCCTTTGCGCAAACTTATGAAAGAACAGTACTATGTGCGTATGTTCAAATTCCCCACCGACGTGTGAATATATTGTCACGTATTGAGTTCGAATCTTGTCAGTCACGTGTGTAGCTCAATCCCACTTCTGACACCAATGTAGCGTGTTTGTGTGTCACGCTACAAATAAGTTCACGCCGTTCTTTGATATAGCGAGTTNTGGTGGACAAAGTGGCGCTGGGGCAGGTTTTCTCCGAGTACTTCGGTTTCGCCTGCCAATCTTCATTCCACCAACTGCTCCACAATCACCCTCACCTATCATCTGGGGCCGGTACAATAGGCCAGAAGTGGCCGCAGTACAAGGGACTTAGTCTCACCCCACTAGCAATAAAAAATAAAAAACTCTCTAATGATGATGTCCATGTTAGGTGGGTCCCTGTCACCACGGCATGGTGCGTCCTCGGGTTGCGGATGGAGGAGACGCCCTCCAATTTTGGAGGGAAGCTGTAAATATATTGAATAAGCAGTCGAGGACAGCCGACATGGGGTGGCCCTCCAGCTTTGGGGTTGGGCTAACAACACCTCACCGTAACAAATCATTATGTTACGGAAATGAACACAAAGCCTCGGACCTGGATGGGTTCCTTGGATAAACGACCTAAGCTAATGAAAATGAATATGAGATTTGGCACTTGGAATGTTCGAAGCATGTATAGGGCAGGTTCGTTCAGGGCAGTGGCAGAAGAAATCTTAAAATATAAGTTAGATTTAGCGGGAGTACAGGAGGTCAGATGGGATGGAGGTGGCATCGCACCAGCAGCAGACTATACATTTTTCTATGGAAAGGGGAATGAAAAACATGAATTGGGTACAGGTTTTTTCGTACATAAGAGAATCGTGTCAGCAGTTAAGAGGGTAGAATTCGTTAGTGATAGGATATCATATATAATACTAAAAGGTCGCTGGTGTGATATCATCGTCACGAATGTTCATGCCCCAGCGGAGAACAAAACCGATGACATAAAGGCACTTTCTACGAAGATCTAGAACATGTATTCTATAAACTCCCTAAATACCACATGCAAATTATGTTAGAGATTTCAATGCCAAAGTAGGGAGGGAAGACATTTTCAAACCATGAACATTAGAGACCTGTATAGAGGAATAAACGACTTTAAGAGGGGTTACCAGTTTAGCGTAACTTAGTGAAGGATGAGAATGGTGATCTGCTTGCAGATTCCCACAACATTTTGAATAGGGGGAGGAACTACTTCTCTCAGTTATTGAAAGTACATAGGGTCAGTGCGCGTGTCTAGAAAATGTGGGACCCTCAACGTCTCACAACCCTATGGGCCTTCACGGCCTGTTACAGGGATAGCTTTACTTTTTACTACGTCTGCGATATTAATTCAGGCATGGACACGGGCGGAGGGTGTGAGGGAGCCAGGCATCCTGGTGGTGCTTATCTGCCCCATACATGCTCTATGACCCGTCCACCTTATCCTGAACACGCAAATGATAATCACGCTAAAACACCGGAAGGGGCACCGCTATGATGGCCCTCGTTCTGCTGTGCATTACAAATGACACACACACACACACGAGCGCGCACGCACGCACACACACACCGAGCGATCGCCACATCGTTACAAGACCTACATCATTAATGCGAACAAGTTTTCAACCACTCTTCCGTTGTCGCGGAAATGTTTCGTGTCTGCGCGGAATGTCCCCAACTTAGGCTCTAAGGCGTCCCTAAAAATCGCACTGGAAGTCAAACTATCGTTATTCAATTCTGGAAGACGGGCTATATATTCACATATGTACCAAGCCTCGTTTACGCTGTAAATTAACAGTTCAAGAACCAATGGTCCTACTATCATCTGCACGTTTCGTTCCATCAAGTTACTGTCTCATACGTATGCTATTTGTCGCATTTCACCAGAACCATTATCACCAATTTTCCTTTAGTATTCACTATTGTATTTATTTAACCAAAGCACAAGATATCGAAATAATACTGTAGCGTCTCGAGTCGTTGCTATGCGGACATACCAGGGCCGTTTCTGGGTAAAGACTTGTATAAACACGTTCCCGCGAAACAAAAAACGGAACAATACCAGTTGCTAGGCAGCAGATTTTTAATAATACAACAGTTGGACGACAATGGACGAGCTGTTTTCTACGTGGTCCGTGCCGAGAGGTTATAAGCGGGACAAGGTTAGAGCTTAGTCTCTGGGGGTCGAATACCTCCAGCGTGACCCCGCGAGACGTAGGAGGTGACGAAAAGGTAAGTCTCAAATCTGAGACAGTAAAATATGGTCGCGAGTCCCACGAGACTTGGACCACAGAACGACTGCGCTGGCGAGCACCAGCAGCAATTGTAAACGACAGACTGACCTCTCATTAGAGAGAGCGTCCCTCATAAAAATAACAGCAACTGTCTGACAGTTATAAAAATCTTGCCGTAAACCCCAGATTGGTGCTTTAATCCATGAGAGACTGGGCGACTGACCGTGGGTCGTAACATATGACTCGACTTAGGCTGAGACTCAGCTTAGTCAGTTCTGTACGGGAGTCTGAAGAAAAATGTCAGTGACAGTTCGTTGCAAAAGTCCGGCCGTGAAGAGAAGACTCTATGTCTTATATCCGGAGTGTGTAATTCGGTGAGACTGTTATAGTTCCTGTGTTAAAGTCCGTTGCCAGGAAAAGGCTCGCGGAGATTGTAATAGACTGAGGACATTAGTCTGTGTATTAGTGATCTGCAAAGTTTAGTCATGAGTCGAGTGTATTAATGGTCAATAAACTGAATCACCAATCCAAACCCCGTCTACAGTCACTCTTACACGTGATATACGCAGATTTCAACCCATGTTAACATACACTACTGTATTTATTTAATCAGAGCACAATACTGGTACATGGAGATTTCCATCACTCGTAACGGCGATGACAATTTGACTGAGCGTGAAGTATGCACATGAAAATGGACTGGGGGGGGGGCAAAATTTCGACTACGGGGATGCTGAACATCATATGTGTGGGTTGATTTCGAGAAATCGGTGTGTTAATGTCACAGGCCCGCGCTTATTGTTAAGTCACTCACGCTAGCAGGCGCATGTCAGTCTCAGCACCTGTCTGAATGCCGCGTCACCAGTAGAGTACACGCTTTGGAAAGAACGTCTGACCAGAAATCCACAAGTTCATGCTGTGTATCTTCTGTGAATGTCTAACAGTTAAATCATGGATTACTCAGGGAGGGCGTAGATGGAAGGATAATACTAAAATGGATGTCAAGTAGAGTGTGAGGACGTGGTCTGGATTAGTCTGCATATTTATTAATATATTTTAACGACGCTATCAATGGCTCAGACGCGGTAGCGTAGTTGACTGAGGCAGTATGCTACAAGCCGGAAGGTCGCGGGTTCGAGTTCCGAAGTGGTGGATTTTTTTCAATTGACGAATCCTACACTATGGCCCTGGGATCGACTCAGCCCCTAGCAGAAATGAGTACCACGAATCTTCCTGCGGGGTAAAGAGCGGCCGGCGAGTAAGGCTGAAAACCTCACCGCCATCTCTGAGCCGACTGTCTAGAAAATGTGGAAGCCCCAACGTTTCACAACCCTAAGGGCCTCTACGGCCTGTTACAGGGATAGTTTTACTTTTAACTAACTTCTCAGTGACTTACACTACATAACGTCAAATGATTGGATGAATAGTGAGTGAAGAATGCAAAGAATGCAGAAGCAACTGTTGGCAGTCTTCAGTTGAGACATCCTGGAGGGGGGAGGTCAGTCGGATTTGCGGTGCCCCGGTAGATCGGGATCACTCACTTCATGAATGCTGCGGATACATCTGGCTCAGCATATAGAGACCATTGCAGAGCTGCTTAAACTGCATTACAGCAGGAAGCCGGTATAGCGACTGACTGGACGACCGAGGGGTCTGATTTCGAGTCCCGGTAGGATCAAGAATTTTCTCTTCTACACGTCGTCCAGACCGACTCTGGGGTACAGCGACTGCGGCGTTAGGCTGACCACTCACCAGCTAGTACCGAGGTCAAGAAAATATGGATCTATACATCCACTCACCCATACGCCTTCAGGGTGTGGTGCTTAAATAGTTAAGCACGGGGACAACTTTACTTTTTCTACATACAGCAAACCCTCGTTATAAGGAACTAAACGGGGGGTAGGGGGTCTGTTATCGCCGCTGTCCGCTATAACGGAGTGAAGGGGTATTCACGAAGTACGCCATGCGGTATCGAGCCAATACACGCAACAGACAAAGAAACGCATACTGTGATTATATAAAGGGTTTATACTGGGGTTCGCTTTTATTTTAAATGGTTTTGTAACTACAAAACCTTCTCAGTGCCTCAACTTCTCTAAACCAGCCAGATTTCGTCCGTTATATCCGGGCCCCTTATAACGGGGGTTTCCTGTACTAGTATGAAGGACATTCAATAAAAAATACGTCCGTGCTGAATTAATGAAAAAATGTCGTTTACATTATTCACGTCAGTCACTTCCTAACATTTCATTGGCCTGGCCAGTGAAACAAATATCACAGGTATAGGCAGATAGGCAGAGCCTAAACAGCTCACATCATAAAGGCCATTACGGCCTGATGCTACTTAGCCAAGTGGCGTGTAATAAAAACATACAAGAGCCGATTTTCTATATTAAAACATAAGGTTGCTAATGAAGTTTGTAGGCCCGCGCCTTGGCCTCGATGTGCCACATCAGAGGCCAACATTTCTAATTAAACTCTCATGAGAGCCGAAAGAAGACTGAAAAATATAAAAATAGATGCGAATATTTTTGTAGGTGTCCACTATACTGTATTTCTGTACCGAGAGAAGGACAGGCTGCCAGAACAGAGCCACCTGCGCGGTTTCGTAAGTTCGACCGCTTCAGAAACCTGTCTCTGTTCAAGTGGCCATATACAGAACAGGTAAACCTAAGGGAACAGAATCCATGGGCCAGCCAATAAATTAATGCACTTCGGAGAACGCTGGGTCCAGAAATAGATCGGAATGAAGGTTACGACTCAATTTATGGGTCCCCAAACTTTCCTCAGTTCACTACAGAGAAGTAGAGCACAGAGGTAAAAACGGCAAAGTTTTCCCCGTGCTTAATTAAGCACCACGCTATGAAGACGTATGGAGAAGTGAAGGTATGACTCTACCATTCTAGATATCGGCAGCAGATTGGTGTGTGTGGTTCGCTTCAAGCCACGGCCGCTTTACCCCGATACCCGTTGGATAGGCCCTATAACCGATCTTGACGCTATGGATAAGATAAAAACTTTGCCCCTGCCGGGAATGGAACCCCGGCCGTTCAGTCAGTAGCCCGTCGCTATACCGACTGAGCTATCCCGGCTCTTAGTGACGTATGGAACTGGATGAAAAGTTTATGAGGTCTTTTAGTTTTCAGTGTTCTGAGTTATACCACCGTGTAGCCTGGTATGTGGATACCAATACTGCGGAAAAAATAAAACGCCCACTGCCACTTCCTCCCCACCCCCTTTTAATGTAGGCTTCGGGGTGAGTGTGAGGTAGCTTCCTTATTCCACGCTGGCAAAACCCAAATTTTCGTAGCCATGAAAGTCTCAACTGTCATGCAAAAAGTCTTTGTGTATTCGTCCCATGTGTACGCAGGTAAAGAGATAAGGTTGTCCCTGTGCAGAATTCAGCAACACTTCATGAATGTGTGTACAATTCTATGCATTAGCCGCGGCATAATATGGAAGTGAGTGGTCATCCTCACGCCCCGGCCGCTGTAGCTACTCAGAACATCCCAGGACCTTTGAACAGTTCGGCGCCTTGACCGGTGTGGAGGCAGTGAAAAAGAAAATCTTGCCCCACCCTGAAATTGAACTCCAATTTCCCGGTCGTCCAGCCTAGTCACTATGCTGAGCTATTCTGCTATTACTCTCGGTCTATTTATCGATGCTTTCAATTGCTGATAGTGCACAGCGTGGAATGATGAGACGGTAATATGGCTTAGTGCAGTTACTGTTACGATTTATGTGGTGCGACTACAGACGGTGTATAGATTTGATAACAGAGTTACTAGCACCACTCGGAACTACAAGCAATACAGCGCCACCGCTGATCTCCGCACTTACAGTTCACTATAGCACTCGCTAAGACTTTTCCAGCCTGCTGTGTCTTCAACAGCCGTTCCCTGGCAAAGGCTTCTAACAGTGGAGATTCTTCAGCTTCACGCGCTCAGCTCCTCTTGTCACAGCCGCTCGTGCAGAACTCTCGTCAACTGTCAACTCAACTATAGCGCCATCTCTTCTCAGACTCCCTTGCTGAGCTCAACTGAACTGCCAACCCTCAACTATCAACTCCAGAACTCGACTGACCTTGCTTATAACATTTCGGCACGAACCACATAGGAAACATAGTTTACATTGTTATAATCCAACAATATCTCAATCGTTTCATGCGTATATGTTGCTGCCAGAACCCAGATACTGTTGACGTGTCTACCGGCCGTTACCAAACAATGCATGTTCTTTCTTGATATCGCTGCATAGCAACAGCTGTACGAGCTACAGTACTATCCCAGTATTTGCTTGAAGAGACTGATGAAAACTAGGAAAATCTCAGACAGAACAACCGGTCTCTGGACCCACATTTGAAACCGACCAAGCTATCGCCCCACGTGTGTAACTACGAGTAGCAGCAACTTCTGTTACGCGATCAAGCCCAAACACATTGCCACGGTCCTAACGTCTTCGATATTCATCCGCCGGATGCTATCACTGAATATTTTCATCGCTCCTTCCGGGCGAAACGTCATTAGAGCCTTTAAAGGAGTCAAAACGGCGACTTATTTACCATTCATTTACCGTACACAACAATTATAATGAAACCAAATAATCCAAGCAGATGGTAACGGTGTTGTTCAACAACCAACCGTAATAACCCACTGCACTGTTCCCAACACGTTTTTGTACGCAGTGCGTCTCTGGCCTCAAAATTACTAACGGATTCACAAACCGAAACGCAAATCTGTACATACAGTGCGTTTCTTCAACAGCCGAATCGGGGTCCCCCGGCTGTGAACAGAAGGTGGCGGGCGGGACGTAAAAGGCTAACAAGCCGGTAGGAGTCAAGTGATTCGGTCATTCGAGAAAGACCCTGTATAAAAAGGCGGATTCTCCACCGTATGCAAACCAGGCAGAGGAAATTAAAAAATTTGATACGCCTAGACCTATACTCGCTTTGTGTTCAGTACTGGGTATCACTGTTCTTCACCAGACAAATCTTGAATTCATGGCAGGTGTCTCACCTCTACACTGAGACCCACGAATCTGACTGGAAACAATAACAAAAATGCGCCGACAGATACGCATCTAACTTAAAACAGCACATCAAGAGTACAGTCTTTCCATTGCATCCAACTTCAAGATGAAAGTTGACTTTGCTACTTGCTTGATGACAGCTTACAATATCTTCGTTCCTCCGGAACGTCGGTGAGCTTCTACCGGACTTCACGGTGTCGCATCCCACAAGATAATCTTCACAGTCATCGCTGTAAGAACCCAAATCCAACTTCCCTTACATCAGTTATATGTACATTAGGCAAGGTAAGGCAAAGTTATAATTTTGCTTAGTTAACCACTATGCTTTAAGTCGATTGTATAGCAAATGTTGGAGCCTCGACGCCTCAACGGCCTGTTACAGGGATAGCTTTACCTTAATATGCCATGAAGATATATGGGGGAGTGGAGGTATAACTGTACTATTCGTGACCTTGGCACTACATGGAGGTCAGTGGTAAGCCCTACAACTCTGCCGCTTTACCCCAAAGGAAAGAGCCCCTGGTACCCATTGGACAGGAGGCTGGGTGAGCCCCAGAACCGGCCTGGACGCAGTGGTTAAGAGGGAGAAATTGTCCCTGCTGGGTATTGAACCCGGGCCGTCCTGCCCGTAGCCCGTCCCTATACTGACTGAGCTATCCCGACCGCCCGCAATACGTTAATAACCTTAAAAGATACACTTACATCAATGGAGCAGTCCCTGAGGAGCCAATAATACCTTGGCTACTCAAGCACTACTAATTACCGTGTACACAAAAGCCCGTCATATCAATCCAGCCCACAACCTCTCATCCAATTACTTAATCCATGTGAATATTATCCTCTCACATACAAGTACATCAAAGTTCCACGGGCAGCTTCTGTCACGTGTACTCAGAACGGGTTTCCGTCTGGCGATTTTGGTTGTCATTGCGTACTGAAAACAGAATCAAGTACGTTTATAAATGTGACGTAACGACCACTGTAACTCTCTGGATGACGGTGCATTCTCGAAGATGTATCCGACAGAATTTACTATTGTTTCTATTTCTATTACTGCAGTTGCCACAGTCGTAGCTGCTTTACCGTGCCTTTGCACGATTCCAAAGCGTTCTGGGGATGGTTATAACCAGGGCCCAGATTTTGATGACATGTCATATTTTTTTCCTTGTATCCTATGCGATGCTCTTAAATATATAAATCTCGGATATTAGCTGCTGCTTACAGAAATGTAAATTTTATTGGCATTTTTTTTGTCATTTTTTTACATTTTTAGGTTTAAGGTCATTTTTTCATTTTGGGAGTAATTTTTTTTGACTTTTAAGGGTATTTCTCGTCATTTTTGGCCATTTTTGGGAATTTTCTTCATATGTTTTCTGAAATGTGAATAACATGGAAGCGAAGCGTTCTTTTCTCCTTTAGATCACTTTTCTCGATTTTTCGGTCATTTTTTTTTAAATTTTCAGGTCATCAAAATCCGGGCCATGCATATTACATTTTTGGGTCATATTTTAGGTAATTTTTCTGGATTTCTTCGGTCATTTTTTAAATATTTTCAGGTCATCAAAATCCGGGCCCTGGTTATAACACTCAGAATTACTGTGTTTCGGACTTTGTCCATCGTCCGCTTTTCTAAAAATAGAAAACAGAACATAACCTTTCCGGAAACTGGATGTTTCCGTCCTCAGGTGAGTGGGCGACACCTACTATTTTGGGTCCCTTCGAAAGATCTAACCTCAGACACTTATGCATTTAATCCTATGCACTGGATCTCGTGGACTTGGTTTGTTGCGTAACATTTTCACCTCCCTTTTTATATAAGTTTCAGTGAAATTTTATTGCACATTTGTCTATCTCCTTTCGACAAGACTTAGTCTCAACTATTTAAATTGATGTAGTGAATCTTACATGGGTTGTCCAGTGATTTAGGTTAACTCTTTCTAAGGGAACCAACACAGTACGTGTCTCCTCCCCTACCTGAGGACGGAAACAGATCCATTTTTCGAAACGTTGTGCGCTCTATTTTTTTTTTTTTAGAATACCGGACGATGGATAAAGTCTCACAGAATATGGAGTTTGTATGTGGAGGTCACTGATATTTTACGATACAAACAGAAATACGCCGTTCAACAATTTAGTTGCATTCTTATGTATGCTGACGTTGCTTAAACATGTCCTACACTTAACTCACTTTTAATCGAAAAATATTTATATCGTATTTTTGAAAGACAAACGGACGGTTCAGTGACGTGTTCAATTTATACATCGGTTCAAAGACGTTTTAATGAGACAGTCTGCCAGACCAAAATAGAGTCTGACCTTCTCCAATGTCATTTCAATTCGGAGCTCATCAGAACCCAAGAACTTTCACGCAAGCGCGCGTTAGCAGGGTAACGAAAATGGTCCCGAGCAGAATAACAATGACAGACGGTGAGCAACTAGAAGCGGAAGGGGCGATATGACCCACATACAGTGCCAACACTAAAGTTCATACAAGCCGAACGGGAATAGTCACGAGGTCAGCCAAGATCTGGGGTCGACTGCAGTTACACGCACGCAGACGCTAGAGGGTGCTGACGATGGTGTATAACAAACGGAATTACCGTAAAGCTACTCCTGTAACAGGCCGTGGAGGCCCATAGGGTTGTGAGACGTCGAGGCTCCCACATTTCTCTAGACAATCGGCTCACAGATTGCGGTGAGGTCAGCCTTAAGCACGGGCCGCCCTTAACTACCAGGAAGATTCCTGGTACTCATTTCTGTTAGTGACTGAGTCGACCCCAGGGCCATATTCTAAACAATGTTTCGAAAACTGGATCTGTTTTGGAACCGTTAAGTTCTTTGCAATAGCGGGCGATAAACGAAGTCCAAAAACTCAGTAACCCCGGGCAGTTACACATATTCAGCTCAGTACTGGCACCAACAGCGTAGTCGGTATAGCGACTGGCTGCGGGCAGGACGACCGAGGAGTCGGAGTTCGAGTCCCGGTAGGGTCAAGGATTTTGTCTTCTCCACGTCGTCCAGACCAGCGCTGAGGTTCACCCAGTCTCCTATCCAATGGGTACCGGGGGTAAAGCTGACCACTCACCTCAAAGTAGCGCCGAGGTCAAGAAAACGTGGATGTATACATCCACTCCCCATACGCCTTCATGGGGTACTGCCTAATTAGTTAAGCACAGGGACAACTTCACCCTTTGACTGGCATCAAACCCAAAGACACAGGAACTCCCGTTCCTGAATCAATTCGGGCCCTTTCTCTTGGATATCACAACAGGCGGATTCGTGGTTATCACAGCGGTAACTGAATAACACTGTCTTCTGGGATGAGACGGTGTGTCGTTCAGTACTTTAGCGACGTTTCGGTGGAACGTACTCTCCCCATTTTCAGGATCGAAGAGTAAATCCGGTACAGCTACCAGCAAGTATCAAGCAGAGCCCTGTTCTACCACAAACGTGGAAGCAGTACATTCCTCCGAAACGTCGGCAAATCACTACAATAACGTCACCTCCACAAGACAAATTTTTACATGCTTCGCCTTAAGAAGCTCAGAGTCTAATTCACCAGTCTTCCTTATTCGGAAGAGGGGTGAGGAGGTAAAATATTTAAGCACATGCCATGAAAATGTAGAGGAGAGTGGAGGTATACCTCCACCATTCTTGAGCTTGGTACAAGATGGAGGTCAGCCGTCAGACTCACACCCCGTCCGCTTTACCCCTCGGCACAGACTAGATAGGACGCTGGGTGGGCCCCAGAACCGGCCTGGACGCTGAGAATATCTCTAGCGCCTTCCGTGAATCGAACTCCAATTGGATGAATAATTATGAATGGGAACGGATGAGCAAGGAAGCGACCGTGGGCTAACATATGGTACTATCCAACAAGGATCAGGTCAAAAGAAACTGTCAGGATACCCGGTTTCCGGACCGAGATTCGAACTGGGAACTTCTCAAATACAAATCAGAACTGAAGTTCTGAATCCTACTATCTTCTGAGGTGTGACGCCACGTAGTGTAGTACAAGTTTACGTCTACCTTGCACCACACTATACGACGTCATATCCTAAATGATGTTTCTCTTCGCAAGTCAGAAGGGCTACAACTTCAGCCATGTAGCTGAGTATAGCTTACACGTATGTTAACGACACTAACAAGGAAAACCATGGTGGCCTATTTAGGCACCATGTGTTAATAAATCAGAGAAAAATTCTGAAGACACAGTAATGTTAACTATACCAGTAAGTACGTGTGCCAATTTACTCCTTCCCCCCCCCCCGGTTCTAAGAGCACACAGTAACATTTCTCCTCTGTGAAATGTGAATATACAAATATGGAAACCACTCTCACTGAATGAGTCAGAACACGCTTTCCTTCACACAGTAATATTTTAAGCATACTTTCCTTACTTTGAAATAAAAAGCCTTTCGAGATCACCTTGGGACACGAGGTAGCAAGGTGGTTGAGGCACTATGCTACAAGCCGGAAGATCGCGGGATCGACTCCCGATGATGTCACTCGATTTATCAATTGACCTAATCATTCCAGCCGTACTATAGCCCTGGGGTTGACTCAGCCTCTAACAGAAATGAGCACTAGGAATCTTCTTGTGGGCTAAAGGGTGGCAGGCTCGTAATGCTGACAACCTTACCGCCATCTATGAGCAGATCGTCTAAAAAATGTGGGAGCCTCGACATCTCACAATCTTATGGGCCACCACGGCCTGTTACGAGATCGCCCTGCTGTATACCTGCGTATCCTTCTGTGTTTCCATCTGTCTGTGAACCCCCCCCCCATGAAGCTTTAGGCTTATGAGAACACCCTGCTGTCTGTCTGTGTATCGTCTACTAATTTCTGTTAGGAGGTTTATGGGATCACCTTGCTGCGAGTTTGTGTCCCTCAAATTTTTTTATTGTTTTCTATGCGATCCGTGCCGTATTAAAGGAGAGTAAACTACTAGATCTTCCCAGAACTTATCGCCTTAATGCTCCGCTCCCGGGACGTGTGAACCGACGGGAGATGAAACAAAACTCGGCGGCAGATAGGGGTTTTTAATCAACTAATTCTTTTCTTTTAATGCTAGTTGGGTGGGACTAAGCCCCTTGTACTGCGGCCACTTCTGGACTATTGTACCAGCACCAGATGATAGGTAAGGGTGATTGTGGAGCAATTGGTGGAATGAAGATTGGCAGGGGAAACCGAAGTACTCGGAGAAAACCTGCCCCAGCGTCACTCTGTCCACCACAAATCCCACTTGACCAGACCCAGGATCGAACCCGGGCCGCCGCGGTGGGAAGCCAGCGACTAACCGCTTGAGCTATGGCGCGGCCATATTTAATCAACTAAGTACGTGTCCTACGGTAAAGTAAAGGTAAAGATGTCTCTGTTCTTAACTAACTGAACATTATGCCATGACGGGGTATAGGGAAGTGGATGTATAGATCCATATTTTCTCGATCTCGTCAGTGGATGGAGGTGAGTGGTGAGCTTTACATCCCGGCCGCTTTACCCCAGGGGAAACATCCCCGGGTACCAAATGGATAGGAGGCTGGGTGGGCCCCAGAGCCGGTCGGGACGCCGTAGAGAAATGTCTTACGCAGCACGGAACCTGGGCAGTCGCTATACCGACTCCTGTCTTAGGTTGAAAACCCACTGACGCGACAAGCCGCGCGCGGTTTGTCGAGTGTTGTCGCTCGCGGCCGTTAATTGTATTGCTTTTATGAGCCGCGCGCGGTTAAGTTTTGGAACGCGGTACAGAGGGGCGGATAGAAGTGACAAGAAGACGAGGAAGAAGACGTAAGAAGATGCTGGATGACCTTGGGGACAGAAGAGGATACTGTCATTTGAAGGAGAAACCTCTAGATCGCATTAAGTGGAGGAATTGTTTTGGAAGAGACTGCGGACTTGTCGTCTGACAGATTACTAGGCGGCAGAGCTGTTGCACGCCTAATATGTACAACTAACAGACGCGCGCGACAAAGAGCGGCTAGCCGCTCGCGACTAGACGCGTCAGTGGGTTTTCAGCCTTATGGTAGGAGATCGAGAGAGAAAGAAGAAGGAAACGTGAGTGGAAGAGAAAACGCAAAATACCTCTGCTAGACGCCGCGGTTTTCTGTCCCGTTAGGGCTCTACAAACTTGGAACAAGATTACTTTGACTGCTGTTTCGTACTGAGGGCCATTGGTTTCACTGAGCTACCTGTGCGTTACACACGTTTTCAGCACTGACTGTGTACGTTACGTTTCTTCGCGTATATCGGTTGAACCATGTAACAAGCTGCATGAGGGGCAAATCCTAATTAAGTTCTACTAAGTAACACATCCTGCCGGTCACGGTAGCCGAGCGGTCTAAGGCATGCACTGTCTTCGCTCGCTCGGAAGCCGAGATCGTGGGTTCGAATCCAACTCAGGGCATGGATGTTTGTGTGCGTTTTTCTTTGTTTGTCTACAGGTAGAGGCCTTGCGACGAGCTGATCACTCGCCCAAGGAGTCCTACCGAATGTGTAAGATGTAGTAAACCGAAGTGAAACGGAGAGTTTCATGGAGGTAGGCCTAGGCCCAAATTAGGGCTGTAGGGCCATAGAAAAAAAAAGTAACACATCCTACAAAAAACGGAAGGTAAGGTAAGTTAATTAAGCACCACGCCACGAAGGCATATGGAGGAGCTGAGGTACAGCTCCACCATTCTTAACTTTGGCTCCAGATGGAGGTGAGTGGTCAGCTTCACTCCCCTGCCGCTTTACTTCCAGGGAAAGAGCTCTATCAATTGGGTAGGGGGCTGGGTGAGCTCCACAGCCAGTCTAGAAGCTATGAAGAAAAGACAAATTTGTTGCATCTGCCGGGAATGAAACCTCGATTCCTCAGTCGTCCAGCCCGTAGCCTGTCTGCCATACCGACCGAGCTATCGCAGCTAATATTGTCTAACATGTCCACCTTCATATTCCAGTGTCTCCTTCTAAGTGACTAACTCTGGCACAATTTTCATGTGCGTCATTGTTTCCTGTACATGAATAGTGACACATGAAGTTCGCCTAATTAATACTTACACATTTAGTTTAGTCCTTACTTCCTATAAGGTGGAGACTGACACGTATTTAAATGCTGATTTGGTGAACCGTGTCTCCGTTACAAAGATCAACCGGTTAATGCCGTTTATTCTGCGAATGATATGGAACTCACAGATAAATTCTTTAGGCAAAATGCAAAGGTCTTGCAGCAGGTAGTACATACACTTAGGCTTACCAATGTACTTCAAATGGTTCAAAACTGCATCGTTCGAATCCCGACTCATAATCCAATATCACCTCAACATGACAGTACAGATCGTAGAACGCCCTTCTATAGTAACATAAAAACTCTTAAGTTAAAGTTATTTTAAGCGTATGCCAATCGCCTCGCAGAAGCCGGGACAGTGCAGTCAGTATAGCGACTGGCTACGGGCTGGACAGCCGAGGAGTCAGTCCCGGTAGGGTCAAGAATTTTCTCTTCTCCACGTTGTCAAGACCGGCTCTGGGGCCCACCCAACCTCCTATACAATGGGTACAGGGGGATCTTTCCCCGGGGGTAAAGCGGCATGGGCGTGAAGCTGACCACTCACCTCCAACTAGTGCCGAGATCAAGAAAATTTGGATCTATATATATATCCACTATACCATATGCCTTCATGGCGTAGTGCATAATTAATTAAGCATAAGGACAACTTTACCTTTATCAAAACTGAGGACAATTTACGAGGGTTGGAACTTTAATAGTGGCAACACTGCTGTAGAGACGCCATGCAACGGAACCAAACAACATCGCTTATACCACACGTTAGTTACATACATACCTTACCTCAGAGCAAATGGACTCTCCCTTCCCACGTCACGCGCATGGGCAGTGAACCTCGTGTTAGCTGGCGGTCTAATGTAGTGTTGTCACGATGTCTTCGAAACAGGAACAGCGGAATGGATAAAGATTGAATGTGCCAGAGGCCGTACAGCACGACAGTGTCATCAAGGTCTCCAAGAGGCTTGCGGGGAATCTGCATTGCCTTACAGAACAGTGGCAAGGTGGGTAAAAGCCTTCAACGAGGGACGCCAAAATATGGCAGACATGCGTCGGCCAGGTCGTCCTAGTGTCAGTGAAGAAGTGTATGCTCTTTCCGCGTTACTGGAGAGTGATCGACGCCATACGATTCGTGAGCTGGCCCGAGAGACAGGATTAGCGCATACGACTGTGCTTCACATTCTGAAGGAACGCCTGGGCACGAGAAAAATTGCATCACGATGGGTTCCGCATGATTTGACGGAAATGCAGAAATGGCTACGATACGACGCTGCTCTTAACCACTTGGAGCGCTATGAGCGCGAAGGAGAGGCTTTCTTACGCCGTATCATTACGCTGGATGAGACATGGGCCAAATCGTACGAGTCACAAATGAAATGCCAATCGAACGAATTGCGTCATTACGGGTCACCGCGAAAATCAAAAGTTCGTCAGAACCCCGGCAATGTGAAAGTTATGGTGATTCTCGTGTACGACTGTGATGGTGTTATACTAACGCATACCGTTCCCCGACAGCAGACTGTCAGTGCGCAGTATTACTGTTCATTTTTTGAACACAACCTGCGACCAGCTCTGAGAAAGAAGCAGAGACACTTTTTGCAGAACCCACCCATCATTTTGCAGGACAGTGCTCGGCCGCATGCAGAGCAACCTGTAGTTGATTTGTTTGATCGATGGGGCTGGGAAGTGCTGTACCATCCGCCATACTTCCCGGATTTAAACCCTTGTGACTTCGACTTGATTCCTAAGATGAAGGAACCACTTCGTGGCATTCGCTTCAGAACTGTTCCAGAGATTCTTCTGGCAGCAGACCGCTCCATTCGAACTATCAACCCAACATTCGCTGCTAAAGGTATCCTACGACTTCCACATCGCTGGCAATGGGTTGTACACAATGCTGGTGACGACACTGAAGGGCAGTAAAACTTCGAAACATGCATCTATTTTGTATCAGGCGTAAATAAATAGTTCCAACCCTCGTAAATCACCAACAGAGACCGTCTAATTTTCTAAGGCAATGTCAAGCCTAACTTGCTGAGATATTTATCGGACCTGCTTTCAAGAGGGCATGTTTCATGCCTGCGCATTTGCACACCGCTGCACCTACGTACAGGGTTTGTCCGAAAAGTAATGCCAGTGATTTTATTGTGAAGTGACTATACGTCGCAGCGAGCTCAGACCGGTTGGGATCGGCGGAGGGGGAAGTCAGCTTGTGAACGCGCGGTCGCTTAGTCGTCTCCGAACTTCCTGAGAGTGATGAAAGGCTTTTCCGTGAAACTCGTGTTTGTCTCCCGTGCAAACCGCAATGCAGCGCTCCTTGGAACAAAGGATTGCCATCAAGTTTTGTGTGAAACTTGGCAAGTATGCAGTGGAAACTTTTCCCATGATAAAGACGGCCTTCAGTGATGACTGTCTGTCGGAACATCAGGTCTACCGGTGGCACAAGGCCTTTTTAGAAGGCCGTGAAGAGGTCGGCGATGAAGCCCGCACTGGACGGCCATCAACAAGCACCACCAACGAAAATGTGACGCGTGTGAGAGAACGTTTGAACTCAGACCGTCGTTTGAGTGTTCGTTTAATGGCACAGACATTAAACATCCCAAAAGTACCCTTCACGAGATTGTGACGAACAATTTGCAGATGCGAAAAGTGTGCGCAAAGCTGGTGCCCAAAGTGTTAACGGACGACCAAAAATCGCGCAGAGCTGAAACGTGCCAAGAACTTTTGGACTTGTGTGAAAGTGACCCT
>NW_019738961.1:1759914-1952933 GCF_002891405.2 Cryptotermes secundus | reverse complement strand
TCACAGTTCTTGAGATATTTAATTTCCAGTTTTCCAAAAAGCAAACGAAAAATTGGCAAAAAGGCGAGGATTTAATATTTTGCCTTAGAAAGGTATATCGTTATCTTCCACATAAAATAAGGCACAGAATGAAACCCCACACTGAAATACAACCAGCGGCTGAGGAGAACTAGATTATATCACGAAAAGCGCCAACCACAGGAGTGCGAGGCCCGCAGCACTGCACTCAGATTGGACTGAACACATGGTATACCATCAGTGTTTATAATTATAATTACTTTCTAATATCATTAATACCAACACTATAACTCATAGGCCCGAAGGTGTATTATTTATATATACTGTATCGTTCACAGCCGATGCTATGCAACAACTACGAGGTGGGCGCATAAACCAGGGCCATTTCTGGGTAACGACTCGGTAAACATGTTCCTGTTGCTAGGTAGCAGATTCTTAATACTGCAACAGTTGGGCTACAGCAATGTTTCTAGGTGGTCCGGGTCCACATATTATAAGCAAGGGACAAGGTCAGTTGTTAGTTCTGTACGGGCATCTATGAGGAGAGGTCTTGAGCCGGAGGCAGAGGAATAGCCATTGTTAGAGTCGTTACCAGGAAACGTACAGTGACAGAATGAGAACACTAAACTGTGTGCTCTTGTGATCAGTAAGGTGTGGAAATATAGATGGAGCTATAATTAAGTGTAATTATGAGTTGTGTGGTGAAGTGGTCAATAAATCCATTCACCAATCCGAACCCCGTCTACAGTCACACATACTACGTGACAATACATACACTAAAACCAATAGGCAATCTTCGAATCCATAGAAAAGTCTAGTCGTGATGGCACATTACATAATTTTGTCGTGTGAAGAATTAATTTTTGCAATTATACCGTGAAAGTGGTTAGTTACGTCATTTCGAAACAACAGTGGCTAGTAACACGTATTCATAACATTCCTTGCAATTTGTTAAAGCGGCCTAAGGGAATCGTTTTAATGATGTATGAGCCGCGACGTCACTTTTCAAGCATAAAGATAAGCATCGTCACAACACGGAGCATGCGCCGCTACAATCATGCTACTAGGAAATTTTCTCGCGGGACTACAACTGACCAAAATTTGAATCGAGAACATTTCGTATGCTCAATAATGCATTAGTATTAATGTGAAAATAACATACATCGCGTACATCGCGCATAAGAAGACATACAAGCTTGGTCTTGCTGTCTTCCTCTAACTTCTATCCAGCAGGTGCTCGGTTCTCGGCTGAGGCAAGAGCTATCCTGGTTCTCCACAGTCCCTCCACGTAAATACGGTGACAATGCCTCTTTTAGGTTATGACCGCTTCCTTTCAAACTCATTGTTAATCATCTTAAAATTCGTAGCTACACAGTTTTTTTATTGCTAGTGGGGTGGGAGTAAGTCCCTTGTTCTGCGGCCACTTCTGGCCTTTTGTACCAGCCCGAAGATGACAGGTGAGGGTGATTGTGGAGCAATTGGTGGAATGAAGATTGGCAAGGAAAACCGAAGTACTCGGAGAAAACCTGCCCCATCGTCACTTTGTCCACCACAAATCCCACTTGACCAGACCCGGGATCGAACCCGGGCCACCGCGGTGGGAAGCCAGCGACTAACCGCTTGAGCTATGGCGCGGCCCACACTACACAGGTTAGTATAGGTGCCGGGTTAGAGACTGGCTACGCGCTGGACGACCGAGAGTTTGGAGTTCGAGTCCCGATGGGGTCCAAAATTTTCTCTTCACGTCCTGCAGACCGGGTCTGGGACCCACCCAGCCTCATATCAAATGGGTACCGTGGGCTCTTTCCCCGATGGTAAAGCGGCAGGGGCGTGAAGCTGATCACTCACCTCCAGCTCGTGCAGAGGTCAAGAAAATGCTGATGTATACATCCACTCCTCCATACGCCTTCATGGAATATGCTCAATTGGTTGAACTCAGGTATAACTTAACCTTTTACAGGTTAGTATAGATACTGACCGAATCGTACCCCCTCCCCCCGCCAAAAGAAAATAAAAACAAAAGACTGACAGCTCTGGAGCCGGATGCAAGCCTCGTGTTGAAACTGGCCGGTCCGTGAAGGAATGACTGCTTCTGTAATTAGTAACGTGTATGCAGCTTATTCTGCAACATGGACGGCCTTCCTACAGCAGTGGTACACGTGCCAACGGGGCGGGGGGGGGGAGGAGGGATAACGCTGTTTTAATATAAATTCACGTGGTGTTACCTCATTCTGACACGGCTCAGAGAAGACTGTACGTGTATCGGCTCCCATTGTCCCTTCAACTATCTCTAGCACGAACATACACATGTACTCTAGTTTACTCTTTCATTTACGAACCTGGATACTTGGGACAGCGAACTCGATTCTTATGACTTCAGTATTCTTCACTGCTGCGGCGCTCACACAAGACTCTAAAGCCAGCTGACACCCTTCAAAGCATGACGGTTACTGTATATACAGGGTGTTTCACGACTTTAGGGCATAACTTCAGGAGGTGATTTCCTAGGTCTTTGTGATCAAAAATGTGCCCGATTTTGGACGGTTACGGGGTTATGACCGTTTAAAACTCAGAATAGAAGGTAATGATTACTGACAATAAACGGAACAAAATAATAAACCAACATAACACATGATACATTTAAAGTATGAATGTAAAGTTAACTTCGTGAAATTACCTTTAATTTGAATTTATTGGTGCTTAAAGCTGATTTTCGAAAATGCCACCGCCGGCCGCAACACAGGCTGCCGCTCGGTTATGAACCACGCCGGACATATCGACCAACCAACCAACCAACCAACCACGCCTTAGGTAGCTCTCAAGTGTCGAGATAACGAGAACGCTCTGTCTGTAGGAGGCTAAAAATAGCGACCCGCCAGCTGACAGACGCGGTTCACACGAGGGCGTGTACGGGAATGAAAAAAAGGTCACAACTCCGTAACCGTCCAAAATCGGACACACGAGTATGTTTATATGAACTTTTTTGATCACAAAGACCTAGGAAATCACTTCCCGCAGTTATGCCCCAAAGTCGTGAAACATCCTGTATAAAGTTGTCCTGTGCTTAATTAATTAGGCATTACGATATGAAGACGTGTGGGGAAGTGTGGGTACGGGTTCACCATTCTTGACGAAGGAGAGTGGCATGCCTTAAACGCTGGCAGCCGAGGTACCCATTGGGTAGGAGGATGGGAGGGAGCCACAACCGGTTTGGACACCGTGGAGTAGAGAAAATCTCTTGCCTTCGCCAGGAACCGAAAACCGTTCGTCCAGCCCGTACTTACACTGTCTGAGCATTTAGAAATGCATTCTGCCAACACGGTATACTTCCAGGTTTCGTCATATTCCCACAATAAGTATTGATTATTTCGCCAAACAGCAATAACCAATTTGTCTTTGTAACGAACATATAGCGTTCTCTTTGGGGTAGGAATTTCATTTTTAAAGATATTTAGTTGAATCTGAAGATTTAAAAGGATAAAAAGGCCGGAACTAGCCACTCTCCGCCATATAATTTTGGGGTTAAAGATTTACAGAGCTTTATCTCCACCCCGGTAAAGGTACGGTAAAGTTGTCTGTACTTAACTAATTAAGCCACATGCCATGAAGGCGTATGGGGGAGTGGACGTATATAGAGCCATATTTTCTTGACCTCGGCGCTAGCTGGATGTGAGTGGCTAGCTTCATGCCCCTGCCGCTTTACCCCCAGGGAAAGAGCTCCTGGTACCAACTGGATAGGAGGCTAGGTGGGCCCAACAGTCGGTCTGGACAACGTGAAGAGAAGATTCTTGACTTTACTGGGATTCGAACTCCGACCCCTCAGTCGTCCAGCCAGTCGCTATACCGACTACGCTATCCCGGCTCCGACCACCACTCCCAAAGGGGCATCTATGCTTTCGGCTGAGTCTCTAGCTAGGGCACTTTGTGTAAACTTTGGGTACAGACACCCAGGCACCCAGTGACGCAACGATGCGCTCTGATTAACCTCGCCCTATGACAACAGGACAAACGACCTACAGTTCCCGTACGAAATTGGGAGCACACAGTGCGAAACCTAGTTATGAAGACTAGCCGTAAGAACAATGCGTAAGAAACTCACGAGATGAGGCTAAATCGTTATTTCGAAAACAAACCGTCGCGTGAGGAAAACTTAAGTAACCTATCTTGCGTAGCTCGTCTTAATAAAGACTAGCTTATTCTTTTCAGTTTAACGAATACTTATTTAAATACAGGCGTATCTAGGGGGCTACGGCTGAACTAAAAGGGCCGTGAAACCGGAAGAGTAAGCAAGGCTATCTACAAACAGATTTAGATTTTTACATAAAGTTGTATGGTCTCGGGTTCGAGACCATATTAAGTCAATGCATTTTTCAATTGGCTTAATCCAGCCCTACTATGACCCTGTGGTCGACTCAGCCTCTAAAAGAACCTTCCTGGGGGTAAAGGGTGATCGGCCGGCGCGTAAGAGTGACAACCTTACAGCAACCTGTAAGCCGATCGTCTAGAAAATGTGGGATCATCGACATGTCAGAGCCCTATGGCCCTCCACGGCCTGTCACAGGGATAGTTTTACCTTTTTGACTTTTTTTAGCATTCCACGTTGAATTGGGTCGATCACAGTGGGCACGCGTGGTAACGAATGAAATGTCTTCGCTCACTGGAACGCTGTGGTCATGTCATGGATGTCTGTGACCATTTATTCTGTGTGTAGGTAGCGGCCTTGCGACGGACTGATCCCCATCCAAGGAGTCTTAACGACTCTGTATAGGATTAAGAAACTGAAAAAGCGGCAAAGCTCCAAAAAAAGGACTGTAGAGCCATGGACAGATGTTGGATTTCAGTTTCTCAGAGCGGTGAGTGATCTGGCTCAGGATAGGGACCAGTGGAGGGCTCTTCTGAACATGGTAATGAACCTTCGGGTTCCATAAAATGCTGGGAAATTCTTGAGTAGCTGCACAATTGGCGGCTCCTCAAGAAGGGCTCAGCTCCATGAGTAAGTAAGTATGAATGAATGAATGTGTAAGGGGTGGGCCTTCTTGGCCCTTGCACTGCGACCACAGTGATCTATTGTGCCTCCCTTTCTGATTATCCCCTCAGCAATCCTGCGCTTCGAATGTAGTGTAGGGTTTTGTACGTGGGGGCGTCGAAATAGTAACTTGGTTCCATAAAGTATTGTAATCTTAAATACGCTAAGGCCTCACATTCGCACAGGATATGTGTGGCTGTTTCGTCTTCTTCTTGACACCTCTCACAAGTGGGACTGTTACTTACTCCCAGTTTGAAGATGTGTCCTTTGAGGTGACAGCGTCCTGTAAGTAGTCCCGCCACCCATCGTAGCTGGTTTCTGTTTAACTTCAACAGTTCCTTCGCTCTCTTACCTGAGGGTCCTTGTATGAGTCCCTTTGCTTGCCTGAGTGCAGTCAAGGATACCCATTAATTCTTGTGCTTCATATTTGTCCAGTCCCTGATTGCCTTCCTGGCAACTCCCATAGAGATGCCACAGGCTGGTTCAGGTCCTATGAACGGATGTTCAGCTCCAATCTTAGCTAATTGGTCTGCTGTTTCGTTTCCAGCAATACCCTCATGTCCTGGCACCCATATCAGTTGTACCCTGTTACGTTTGGCCAGTTCCATGGGCGTTTGGTTGCAGTCCCAGACCAATTTTTAGTTTATCTGGTGTTTGTCAAGCGCTATAAGTGCAGCTTGGCTGTCAGGTAAAATGTAGAAGTTCCTATTTCTATAGTTCCTATCTAAATTCTCCACAATACATGCCTTAGTGGAGTATACTCTGCCTGGGTACTGTTATGTACTGCCCAAGGCTGAAACTAAGTTTCCGCCTCGTGCCATGGCAGTACACACCAGCTCCAGTGCCCTTATTTATCTTGGAACCATCTGTATACCAGATCAGTCCCCCTTTTCTATCGGACCGAAACCCGTCTTCCCATTCACTCCTGTCAGGAAATCTGACTGTGACGGGTTTTTCATATACATGTCTCAGTATCATTTTGTCACACCCCATTTTTAATATGGGTTCTTTTTTCATGTCCTGAGTTATGTACGCATGTCCAAAACCACTGGATCTAGGTTTCCATTGATCACTGCCCTGGAGACGGTAGATTCCTGCCCTGGCCTCTGCCTCCAACTGCAGATGCAGTGGTGGGAGTCCAAGGAGTGTCTCTAGTGCAGCTGTTGGAGATGTTCGAATTCCTCCTGTGATACCCAAGCAAGCCAACCTTTGCAATTTGCTAAGTTATACTTGCTTGTCTTGAGTTTAACTCTGGGCCACCTTACTGTGGCGCCGTATGTAATTATGGGTCTTACAACAGCAGTGTATATCCAGTGCACAACGTGCGGCTGCAGTCCCCAAGTTTTACCAAACATGCTTCTGCATGTCCAAAAAAGCCTTGAGTAAGTGAGTCAGGTAAGCATGAAGAGTACCATCTTTTGCGATGTGGCGTCGTGTTGTCTGGTAGAAGTTTCCTAATGTTTCGCAGGAAAACACTGCTTCCACCTTCAAGGATGAAGCTACGCATTCAACCAGCAAGAAGCAAGCTGTTTCACTTAGTCTTCGACTCTGAAGATGGATACATTACGTTCCTCCGAAACGTGGGTGAACTTCTACCAGATTGAGAGATGTCACACGTCAAAAGATGGCATTACTCTTCATAATATTCCACGCTGTTCATTACGGGCAACATTATCACTTGAGTGAAAACAGATCCGGTTTCCAAAACACTGTTGTGTTCCTTCCTAGTGTCGGACGCTGGACAAAGTCCAGAACACTCAGTGATCCTGATGCTTCCATTCACTTCAGTTGCTGGGGGGTTTTGAATAGGACAAGAAGCAAGGCGCATACAATGCGAGTTAGAGCCTTATCCATTCGTCTTCCTTGCTACGTCTCGCCACTGCATTCAGCGCTAACGTGGCACATAATGACTGAATGCAATCATACACAAATTGCACTTGATACGAGCGTATTATCATGGCAATTGCGCTTAAAATAAGGAGAAATAAAGCATCCCGTTAGATCATGAACTGAACTACGACATGGGCATCTCAGTGAAGTTATCAATCATTACCCCTTCCTTCTTCAGGGAAGAGAACTTTCCAGTGAGTCGGGCTTACAAAACAGAGCGGCAAGAAACATAAATGACAGGTAAATGGAAGCGTTTAAAAATTCAGCTTAATTTAAAAATGCAAAACTCTCGCAGAAAACAAGCAAAAAGAAGATTTAAACAGATGCATGTCAGGCAGTAGTGATTAATATCAGTGCTTGTGATAGAACCAAGACATTCACGAGTTTATATTCCACGAACAGCCTTTATTACACAGTTCGTCAAAGATGAGTTCATCAACACAGTATTAGTCATCACAACAAAGACACTTTTATAACATGACAGCAGTCAGCAATTAAAACCCGTTTCCTGTAAATGCAACGCAAACTCAACTGCTTACTTTTTTATACACGCCGCTGACATACTTCAACTCTTGCAAGGATCGGCAACGCAGGTCAGGGGTTCGCGCCTCTGACAGGTTGCAGGAAACATTCAAGTTCAGATGGTAAGATCTGGACATTCAGTACAAAATGTCCTGGCGAGTGCATCAAAGCAGAAATTGAATACACAAATTGTGACGTGGGAAATGAGTGGGGGCACGCGGTAGCGTACTTGGTTCAGGCACTATGATAGAAACCAGAAGGTCGCGGGTTCGATTCCCGATGAGATAATTGGATTTTTCAACTAACCTAATTCTTCCGGCTGCACTATGGCCCCGGGGTCGACTCAGCCTCTAACACAAATGAGCACCAGGAATCTTCCTGAGGGTAAAGGTCGGCTGACGCCTGAGACTGACAACCTCACCGCCATCTGTGAGCCGATTGTCTACAAAAAGTGGGAGCCTAAACGTCTCACAGCCCTATGGACCTTCATGGCCTGTTACAGGGATAGCTTTACCTTCTTTTTAACATAAATGAGTACCAGGAATCTTCCTGGGGGTAACGGGCGACCGGCGCGTAAGACTGACAACCTCGCCGCCATCTGCGAGCCGATTGTCTAGAAAATGTGGGAGCCTCGATGTCTCACAACCCTATGGGCCTCCACAGCCTATTACAGGTATAGTTTTACTTTTATATTTACCTTAACTTTACAGATTTGACATGTGTATGAAAATTTTTAAAATTTTCGCTTGTTACCAGGGCGATTTTACAGAGCAGGTTGGTCGAAGTGGTAACAGAATGAGAAGAGGAAGCAGAAAAAAGCAATATTATTGCTGTCGTTATAAGATTAAGCAAAAAATACCTACCTTATAAGGTAGGCAATGAAGCAAGTAAAACTTCAAAACCTATTTATCATCCTGGAGTGAGTCCTGTTCACAATAAGAACAGCATACGGCTCTTGAGATGCGACGATGGGCCAGTTTTTACACTACTAAGATTTGATATTGTAGCATGTAAACTCGTCGTTAATTAGCGATACCGCAAAAAAACGGCAGTAGCTAGGCAATAGATTCATAACACGCACAAACTGGGAAGCGATGTTTTCAATGTCGTCCGTGCCGAGGTGTTACAAGCAGGACAAGTATAGAGTTCAGTTAGTTGTGAGACAGTCGCCGTCCAGTAACGGCGCGAACACGGAAGATCAGGAAGCTACGGTGTTGGAAGCCGTTACCAGCCGACGACTTGTGAAGACACAGCAGACTTAGAAGGCTTAGTGCGTGCTGTTGTGAATTGTACTGTGTGTGTGAATTAGATAGCGCTATAGTTATTTGTAGTTAAGACGTGTAAGTGTTAAATAAATCCAATGTCCAATCCAAGCCTTGTCTATAGACAGTCATACACGTGACAATATTCTTGTCGCTTAGGTTACTCTTGCAATCAGCCGTTCTGAATTAGTTTTCCTCGATATGAATATAACAGTGACGTATAAATACAAACCTAGATGCTTAGGCATTGTAGCTGTAACATGACACCAGAACGTGTTTGTCTATATTCTGACATATGATGCCGTGTAGTCCGGTAGAAGCACGCCAACGTTTCCGATTAACGTACTGCCTCCATCTTCAGAGTCCATCAGTATGCCAAGAAAGGAACAGCCCCAAAATAAAGCTTGGCTTTCTTAATTCGAAGCTTGGCCGCGCCATAGCTCAAGCGGTTAGTCGCTGGCTTCCCACCGCAACGGCCCGGGTTCGATCCCGGGTGTGGTTAAGTGGGATTTGTGGTGTACAAAGTGACGCTGGGGCAGGTTTCCTCCGAGTGCTTCGGTTTCCCCTGCCAATCTTCATTCCACCAATTGCTCCACAATCACCCTCACCTATCATCTGGGGCTGGTACAATAGGCCAGAAGTGGCCGCAGTACAAGGAACTTAGTCCCATCCCACTAGCAATAAAAATAATAATAATTTGAAGCTTTTCGATCTCTACGTACAGCTGACTTATTCACTGACCCCGACTACACGGCGTCACATTCCAAAAAAATATTCATAGCCACCGCTATGAGAAATTCAAATTGAACACTGCTGTGTTAAAGCTTTCTTTCCTAATGCGAGAACATTTCGATTTACATGTATTCGCAATATATTCATTACGTTATTTAGCTTCAGAATTTAATTTGTGAGGAACGTTTCTTCCGTAGAAGCAAAGCATATAATCTTTACGGTGCCATAAACCGATTTCTTCACGTATCGTGTAGAGGTATTTACGCCCATATAGGCTAATTTCGCGTAGAGCTGCGTATTCGTAAACTTCCAGTGCACTGCAACTCAGTAAAACTGAGCCAAAAGGGCATGTTCAATGGCTGCATACTGTACGGGCACATTTATGCGAGGATGCGTTCCTGAAGATGTAGCGTAATTCAAGACAAGTTTTCTCATAGAAATAATACAGGCACCATTCTTGTCGATATTTTTTTTGGGGCGGGGGGGAAACAGCAATTTTTCAGATTTTGCACACAGTGTGATTTCTTTAATATTGTGACGTGGATGGCGCAATAGGATGTAGGGGTCACGTGAACTCTGCGGTCTCGCAAGTGACGTCACATACCCCCACTCCTTCCATCAGTACGCAACGCTCGGTAAACACCCCCTCCCCCGCGGTGAAGTAACAGCACTTCCCACAGTGACGTAACAAGGGATACAGCGGCTACTACACAGCAGTAAACAACTTTCGACAATGTTGCCCAGGAACGCGTGTAAACACGGCGATTACGCAACAGGGAAGCGAGGCGCGTTTTCCGCTGTCTAGCTGAGGGTTTATAAGAGAACTGGAATGCCTAAGCGGTCAGTTGAATTGTAGCAGTCGCCGGGTTCAGTTGTAGCGAGTGAATCGTGATAGTGTAAGAAGGTATTGAGAGTGTGTGATCAGGAGTGACACAGAGCGGATCGTGAAGTTGCCGAGTGCAGCAGAAGTCTAGCAGTCGCAGTCTTGTACTGTGAATCAGTGAAGATTACTGAAGATAGTGTGAAGAGATTTGTGAGTAGGGTTTGTGAAGTGTGTAAACCCGCAACTGCGTTATAATTGATTGTAGTTACGACATGTATGTTGTTAAATAAACCGATTAACAATCCCAACGGCGTCTTCAGAGACAAAATACGTTACAATATTTTTTTATATCCAACTGTCTCAAGTTGGCATAAAATGCGAACGCACTGCATTGTCTTCTCTTTCTTGAATCATGCTGAACCCTCGCCATAGCATGGCACATCTGGAGCCTCAATTGCGGTACTATGAATTTTACTGGCGGCCAGAGAATGGACCATAACAACGCATAAAACTGCAGTCCACACATTAGGTGATATAAGCTTGGCAAACACAGCAAATTTTAAGGACCTGATTTATTAATTTAATCTATACTTTCTCTCACCCACTTCACTCGTCTACACATGCAAGTGCGCGCGCAGGCACAAAGTCTGGGAAGAACTAATCGTCTACTTTCCTTTCACTGCACACTGAGTTTCTGATACGACAAAGACCGCATAGAAAACAAAGTACAACAGTTCCTACATTGCTGCGTGTGTATTCCTTGTCGCGATTGTTTACACACCCGCTGCCAGTCAACGGCTGTTTCTTCTGGCTCCTCTACTCCGGCTTTCAGGCGTTAGGGGATTTAAACAGACAGAAAGGTGATCTCATAATCCTCCATTTACTTTTCAAAATAAGTAGGCTAATAATGAGCCAGGAGTACTCAGTTGGCATAGCGATAGGTTATGGATAGAACGGCCGGAATTCGATTCCCGGCAGAGGCCAGATAGTTTTTTTCCATAACGTTCAGATCGGTTCTGGGACACACCCAGCCTCCTATCCAATGGGTACTGGGGCTCCTCCCCCGAGCTCATCACTATGAAGAAATACAACCATAAATAACTGAATTTGTAAATACGCAGAGGGCACGCAGTAGCGTAGTTGTTTGATGCACTATGCTACAAGCAAGAAGATCGCGGGTTCGATTCCTGATGAGGTCACTGGTTATTTCAATTGATCTAATCCTTCTAGCCGCACTATGGCCCTGGAGTCACCCAGACTCTAACAGAATTGAGTACCAGGAATCTTACTGGGGGTAAAGGGCAGCCGGCCGGCTCGTAAGGTGACCTCACCGCCATTTGTGAGCCGACTATCTAGAATATCTGGGAGCATCGACGTCTCACAACGCAATGGGTCACCAAGGCCTTTAACAGGGAAAACTGATAGCTAATGCACGTACGCACGCACACACGGAAGTAACGACTGTGAAGACTGCTCCTCTACAGAAACAAGCGATACATGTTTTCACGCCCTTCGTGTAGTCGTATTTCCACGAGCCGTTTCGTGCTGCATAAGAAGACTGAAGCAGAAAAGCGAAATATCAACACCACTCTGCTTTTCATTACATCCTTCACAGGCTTACGGTCACTCACCCGGAGACAGATACCTACTTTCATGCTTGAATGGCTGACATACACAAAACGTCATGCAACTGATAGCATTTGCAAATGTCGGAAGTAAAAATGTACTAATGAGCAGTTCGAACCCGGATGTGACATCAATTTTTGTGGAGAAAATACAGATATCAAGGCAGTGACTTGGGACAGTCCCAGTTCCTGGAATTTACTAACACTTCGGAGGAATGTACTGCCTACATCTTCAGGGCTGAAGAGTAAGCCGAGTAAGGAAGCAACAAAAAAACAGCACTATGCTCTTACTTGGCCTAATCTTCGACCCTGAAAATGGAGACACTACGTTCCTCAGAAACGTAGGAGAACTTCATAGTCACTGCCGTTAGAACCTGAAATCCCAGAACTTCTGTCAATGTTTCCCATTCTTTAAATTATTTTAACCGATTTCGACACTCGCTTTGCCACCTGAGGATAGAGAAATGTGTTGTACATTCATTTACTGCAGAAATAAACATACACATATGGCTAGAGAGGCTAATCGCATTACAGATATCACACTGCATACAATCCTAAAAAGTGGAATAAAAAGAAAATGAATAAAACAAAATGGGAATGAAAACCTGGCCCAACCAACACTTCACATAACAAAACACGTCTCAGTCTTAATCAGATCTTGTCATTGAGAACGAGTCCGCTTGGAACTGCGGCCACTACTGGCCTACTGTACCAGCCCCAGATGATAAATGATGGTGATTGTGGAGAAATTGGTAGAATGAAGATTAGCAGGGGAAACCGAAGTACTCGGAGAAAACCTGCCCAGCGCCACTTTGCCCGTCACAAATCCCACATGACCAGACCCGGGCTCCAATCCGGGCCGCCGCGGTGGGAAGTCAGCGACTAACAGCCTGAGCTATGGTGCGGTCATCTCGTCAATGGTGACACTTCTGAAGAATGTAAAATCATCAGCTTTGCATTGGGATGCGCGCGCATCTTGTGTCAGTGTTAAATGTTTCGAGTTTACGATTACGCTGGCAGTATTAACGCTGTCATAAGTTTTCGTTCGTACTCTACAGGTGCCTAAGACGGCACTGCTTAGCGTAGCCCCCGTACCAATTTCCTCCAAGACCAGCCAACTGACATGTCAGACATGGAGCTCTCCACGAGGGGCGGCAACTGTAGCATGATGAACTTGCTCCACCACGAGACACACGGTGAGAAGCCACGCCACAGTTACATACACAGTCGTACGTTGCCGTAAACAAGTTGCTATGAGAAAGTCCCGCAATATGACATGATATGGCGAAAGTGCGGCTGGTAGGTATAATAAAGCATAGAGAAAGCAAAACAGTTGCCGTGAAGAAACCAAGCAAAAAGCATACGAGCCTAGACTTCATAATGCTTCGAGATATAAATCCATGGTCTCAGTAACAGGCGGAAAATGATCTACAAGTTTCGTTTTTTGATTTAGCCTAGGCGCCATACTGAGTCATGAGAGTAACCTAATCATAAAATCATACGTCAAGAAATATAACTACTCCAAGAGAAACCGGAAATGAAGAGTGAGGAGCAACGAATTGCCTTACCCTCCCGGAGATGGCACCTCGACGTACAGAGGGCCTATGCAATAACAACAGATATGATTGATAACTACATGGAAATTCCTGCTTACGGGCCTACCAGAGGTATGTCGTGCACGTCAAATGAAAGCGCAAACGCAGAAGAGATGGGCGCCGTAGTGAAGCTAGTTTCTCTAAGATAAAGTTACCCCTGTGCTTAATTACTTAAGCACCACGGCAAGAAGACGTATGGGGGAGTGGAGTATAGCTCCACAGTTCTTAACCAAGGCACTAAATGGAGGTGTATCCCGGTAAAAAGGATAAAGCTAACCCTTTAACAGGCCGTGGAGGCCCATAGAGTTGTGAGACGCTGAGGCTCCCAAATCTTCTAGGCAATCGGTTCACAAATGGCGGTAAGGTTGTCAGTTTTACGCGCCGGCCGCCCTTTCCCCCCAGGAATATTACTGGTACTCATTTCTGTTAGAGGCTGAGTCAATCCCAGGGAGACAGTGCGGCTGGAAGGATTAGGTAAATTAAAACAATCCACCTCTTTGGGACTCGAATCCGTGACCTACCGGCTTGTAGCATAGTGCATGTGTGTCCCGGTAAGTAAAGGTATCCCTGTAACAGGCTGTGGAGGCCCATAGGATAGTAGTATACGGAATGCAAATTTGTCCCTGTGCCTAATTAAGAACTATGCCACGAAGACATATGAGGGAGTGGAGGTAAAGCTCCACCATTCTTCACCTGGGCACTGGATGGAGGTGAGTGGTCAGCTTCACGCTCCGTCCGTTTTACCCCTGGGGAACGGGCCACCCAGTACCCACTGGACAGGAGGCTAGGTGGACCGGAAAGCCAGTCTGAAAGCTGTGGAGAAGATGAAAACCTTATCCCTGCCGGAAATCGAACCCCGACTGTCCAGCCGGTAGCCCATCGCTAAACCGACTCACGTACGAATTTAAAAAGTGTCTGGGATGAAACAGTAGACAGAAGTGATAGATGATCTGGAAGCAGTGGAAGGCCTACATATTTACACGCGCGCATGCGCGGGTCTGGTGCCGCCTTTTGGTTGAATATTCCTAGTAGCTTACCTAATTACGTTCAAATTGTTTCTCAGGAAAAGAACTGTTGGTAAAACGCCATAAAACCCACGCGTAAACGTTAACGAACAAAAGCCAACAGATACATCGCGAGATGCTGGAACATTCAGTTCACATGCAACCCCGTTACGTCACAGCGCCAGCAATTTACACGCAAGTTTATTATCGAATCAGGCGAAGCGGCGATCATAACGCCACGGTGTCTGTACGTCCAAATAAAGCATCTAAGCCACCATAAATAGCCACGAAGGACAGGCGGCAGAAGGACCGTGGCCCCAAATAGCTCGCTGACAACGTCTGTAAAAGGAGGTTGTCCCGGAATAACACAACGCATTCTTTTTGTAGACATTCGGGACAGCGTTAAAATGGCAGATTCGGAGAACGCCTTATCATACTGTCATGTGACTGAGTGTGACTAGAGATCACGTTTGGATGGGTAACTGGATTTATTGGACAATTACACATGTAACCACGATTAACTGCGATGTCACTGAATTACACACTCCAAAGGTCACTGTGCCCGTCACGGTAGCCGAGCGGTCTAAGGCATGTACTGTCTTCGCTCGCTTGGAAACCGGGATCGTGGGTTCGAATCCCACTCAGGGCATGGATGTTTAGTTTGTGTGTGTACGTTTTTCTGTGTTGTGTACAGGTAGAGGCCTTGCGACGAGCTGATCACCCGCCCAAGGAGTCCTACCGAATGTGTAAGATCTAGAAAAACCGAAGTGAACGGAGAAGTTCATGGAGGTAAGCCTAGGCCCACTGGGGCTGTAGTGCCGGGGGGGGGGGAGAAAAAAAAAAAAAGGTCACTGTAACTACAGCACACATTTAGGCTACACAATCATTAGCTGTTACTTGGTAGCGGCTTTTAACGGCGGACGTTCCCCTTCCTCTGGTTTCCCGAACTGTCCCCGGCCTCAGCTTCTCACTTCTCACAACTGAAAATCTCAACTGAATCACTCGTTATATAGCCCGGGCACGGACCGTACAGAACATGCCTTTTATTACTGTTTGTTCTCTCGTTTCCAGGGAAACGTGTCCACAGGGCTGTTCCCTAGCAACGGCTGTTGTACTGTCGCCTGTTTACACAGGTATTACTTGGCAATGGGTCTACATGTCACAATACTTTCCGATTCATATGTAACAGAAACAAGTTTCAACGCTCATTCAACTTTAAACTCACAACTAACACCAAACAGCAGATACTTTTTGAGAGGCCAACAGTCACCCAACCCACTCAAGAAGTTTCCCGTCCTTTTCGGAACCAAAAGACTCATCACCAGGGCCAGGATTTTGATGACATATCATCTTTCTTTTCTTGTATCCTATGCGATGCTTTTAAATATATAAATCTCGGGTATGAGCTGCTGGTTACAGAAATGTAAATTTTGTAGGTATTTTTTGTATTTTTTTTTTGACATTTTTAGGTTTAAGGTCATTTTTTGGTAAATTTTTGGACTTTTAAGCGCATTTTTTGTCACTTTTGGCCATTTTAGGGAATTTTTGTTCATATGTTTCCTAAAATGTGAATAACATGGAAGCGAAGCGTTCTTTCTTTTCTCCTTTGGGTCATTTTTCTGGATGTTTTCGGTCATTTTATAGGTCATATTTTGAATATTTTCAGGTCATCAAAATCCGGGCCCTGCATATTACATTTTGGGGTCATTTTTCTGGTTTTTTTTCGGTCATTTTTTAAATATTTTCAGGTCATCAAAATCCGGGCCCTGCATATTACATTTTTGGGTCATATTTAGGTCATTTTCCTGGATGTTTTCGGTCATTTTATAAATATTTTCAGGTCATCAAAATCCGGGCCCTGCTCATCACAGTCTTCGCCAAGTGGTAACTACTGGGCCATATAATGAGCCAACTTTACTCAATCCCCCTCTCTAAATTTTGTGCTTTCAAGATTAATTTATCATCCCATCTACGTCTAGTCATCTAAGAGGTCTCTTCCCTTCAGGTTTTCCGACAAAAATTTTGCATGCATTTCTCATTTCCCCATTCGTGCTACACGCCCCGCCTTCCAATCCTCCTTGATTTGATCACACTCATAGTATCTGAAGAGGAGTACAAATTACGAAGCTCTTTATTATGTATTTTTCTCCAGCACCTTTTTACGTTTTCCGTGTTAAGTCTAAATATTCTCTTCAGCAACCTTTCCTCAAATATAATCTACGTGAGATCAGAGGCTCAACATTTTTTTGCGTGCTTCGCTTACTCTTTTATTCTCAAGATGTAGGCAGAAGATACCATCGGCTGGCTGCTAACTACTATACAGAGTGTTTCACGACTTTAGGGCATAACTGCAGGAGGTGATTTCCTAGGTCTTTGTGATCAAAAAAGTTCATATAAACATGTGTCCGATTTTGGACGGTTACGGAGTTATGACCGTTTTAAACTCAGAACAGAAGGTAACGATTACTGGCAATAAACGGAACAAAATAATAAACCAGCATAATACATGATACATTTAAAGTATGAATGTAAAGTTAACTTCGTGAAATTACCTTTAATTTGAATTTACTGGTGCTTAAAGCTGATTTTCGAAAATGCCACCGCCGGCCGCAACACAGGCTGCCGCTCGGTTGTGAACCGCGCCGGACATACCGACCAACCAACCAACCACGCCTTAGGTAGCTCTCAAGTGTCGAGATAACGAGAACGCTCTGTCTGTAGGAGGCTAAAAATAGCGACCCGCCAGCTGACAGACGCGGTTCACACGAGGGCGTGTACGGGAATGAAAAAAAAAAGGTCATAACTCCGTAACCGTCCAAAATCGGACACATGTTTACATGAACTTTTTTGATCAAAAAGACCTAGGAAATCATCTCCTGCAGTTATGCCCTAAAGTCGTGAAACACCCTGTATATACCAGTCTACACAGTGTCATTACCGAAAAGACAGGAAAATCTTCATGACTGCAGCAATGGGATCCTCAAATCTCAAAGACTGGTATATACAAAAACTAAATAATGCCATGTAACGAGGACGTAGGAAGGAGTGGATGTCTAACTCCAACTTCGGCACTAGATGGAGATGCTTACATATAGCTCATAAAAGCAGCGAAACACTATAAACTGTCAGACATTAAAAAAAATGTTCTAAATCTTCTGTTATCGAAATTCAATACGACATAAAACAACAGAAAAGAAGCATGTACAGAATATGGAACATTTCATACTAATCAGTGCCCTATCAGCGTTGACATTCATTCACAAGATCAACTCACCGATTCGTAACTTCACAGCTTGAAATTCATCAAAATATTTAAAAATTCACGCTGCGTCTCCATGAAAGAGCCCCATCGATTAAAGCTGCTTATGGAAATTATCGTTGGCTATTCTGAGAATCATACGAAGCATACAAACACAGTCTGCGAGGAAAATGCAGAGTACTGAAGTTAAAGCAACGCCTGTGCTTCAATCGACTCGAGAAAAGTCGGATAATACGGAATAACCACAATAACCTACTTCTTTGGTGGTACAGACACGTCAAAAGGTACCGAAAATGTTTAATGATGTTGCTACGACAGAACGACACAAACCACACACGATGTCTGCTGTTTGGCGAAGCAGGAAGTCATGTTTGTTTCGGAGTTCAGCGGGCTGTACTGAATGTTATAATGACAGACTGCTCAGTTAACACCAGAACTTCAAGATCCCAGATTAACTCACGTAATTTCATCACCTGCTTGGCAGCCGAAACATCGCGCGTACCTAAACTTTATAGCGATGGAAACAGTTTTAAACGTTTATATATTACAGCAGCTTGTTAACAGATGATGGAAGGTGTACTTGTGAAATTAAATCCAGGATTGCCATGGCAAAAGCTGCATTTAGCAAGAAGAAGAATCTTTTTACCAGCAAATTGGACTTAAATTTGAGGAAGAAACTAGTGAAATGCTACATTTGGAGCATAGCTCTGTATGGGGCTGAAACATGGACACTTAGGGCAGTAGATCAGAAACATCTGGAAAGTTTCGAAATGTGGTGTTGGAGAAGAATGGAGAAGATCAGTTGGACCGATTATGTGAGAAATGAAGAAGTGTTAATTAGAGTCAGTGAGCAGAGGAATATCCTACATGAAATAAGAAAACGGAAGGCTAATTGGATTGGTCATGTTTTACGCAGAAACTGCCTTCTAAAAGAAGCTATCGAAGGAAAGATAGATGGGCGGATAGAAGTGACAAGAAGACGAGGAAGAAGACGTAAGAAGATGCTGGATGACCTTGGGGACAGAAGAGGATACTGTCATTTGAAGGAGAAAGCTCTAGATCGCATTAAGTGGAGGAATTGTTTTGAAAGAGACTGTGGACCTGTCGTCTTGACAGATTACTGATGATGATGATGATATTACAGCATTCCGAGCTTCATATTATGTATACGGCCTATTCCAGAGTATCTTCCGTATTTCATACGACCCTCACAACACACCTCACGCCGGGGGCTCCTTAACTTAGTGAAGCCGATCCCAGTGGCCGGGCGGTCTTAGGCATGAAGTCTTTGCCTGCTCGAACACTGGGATCGTGCGTTCGAATTCCACTCAAGGCATGGATGTACGTGTGCGTTTATTCTGTCTTTATGCTGTTCTGTGTGTAGGTAGCGGCCCTGCGACGGGCTGATCCCCCGTCCAAGGCCCATAAGGGTTGTAGAGCCATAGATAGATAGATTGATGGACAGACAGATAAATTTCTTTTTTCGTTCTGACTTCCATTTGCGAAGATAAAGTATATATAATTAAGAAGTTCTGAGAAAAGCAAATCGCCTGCTTTCCTTTGATCCGACACGGACTGCATAGCAAAAACCTGGGAGGCACACAGACAGACAGCAAGGTGATGTCATAAGCATCATAGCCCTCAGAAATTTAGAGGGGGTTACACGGAGAGACACAGACAGCAAGATGACGTAAGCATCATAGGCCTCAAAAGTTAAGGCGGGGATACACAGACAGCAAGGTGATGTCACAAGCATCATATCCCTCAGAAATTTAGAGGGGGTTACACGGAGAGACACAGACAGCAAGATGACGTAAGCATCATAGGCCTCAAAAGTTAAGGCGGGGATACACAGACAGCAAGGTGATGTCACAAGCATCATATCCCTCAGAAATTTAGAGGGGGTTACACGGAGAGACACAGACAGCAAGATGACGTAAGCATCATAGGCCTCAAAAGTTAAGGCGGGGATACACAGACAGCAAGGTGATGTCACAAGCATCATATCCCTCAGAAATTTAGAGGGGGTTACACGGAGAGACACAGACAGCAAGATGACGTAAGCATCATAGGCCTCAAAAGTTAAGGCGGGGATACACAGACAGCAAGGTGATGTCACAAGCATCATATCCCTCAGAAATTTAGAGGGGGTTACACGGAGAGACACAGACAGCAAGATGACGTAAGCATCATAGGCCTCAAAAGTTAAGGCGGGGATACACAGACAGCAAGGTGATGTCACAAGCATCATATCCCTCAGAAATTTAGAGGGGGTTACACGGAGAGACACAGACAGCAAGATGACGTAAGCATCATAGGCCTCAAAAGTTAAGGCGGGGATACACAGACAGCAAGGTGATGTCACAAGCATCATATCCCTCAGAAATTTAGAGGGGGTTACACGGAGAGACACAGACAGCAAGATGACGTAAGCATCATAGGCCTCAAAAGTTAAGGCGGGGATACACAGACAGCAAGGTGATGTCACAAGCATCATATCCCTCAGAAATTTAGAGGGGGTTACACGGAGAGACACAGACAGCAAGATGACGTAAGCATCATAGGCCTCAAAAGTTAAGGCGGGGATACACAGACAGCAAGGTGATGTCACAAGCATCATATCCCTCAGAAATTTAGAGGGGGTTACACGGAGAGACACAGACAGCAAGATGACGTAAGCATCATAGGCCTCAAAAGTTAAGGCGGGGATACACAGACAGCAAGGTGATGTCACAAGCATCATATCCCTCAGAAATTTAGAGGGGGTTACACGGAGAGACACAGACAGCAAGATGACGTAAGCATCATAGGCCTCAAAAGTTAAGGCGGGGATACACAGACAGCAAGGTGATGTCACAAGCATCATATCCCTCAGAAATTTAGAGGGGGTTACACAGAGAGACAGACAGCAAGATGACATAAGCATCAGAGGCCTCAAAAGTTAAGGCGGGGATACACAGACAGCAAGATGATGTAATAAGCCTCAATTGTTTTCCCGAAATATGGGAAGCAATCTAAAACGGCACTCCACAGCACAACATCAATCACACAGATACAACTGAATGAGTGCCATATGTGGGCAAAGCATGTGTAACGTAACTGAACCTCGTACAGTTCAACGGCCATGTGAGAATTGGCTAGGAACCAAGTGCGAGTTATCTACTGCAACACGGACGGTCTAACATGAAGGCATCGCTTTCAAACGTGATCGACAATTGTGTCATCATTCCAGACCTGATCCTTTACACTTCCGTTTCGAGTGAAATAAACTGCCGCTCCGCTAGAATTTTATAACAAGCAGACTCCAGGAAGTTAACAAGGCGTGTCTGAGTCCGTAACTTTCGCGTCTGCGCGTACAGCAAGCGGCAATCACAACTAAGTAAATGGACAGAACGACTGGCAACGTGCTGAAACTACACAGCTTTCCTGCAACTAAATATCGAACAGATTGGCTCAGTCGGTAGGATTGGCATTGTGTTTCAGCGTTCCAGCAACTAAATCTCGAACAGGCTGGCTCAGGCGGTACGACTGGCATTGTGCTCAAACTACAGTTTTCCAGCAACTAAATCTCGAACAGGCTGGCTCAATCGGTAGGATTGGCATTGTGTTACAGCGTTCCAGTAACTAAATCTCGAACAGGATGGCTCAGGCGGTACGACTGGCATTGTGCTCAAACTACACAGCTTTCCAGCAATTAAATATCGAATAGACCGGATCAGTTGGTACGATTGGCCATGTGTTGGAACTACACAGCTTTCCGGCAACTAAATCTCGAACAGGCTGGATCAGTTGGTAGGATTGGCATGTGTTGGAACTACACAGCTTTCCGGCAACTAAATCTCGAACAGGCTGGCTAAGTCGGTAACACTTCTGACTTCAGTTCAGGAAATGCCGAGACATCGACTACCCTGGATGAGAGTTTCGTGGGTTTCCTGTCCTTCTAGGCAAATGCCAGGATAGCTTAACATAGTAAAGCTATCCCTGTAACAGGCCGTGCAGGCCCATAGGGTTGTGAGGTGTTGAGGTTCTCACATTTTCTAGACAATCGGCTCATAGACGGCGGCAAGGTTGTTAGCCCTACGCGCCGGCAGCCCTTTAACCCCCCCCCCGGAATTTTCCAATAATATTCCTGGTACTCATTTCTGTTAGAGGCTGAGTCGACTCCAGGGCCCTAGTGTGGCTGGAAGGATTAGGTCAAGTGAAAAAAATCCAATTACCTCATCGGGACTTGAACCCGCGAACTTCCGGCTTGTAGCATAGTGCCTCAACCAACAACGCTACCGCGTGCCCTAGCTTAACATAGGCCATGATCTATTTCACGCACGTCTTCTCCTATCTAACCAATCGACGCTTTACGGTCATCAGAGTTATTGACATTTTAATTAAATAAACTACAAATAAATAAATAAACACATATTCAAAATTTGTACGAGTACTATTCTTCCCGGTACCTTGACGGAGTAGGCTGCCTGGCCTGTTCCCATTCAGAATTATGAAAATATGAGGGAGAGTAAATAAATAGGACAAATGGAAGTAAAACAGCTGTAACGGACGTAATAGGTTTTCTGTGTGTATCACTAGGTAGCAGCACAGTCCAGCTGCTTGAGAGTCTAGGTAACAGACGTGCACGAGCCTGTTCAGAGGCTGGTTTCAGTAGTAAAAATGGCGACAGAGCTTGAGGAGTGTAATACGAAGAGCAATGTTCTGTTGTGCGTTTATTTGTGGACAAAAGGACTCAATGCAAAGTATATTTATAAAGAAATATTTCCTGTTTACGGTAGGAAGTATTTGCCACGTAAAGCGGCTCACAACTGGGTGGAAAACATGACGCTGATGACGAAGAGGTTGAAACGGAGGTGCAAAAGTGGCTGAGACAACACTCAACAGACTTCTTTGCTGCGGGTGCCGGCGAAATGGCAAAGCTATGGGTCAAGTGCATCAATGTTGCTGAAGGATATGTCCAGAAATGTTTTTCCCAGGCCCAATATCACGTGTTCTACGTTTTATGCCCATTTGGGACCTATTTACTGAGTCCCTCCTACGAATCTTACAGACAGTTGGTAAGACTCCTTGGACAGGTGATCACCAGGTCGCAAGGCCGCTACCTACACAGGACAAGAAAAATAGAACAAACGCAGGCATCCGTGCATCGAGTCGGATTAGAAACCCACGATTCCAGTGTTTGGGCGAGCGAAGATATTTATAGTTTGTAGTGTTAGGCGAGATCCCAGTGCGCATAAGCATTGGTGTCTTCTGCGATGTGGCGCCGGCTGTCTGCCACAACTTCACTCAATGAAATTCCTCCTATAGGCCGGTAACGTTCTGCCACATACACGGAGGCACAGCCATGCTAACAAGATTCTCCATGATTCTTCTGCTCCGTCGTGAATTAGACCATCCGGTTTTGACTTCTTTGGATTTCGAAAGAGAGAGAAAAAGGAAAAGCTATCCCAGTAACAGGCCATGGAGGTCCATACGGCTGTGAGACGTCGAGGCTCCTATACTTTCTACATAATCGGCTCACAGATGGCGGTGAGGATGTCGGCCTTACGCGCCGGCCACCCTTTACCCCCCAGGAAAATTTCTGGTACTCATTTAAGTTAGGATTAGGTCAGTTGAAAAATCCAATAACCTCATCGGGAATCGAACTTGCGGCATTCTGGCTTTCAGTATAGTGCCAATGCTTTTCTTTTCATACAAGGTCGTCAACCTTGCGTTCAAACCGCAACCCGAAGGACCAGGTCTCTGGATTTATGTCCCCCGGTGCAGGGTGGCTGTTATACCCCCAGGTATGGGGTCCACTTTTCGTCGCCTTTTACGACTCCAACCTGCCTCCACAAGGGACAAACATACAATTTAAGAGAAGAAAAGTATTTCAAAGATGAAGAAAGCCGTCTTCTGGGATGTGGCGCCGTGTAGATCTTGTGTGAGCCAATGTTTCGGAGGTACGTCCATTCACACAAGATCTACATGGCGCCACATCCCAGAAAATGGCTTTCTCCATAGTCGCCGCCGTGAAAACCTCAAATCTGACATATTTCAAAGATGTCATCGAGGTTCATTAATAACCGTTCCTCGAATTCCCATTTCACATTTTAATTCAACGATAGGTTTGGGGGCTTGAAACAATTTTGTTCACGTCAAGCGAGCCTCTAGGAACCACTGCCTGTGGCGCCGAAAGGTAGGGGGATCAGCAAACTGTGTGGAAGGAAGCGTCACGGACAGGTTTCAAGTACCACTGCTACATCTGCATGGAGTGAGTACGGAAAGCCACGACCTTCTCTCAGGAAAGTTAGTATCAGGGTCCATATATGAACCGAGTACCTCCCATATAAAACCCGAAACGTTACCATTTAAGGCAAGTTGGTCGGTACCATTTCACTTATATTTCGCCAATGAACTTCGACGTCTCAAAAATAAATACACCTAAAATACGACTGTCTTGAAATGTATATGAAGAAAGATCCTCTGTGACCAATTCTGCCATTTCGACAAACAGGTAAGTTTATTGTTAATGTCTGGTTTACACGTTCAAAAAACCGCGACGATTTCATTTCTAAAAAGCAATAAGTTTCACAGTACTCATATACTTACTTACGTGTATACGAGTACTCCATTGGATCCGTTACAATTGGCATTTGGCAGTACCAGAGTTTGTTTCCCTCGTCCTACGTCCCAGCATCCAAATTAAATTACAATTCTAATAGATTCAGGGGCATGCGGTAGCGTGGTTGGTTGAGACACTATGCCACAGGCCGGAAAGTCGCGGGTTCGATTCCCGATGAGGTCACTGGATTTTTCAGTTGATCTAATCCTTCCAGCCGCATTATGGTCCTGGGGTCGACTCAGCCTCTAACAGAAATGAGTACAAGGAATTTTCTTGGGGGTAAAGAGTGGCCGGCGCGTAAGGCTGACAACCTTACCGCCATCTGTGAGCCGATTTGTCTAGAAAATGTGGGATCCTCGACGTCTCACAACCCTATGGGCCTTCACAGCCTGTTACAGTGATAGCTTTACATTTTATTTAGTATAAGACTCATCTGTTAAACGTTAACATTTTAATTACACGTATCATACTGCTACCCTTGCTGATTATTACGCGTCTACATTACTTTTACTTAACTCTCGTTTCTTCTCACCCTTCCTTCCCATTTATTTTCATACTTAATCATATATATTCCGCCTTTCCGCAACTGCTCCTTCATCTTACAACCTGCTGTTCCCCTAATTCGAGGGAGAGTCGGACTTAGGTCACAAATGGATATAAAATGTAAAACATATGATATTCGAACATGAGGAAAACATTACTACACGACATATCCTCCACCGACATTGAAACACTTGTCCAGCGCCTCACTAGTACATTGAAACCCGAAGCATAGAAGTATTTTGACTGTTACCTCAGCCACTTCTGCACCTCCGTTTCAACCTCTTCGTCACCAGCGAAACGTTTGCCACCCAGTTGTGGACCACTTTACAAGACAAACACTTCCCACCGTAAATAAGGAATATTTCTTCGTGAATATCCTTTTCGTTGAGTTATTTTGCCCACAAAACATACACAACAGAACGCTGCTCTTCGGTCATACACCCCTCATGCATGGTCGCAATTCTGACTACTGAAACCAGCCTCTGAACATGCGCATGCGCGTCTGCTACCTAGACTGTCATGAAGCTGAACTGTGCTGCTACCCAGTGATACACACAGAAAACCTATTACATCCATTACAGCTGTTTTACTTCATTTATGACCTATTTACTGACTCTCCCTCATACCTATTTCTGCATCGACATTCCCGAACCTTTTGTTCACAATCTGGCCCGTCCAAATCTCTCTTCCTTCACATTTCAATATGTGGCTCCAATCTTCTTTGCTACGTAGGGGACGAACTCCGTGTCCGCTGGAACACTCTTACAGCTTTATCATGTTTGCAGCAGTCCACTCACAAAGGTAACTAATGCTCTGTCTGGGATGTCACACTTTGAGCAGGCAACAAAAGTCTCGGGCGTTCAACGAGACATCTCGAGCACAGTGATTTTGTTTCAACTTCTTAATGAGAACCGTACCGATGTACGTCACCACCTGATGATAACGCAAGCTCAAAAATGTTTTGGGCTGACAATACACGTACCTCATGTATCATCATAAAAATTGCTGCGGTCTACTGGTTGGAAGCCTGGTCCGTATTTAGGGGGGGCTCTCGGTCCTAAACCAGGTACATTTAGGTTCCTCGTGGTTGTCCCCAGTTTCTCTAGGCAAAATCCCAGAATTCTAAAATTATACCACGGCCACTTCCTTCCACAGCTTTCCATTTGACTGCTTATCCTACCATCTGATGGTCTGTCCGAGATACTACTTGTAGCGCTGTTAAAAAAACATAAATAAAATACGTCAGTCACCAATACAGCCAATTTCATGGTAATCTCAGTTAAATACGATTCCATGAAACTCTGTTTCTTCATCCATGAACGCATTTCTACAAATCAGATCCAACCAAAAACGTCTGTACATTTCTCGGAATATATTGTTTACGGGGGAGGAGGCATCTCTAAACTCAGATGGAGCGTATTCTGCCATGCTTCGAACATCGTCTGCACTGCCTATCCACCTATTTCATGACTAGTGATTTTTAAGGTTGCAGAAATCTTGGTTTAGGCGCGATGGTCAATGTATAAATCCGAGTTTGCCTACACGCACGCACGCACACACACACACACACACACGAGTAAGCATGTACTTGTGGTGATTTCTAGTAGTGTAGAACCACACACAGGCCTTCTCTACAGGCAGCAGCAGGCCCATAACCTCAAGATTTCAGAGGGTTCCTGCTTACGTAAGTTGCTGGCATCTAAGAATCAGATTCGCTCAAGTCCAAACACAGCAAGCACACGAGTGGCGAATTACATGAAACAGAAATGTAATTTTGCACGACGCCAACAGAAGAATGTACTAAATACTGCACACCGAGCAGGTTGGATCAGGGTAGTGCCGCTTTATTTGTATTCTCGACGTGGCAGATTCGAATCTCGTCCGTGATACCGACTATCCTGAGATTTTTCGTGATATTACCTCAGTCCCTCCGGGTAGATTCCGAAGAGACAGTACATGTATTAGGCGGAAACCACTTCCTTCCATATCCTTCCCAATTCACTATTCACCACTCGAAGCTGCATGCTACGAGATACCGACACTGTCGTTAAGTAAGTCGCAAATAATAAACAGCATGCGATATGCAAAATTTCGCTCCTGAAGCACCCTCAAACATTAAAATATTAAAACTCTACACGCATGAGGCCCTGCACCAGATAACTCTCAAGACAGAAATCATCACGGCAGAGACTAAATTCTCCGTATGGTACCAACACGAGAAAAACAATGTTTTAATGTTTGTCCTAGCTCTCACAGATGGTTTGTGCTGTGCTTGGCTTGTATACACCCCACCTTGCTGCAGGTATAGGCGTACGGAGGTAGGGACTAGTTCTAGCGATTGGGCCCAACTGGGTAGGTTTTGCTTGAAGCCGGAGACAGAATTCAGTCTCCGAAATGTCGTGTTGAAATATAAACAGGACGATGGATAATGCCCAGAAACATAATACTTGTATTAGTGTACCACCGTCACAAATTTTTAGTTTATCGGAATGCTTAATTGGAAAGGATGTGACATGAAGTAACCATGGCATATTTTAAGGCAGGCCCAATATCCCGACATTTACCTGAAGGGATTCAGAAAAACATGCGAAAACCCGAGTCTGTGTCTCAGCCGAGTTTCGAATGGGGCACATTCAGACTACAAGTCAGGATCGTGACCGCTTGAGGCAACTTGTCCGGTAGGAACATAACGAGAACGGACTAACGTACTGTTGGGAAGTAATTAAAAGCGTGCATTTCATTTGCAATCACCCTTCAATACAGCCTTCCGATTTTTTTTTCATTTTTACAGGTCTGTGAGAAAGTTCACAATTTTTTTTTAAACTTCTGCTTTCACTCTGAACATATTAGACGTAATGTTACTGGATTATATTTTTCAATATATTTCATGTATTCATACGCCGATGGGAAATTCAAACATAGGTACACAGGACTTTTATTCCTTAAGATTGTGTACACAGGGGACACGGTTGGTGTAGTTGGTTGAGGGACTATGCTACAAGCCGGCAGGTCGCGGGTTAGATTCCCGATATCATTGGATTTTTAAATTGACCGAATCCTTCCAGCCGCAATATGGCCCTGGGGTTCGACACAGCCTCTAACAGAAATGAGTACCTGGGATCCTCCTGGGGGTAGAGGTGTGGCCGGCGCGTAAGGCTCACAACCTCACCGCCATCTGTGAGTCTACTGTCTAGAAAATGTGGGAGCCTCAACATCTCACAACCCTATGGGCCTCCACGGACTGTTACACGGATAGCTTTGCCATTTTACTTGCCAATGTATCGTGAAAAATTAATAAGCGATAGGAAGGAAAGTATTTCTCCGGAATTTATTGAAAATCATTCGGGCAGGAAAACCGGCACAGGGAGTGAGACTCCAACCGCGGAGCTTCCGAACAGGAAGCAGAAGTGGTAACCACATTATATTCATGGGGTACTAGCAAAATTCAACTGTTAACGGTATGACATGTCAACTTCCTTAAGCCCTTCTTGCTCTATGGACTACAGGATTAAGTGCTCTATCTCCCCGTGGTACCTGAACAAGCACGCATGCAACTACAAGCCAACACCTGCCAGTCCAACCAACTTCATTCTCCCTTTCTTGAACCTGGTGAATACATTATTCAGTACAAAGAAATGACGCCAGGGGCCTGAACCTGCCTGCAGCACAACTGCGGAATTCATCTTCGCCATAACAAAAGCCTGCGTAAGAGGAAACGTCGACCCGCAGTACTGAAGGTCGCAGATTGTACTTGTAGGGTAAGTGGCAGGTTAAACCTCCGGTTCATCATGAAGGTCACATCCAAATTAGCATTTCAAACAAATGTGAGAGGTGAGCAAGAGAAATCGTCAGTCATGTGACTAGTTAATGTTTAAACCTACGCAATAATTAACAAGGGAAAAATTCGCATGTTTTTATACTTAATGATCAATTTTCTGGACGTTATTTATCGTCATAATTTTTTGCTTAAATCGACGTTTCGGAGGATGCATTCTGTCTCCGTCCTCAGGCAAAACCTACTGTTTTGGCCCAACCGATAGAGCTAATCCGGATCTCCCTATCAAAACAGTGCAGGGGTTTTAACCTGAGGATGAAGACAAGAGTCCAGTCTCCGAAACGTCTTTACAAATAATAAATGCCTACGACAAATAACGTCCACTCTATTAGTGTACTACCAGCACGAACTTTCGGGTCTGACCTTGTTTATACTCCCCAACGCCTAAGTGCCCGTTCTTCGCTTGGAAAATGACTGATTTCTTAATCACCTCAATATATGACACTTCCGCTTTAAATAAGAAAGGTAAAGTTGTCCCTGTGCTTAATTAGTTAAGCAGTATGCCGTGAAGGCATACGGGGGAGTGGAGATGTAGCTCCACTATTCTTGACCTCGGCACTAGATGGAGGTGAACGGTCAGCTTCACGGCCCAGCCGCTTTATCCATGGCATCCACTGGATAGGAGGCTGGGTGGGCCCCAGAGTCGGTCTGGGCGCTATGGAGAGGAGAAAAATCTTGCCTCTGCAGGGAACCGAACCCTGGCCGTTTAGCCCGTCGCTATACCGACTCACATTTTAAAGAATTATAACATTAACATTAGTACATTAAGTACATAAACTAATGAAAGTAAAAGGCTAGGAATGAGAATTTGAATCACATATAAAACTGTGTCATTTTACGTCCAATATAAGCCCCATTTTACATCACATTCATACGGAACTTCAAATGAGTACCATAACGTGCANAGTGTCAAGTAGATTGTAAATTGACATTAATAATAATAAAAAAAAATAACGTGCTTGTGCTGCTGTGTAGTACAGTGGAAGCTCACGGGAGTTTCGGAAGAAGGTACTTCCTCCATCTTCACAGCTGAAGAGTAAGGCAAACAGAACTGATGCTTGCCTGACTTACTCTTCGACCACGGGGACGGAAGCAGTACGGTCCTCCGAAACGTCTGTGTATCGGCTTATATGCCGCTTTATTCTAGAAGACAGAACTCCGTAAGTCACAGCTGCAACAACCTCAAACCCACACAGAACTTACCGTAACAGTGAAAGGATAGAGTGCCTACATTCTAATTTCTAACTCCATGGGAGCTGAGCCCTTCTTGAGAAGCCGCCAGTTGTGCAGCTACTCAAGCACTTCTCAACATCTTATGGAACCGAAGGTTCATTACCGTGCTCACAAGAGCCCTCCACTAGCCCCTATCCTGAGCCAGAACAATCTCGTCCATTCCACCCCATCCTACCTAAGATCCATTTTAGCATTATTCTGTTCATTGACACACTATGCGTCCGCCCCTAATGCAACTCGTTGCACTGCATTGTGAAGTGAAGTGTAGTGTGTGAATGAAAAGTATATTAACGCAAGAGGGTGCTTTAATATAATATATTAATATTATTCACCCACTAACGTCTAGGTCTTACTAGTGGTCTCTTTCCTTCTGGCTTTCCCACTAACATCCTATATGAATTCCTCTTCTTCCACATTTGTGCTACATGCCCTGTCAATCTCATCCTCCTGATCTTGATCATTCTAGTTATATTCGGCGAAGGGTACAAGGTATGAAGTACTTACAGTCTACACATTATTAATATATAAAACTCCTATACACATAGTCTTCCATACAACGCAGGTCCATAAGACTAGCTAAATGAGCTACAACAGAAATAATTCACGTCTTTATGGGACAGTATACCTTGCTCGAGATATGGATGTCTGTGTTTGTGCTGTCTTGTGTGTAGGTAGCAGCCTTGCGACGGGCTCATCCCCCGTCCAAGGAGTCCTACCGTGTATATGATTATGAAAAGTGAAAAAACGACAAGGGCCTAACAAAGGGCTGTGGCTCACTTATGAATGACTGGACACATTGCTGCTAATTAGCTTAGTAAAAAATACATTTTATGGCCATATGCAGTGCGGTGTCTGTACATTTCCATCTGTTCTAAACGAACGTCAAGGCCAGTGAGGTAGTGAACATCGCAAAGGCCTCTCATTGTTCTTTCAAGCGATCGCTATACTATGAATGGTAAAGCTATCCCTGCAATAGGCAGTGGAGGCCTATAGGGTTGTGAGATTTTGTAGACAATCGGCTCACGGATGGCGGTGAGGTCAGCCTGACTCGTCGGCCGCCATTTACACCCCCCCACGCCCCGAAGATTCTTGGTACTCATTTGTGTTAGAGGCTGAGTCGACCCTAGGGCCATAGTGCGGCTGGAAGGATTATGTCAATTGAAAAACCCAATAACCTTATCGGGAATCGAACCCGCGACCTTTAATGCATTTACATACTATTACCGTAGTTAAAAGTTGGTAGGTTATTCGGCACGATGCTGTATCAAATACTGAGCTTATCGTAAAATTACATATGACAGGAGCAGGGCGTCGTGATGCCACACGTCTTTAAACAATCACCAGAGTTTCCTCATGCACTGCCTTCTTATTTTATGGCTTCGATTGACCCGTGACGGTCCTAACAGCTGAAATATGTGGTATGGGGGTACAGCACAATGATCACTTCCTCTGGACATATCCACAGTCCCTATCCGGAAAAGGGGACCAGCTATTCTTTTTATTTTTTTATTATTATTACTTGGCTCCGTCTACAAAATTATTTTTATAGATACACGATACACTATAATTTTACTAGACGTTTCGGCCTTACGGCCCTCGTCAGGTGTTAACAGAATTTACATTCGCCTTCAGCTCATTTGCTGTTCTTCCTTACGGCGGAGGGAGACGGGTCGGCTCAGTCGCTACAGAGGTTGGCTACGGGCTACACAGGCTCCGAGGGGTCGGAGTCCAAGTCTCGGTAGAGTATTTTTATTTTTCCTCCACGTCGTCCACCCAGCCTCCTATCCAATGAGCACCGGGGGTTCTTTCCGGGGTAAAGCGGCTGGAGCGTGAAGCTGACCACTCACCTCCAACTAGTGCCGAGGTCAAGAAAACTTGGATCTATACATCCACTCCCCCATACACCTTCATGGCGTAGTGCCTAATTAGTTAAGTACAGGGACAACTTTACTTTTTTAAAACTATACTAGAATTAGCTCTATCGATTGGGTCCAACTAAGTAAGTTTTTTACTTGAGGACGGGGACAGCGTTGTCTCCGAAACGTCATTTGAAGTAAAAGCTAAGACGATGGCTAACGTCCAGGACATTTATCACTCTATCAATATGGATCTGTCACGAACTTTCTGGATGGTACATACTCGTATTTACCCTGGGTTCGGAGGTCTCACGCCACTGACTATGAAAACCGTCTTCTCAGTTCTTCTACTCAGACGGTGGAGGCAGCTGATCAATAACCACCAGACTATACGGAGTCACATCCAAGAGAAAATATCCAGGAGTTTTGTTTCTTCTAAGAAAACTCACCTGTCTGCGTGCAGTGTGTTCACTAGTATGGCGGAGAATGAACCGTGGACGGCCGTCACTGTTTCGCCTCATGTCCGTCATTTCCACGTCTGCACATGGACGATAAAGAAAGTTCGTGCGACCTTAGCCTAAATCTGGTGCCTCAGCAAACGTGATTACGGTGTCATACCGCCGAAGGACATAATTCACGTTTTCTGTAGGGAATGAAATTATATTATCGTACGACGGGCTACGCCTCACTTACCGCGACCCAATATAACATCTAATATTTAAAAAATACAAAACAGTGGTTTGAAAAAAGCACTTATATGATTTCTTTTACCAAAAATGACGACAGAGAGCTAATGCTGGTAGCTCCATCTACCGGTAGGATTAATGTTACTTGTTAACAATAACTGTTGCGCCTGTCGGGTTACCGAGTTCCCGAATCTCATGCAGAATCATAACAATTTTGCTGTAAAGAGACAGAAAATAGTTTCCGTGTTAAATGAGTAACTACACTGAAGTTTATAAATCCCAGAAGAATTGTAATAAAAACGTCGAACCCTTGACATGCAGCAATGGCGTCCCATGATGTGAATATTCAGTGGCTGTTATTAAATTTCAACGTTAAATTATTAAGAGCGAACTTTTTCAGAAATTAAGATTTAAAAGTTTGTGGCGATGGTATATTAATATAATTATTGAGTTTTTGGACTTTATCCAATTTATTTAGTATTATTTAGTATTTAAAACGTTTCGGAGACTGGCCCGTCTCCGACCTCAGGTAAAAAAGCTCACTCAGTTAGGCCCAATCCATGAAACTAGTCCCAATTGCGGACCTATCCGTACACTAGCGCTATCGATTGGGCACAACTGAGTAGACTTTCACTTGAGGACGGAAACAGAATCCAGTCTCCGAAACGTTGCTTTAAATGGGGGGGGGGGAACCCAAATAACAGGACGATAGATACGGTCCAAAAACTTCTTCAGAAATACCTCTCAATAATCCGAAAAGGTCTCGAAATAGGTACAGTACTTTACACATGAAACCTTCGTTATGACGGACACAATCTGACTGTGTACACCTCTGAATTTTTTTAGAGATGTTGAGGTACTAAGAAGGTTTTGCAGTTACAAAACAATTTAAAATATAAAAGAATTCCAATATAAAAACCTTCATGTATTCACACTATGTTCCTATGTTTATTGAGTGTGCCCGATATGTATCCTATGCTTTAAAACTGTTCCTCTGCTTCACTAATTAAGCACTATGCCATGAAGGCGTATGGGGGAGTGGATGTATAGATCCACGTTTTCGTGACCCAGGCACTAGTTGGAGGTGGGGAATCAGCTTCAATCCTCGGTCGCTTTAACCCCGGGGATAGAGCCCCCGGTACCAATTGGAGAGGAGGCCGCGTGGGCCCCAGAGCCGGTTTGGACGACTAGGAGAAGTGAAAATTCTTGCACTCACCGGGACTCCAACTCCTGCCCCTTGGTCTTCCTGCCCGTAGCCAATCGCTATCCCGGCTCTCTTCCGTGAATAACCCCTCTCTCGGTTATAGCGAACAATGGCGACAATGGAGCCCCCTAGTCCGTTATAACGAGGGTTTACGCTATATGTGTTTACATTTGTTGTTTGGCATGTGAAATATTTGGACCCCGATATCACGAACTTTCACAGCACAGAAAGTAACTGATTTTATCCAAAGGCCGACGACCAAAAGCCATCAGAATGCTTCGGTATGTTAACAATTCTTCCACACAAAAACGTGACTGAAGACAAATCCGATACCAGTTACTGGAGAATTAACTGGAGTGTCTACCAGTCCCTTGTCAGTAGGAAAAGCTTCATTCCTGCGCAGGATGGAACCCGAAGGGAACTTCTTATATATGGAAGTACTACGGAAACATCATGCCTTCAAGATGAAGTCCTTAAGCAAAAGAATATTCTCATTTTCTCCGCATGTGGTGGGTCATCAATCTTCATAAACACGTTCTTCTGCTACTCGACCACAATGGCAATTCTTTACAACGCGTGATCTTGAAAACCCGTTCACACAATTATCGAAGCTCGAAATCAGAAAACTTAAACCCATTATTCCGAGACTAGCCAAATACCGGATGAGAGTTCAGATCTCCAATTTAAAGACATGGAATGTGATAATGTGCTGCGTGGTCACAGATATCGCACACCTCAAAAGGCAGTGACAGATGAGTATGAATGGTGAAATGATGATTAGGAGAAAAATAGAAGAAAACCCTGCTCCGGTGCCATTTCATCAATCATGAACGTAACAGAAAAGTCACCAGAGATTAAAATAAAGATCGTCCTGAGTTACGCAACGACAACCCAAATCACAAGTAACTTCGTAGGCCTATTAACACGATTCAAGTAAAGGGGATAAACCTTTCACAGTCCCAGTAGCTTGGCTGCTCTACGCCAGACTTTATCAGCCATTTCAGAAAGCCTCCCTACTCGCCTTCTAAACGGTTGCTATTTGCATTATATGCTCTGTTTCGTGTCACTACCGACAAGAGTGACTGGTCTTCGTCTCACATTTTATAAAAATAAACGGTGCTGAAAAAATGATTTTACTTGTCAGGGTATGACAATCTTATCGCATGGTCTGGGCTCTGCAGTAGCGCTCGACTCATAGTCAGGAGGTGCTCGGTTCGAATCTCAACCGGGTCACCTGTTATCCTTACTACCTTCTGGGATATAACGTTTTGTGGTCTGCTGAAAGTCAACTGATGTTTCGGAGGAAGATGTCTTCCCCATCTTCAGGTTCTGCGTGCTACATGCTTCAAGCGGGGGCACGAGGTGGCGTAGTTAGTTGAGGCACTATGTTACAAGTCGGAAGGTCGCGGGTTCGATTCCCGATGAGGGCATTGGATTTTTCAATTGACCTAATCCTTCCAGCCGCATTATGGCCCTGGGGTCGATGCAGCCTCTAACAGAAAGGAGTACCAGGAATCTTCCTGGGGGTAAAGGCTGGCCGGTGCGTAAGGCTGACAACCTCACAACCATCTTGTGAGCCGACTGTCTTGAAAATGTGGGAACTTCAAGGTCTCACAACCCTATGGGCCTCTACGGCCTGTTACACGGATGGCTTTACCTTTTGTACATGCTTCACGCTGGCTTCTTCAACTCTGATGATGGAGGCGACATGTTCCTCCGAAACGTTCCCTGACTTCCAACGTAAGGCACAGCCTTATTTCCTACATGATAGGACTATTCATAACCACCACTGTGAGACTCTCAAACCCTACATTCATTCGCGGTTTTCCTGAGTTCCTCCACGAAAATTCTGGAACAGTATATTAGGCCACGACTGCCTCCTTCCAAATCCTTTTCAGTTCATCGCATACCACTCTTGCATTCGATACTATACAGTATAGTTACTGAGCGTCGTAAAATGAAGCACAAACAAGACAATCTAATGAATATGTCCAAATCCGCTCCGGTCTATAGGTCAGAAGACTGAATCTGTAACCAATATTTTTAAGTATCGAGGCGGCAATATCATCAACTAAAAACAGAATATGCATGCCAATCCCTTTAACTTCTTCTGTCGTACTTATGGCTTAAAATATAAATTTGTTTTGCATATGTAAGATTTGAGGTTTTAACGGCGGTGACTATGAAGAAAGCAGTCTTCTGGGATGTGGGGCGGTGTAGATATTGTGTTAACCGACGTTTCGGCCTGCACGGCGCCACATCCCAGCAGACTGCTTTCTTCATTGTTTTGCATATATTTTTTAGCACATTTTAGCAAAACATTGGAAGTTCTGGAACAGATTCTTGGAAACTATTTCTCTCCTACTTTTTTTTTTCCTTTTCCGACTTTTTGTTTAACATGAGAAAGCTTGACAATCACGAGGTTTCGGCAGCCTCTGAAAAAGACACTTTACCGAAGGCAGACTAAATAATTATATTCCTCGAAAGTGTTTGTTAAACTATACATTTTTGTCCCTTACAATTTCACTTTAGCACAGAGCATGACCAGCACAAACTTTAATATACCAATTTCTTGCGACAATAACGTGAGTCATTTTTTTCATGCCCCTTTGTCTCAGCATGGAATTTGTCGTGCTGCGTCTGAAATACTGAAAGTGATTCAGCGGACCTGAAACTCTACTATATACCTCAAAATAAATCTATTACAACAATATAAGAAGCACTTCCTTACTCTTTCACTGAAGCTCGTCCTGCGAAGCGTTTCTTTTTTCCTTTTCTATGACTCAGCCACTCTCTAATACGGCAATATGTAAGAAATCAATTGTTCTCTTTAACCGCCCAGTGGAGAAGGTGATATAGTAATCAGAAGTTATTTATTCTGAGATGTGACACAGTGTAGTCTTGTAGGAGATCAACAGAATTTCTGAGGAACATGCAGCCTCAATCTTCAGGATCGAAAAGTGTGAAAAAAACTTACTCTTCAACCATGAAGATGGAGGCAGTACGTTCCTCCGAAATGTTGGCGAGTTCTATCCGGCTACGCGGCATTGAACCCCACTACTGTAAGATTCTCAAATCCAATATCAATTTCGTAATTTGAGTGTTCCTCCTCCTCCTCTGAAGTCTCACTTAAAATACACTGAGATACTGACAGCGAAGTGACCGTCTCTCTGGGCTAGTGATCAGAGTTACTGGCTACAGATCCAGAGGTCCGGGTTCGATTCCAGGCGCTACCAGATTTTCTGAGAAGTAATGGGTCTGGAACGGGGTCCACTGAGCCTCGTCAAGATAACTGAGGAACTACTTGAATGGAGAAGTAGCAGCTCCGGTCTAGAAAACCGAAATTAACAGTCCTGGGGATTCGTTGCGCTGACCACGAGACACCCTCTATCCGCTAAAGCTGGCACTAACTTCGCCGATAAGCGGCGGTCGCTCGGTCGGTATAGTTCGCTTGCGTACTAAAATCACGGAGATTATTTTATTGACACCCCGGGTGGAAAAAAAACGGGCACTTCTCACTTAGGCTGTACAGGGGGGGGGGGATTCTCGGCAATATAGAAGATCACACGACGTAAACGGTATCCTAGCAACCAACTGCTTCAGTTTTCGTAATGCTGCAATTTGATGCCCTCTGACTGGGTTTCTGGGAGCAGTCATACTTTACGACTGGCGGTTTACGGCCAATCAGTTCGTCTTGGCGTCAGGCCCCTTGAGACTCAAGACCAGTAATTTTATTTCCCAATTGAACACTTGCGGTTAGTCCTTGTGTAACAACGTCTCTGACGAGAGGATGGGTCTGTCGTTTACAATTGCTGCTGGTCCTCGCCGGCGCAGTCATTCTCAGGTCAGAGTCCCGCGGGACTCATGACCACATTTTAGAGTTTCAGATTTGAGACTCTCCGAACCTCTAGGGCCAGGTCCCCGTATGTATATCACCAAGGAACAGGGTGGCCCCGTTATACCCCCAGGGACAGGGTTCCCATTTCTTCGCCTCTTACGACTCGGCGCAACTCGCATACTTCCCGTTAAGTACGAAAGAGTAAAATTCTCTCCGGCTCTTGGTGAAAGTCCGGTCTTCATAGGACGATCTGAACTATACAAGAACTTAAAAGGAGCATTGCATTTCATTTCACGTCGCGGTCTACTGCTTTTCGCCCGTTTCGTATTCTGGATATGTCGGGTTCAAATCTTGGCCCGGAGAACGGTTACACTGAGATTTTCCTGTTGCTCCAGGCAAATGGTTTAATACATGGCACAAGCACTTCCTACGACATTCTATCCAATTTATTATTTATAAATAGCCTCATCACTGGACTATACATAATTTAGGCAGTTGATAAAACGGTATCAAACATACAAAGGATAAGGTCAGGATCCTTTCCGCGAAACCATGCATCCTATATCTGCATGACCCTTTCAGGTCCAAAGAGTCAAATACTTCAGAAAATTTAAAACGAAGTCAAAACTAAGCAAAATATGGATACCGTACGTTCCAAAAGTCTCCTTTCTACCATTTACATTTCTCGATATCTGGCTGTTAAAGCTGGAGACGAGACATAGGGAACCTACCAGAACACTGTTACCATATTTTCGGTGCTGTACGCGGTGGGATATCGCAGTCGGTAAAGCAACTGGCTACAGGCTGGACGACCAAGAGTTCGGAGTTCGAGTCTTGGTGGGGACAAGAATTTTCACTTCTCCGTGTCGTCCAGACCGGCTCTCGGGCCCACCCAAACTCCTATCCAACGGGTACCAGGGGCTCTTTTCCCGGAGGTAAAGCGGCCGGGGCGTGAAGCTGACCACTCACCTCCAACTAGTGCCGATGTCAAGAAAACGTGAGTCTATACATCCACTTCCCCATACGTCTTCAAGGCTTAGTGCTTAACGACTTAAGCACAGGGATAGCTTTACCTTTTACCTTTAAATATAGCCCGTTAATAGGAAAAATCTGCAAAAAAGGTGTAAAAACATCGAAATATCCTCCATTAGCACCCACACATGGTCCATAACGCTGAACATCAGAGCTGCAAACAGTCGCAGCGTGGTAACATTATTCCGAGGTACGCTATACGTATATGTGAGGAGTGGAGGGCGGTACACATACTTACGAGTATTAAGCGCATATATACTGTAACGGATTTGATCAACGAGTTGCCAGGCAACAGCTCTGTAAAAACGGTCCAACACGCAACAATAGATAAGGCTGTGTTTTCTATGTTGTCCGCGCCACGCCCAGCGCTGCTAACGGACCAATGAACTCGCAGTCTGACACGTGACATGTTTTCTGTTTGGTCTGCAAAATGCAACAATGCGGGTGTTTCCTGTGCGTGGTTCGTCCCGAGAGGATATATGGCAATACGGGAATGGGAACTAACTGGACTTGAGTTCCGAAGTTCCAAGGGAACAGCAGTGTGGCCATAAGAAGAATAAGAAGACTTAGTGTGTGCCGTCACATGGGCTGTAGTACACCGATATTGGGAGTGTGTAATTCAGTGAGGTTTTTACAGTTCCTGTGTTATAAATCCTTTGTCAGGAAACGAATAGTGAACACTAGTGGAAAGATATTTCACAAGATTAGAGCTGAGTGACTGTAAATTGTGTAAATTAGAAATAGTGTAATAATTATTTGTAGTTACGACCTGTAGGTGGTTAATAAATCCAATTACCAATCCTAACCCTGTCTTTAGTCACTGATGAACGTGACAGTACATTTAATCAGTATTCGAGACAATTTAATGAAAGATATCCCAAATTATTTTGAATCACATGTTATCAAAATGTATAAGCCCATCTTCATAGCACATTCGTCAGTTCGGCCTACTGTCCTCACGCATGGTCACAGTTCCAAGGCTCTAGTAGTGTCCACTCACATTAAGAAATAACAGGTAGATAATTTCTCAGAACACGGCCGAGACAAAGGTTTGAATTGTGTGGGAGACAAAGTCTAGTGTGGAAGCCATCTCTCTGTGCCCATGAAAAGGTAAAGCCATCCCTGTAGAGGCCCATAGGTTTATGAGACGTCAAGACTCCCACATTTTCTAGATAATCAGCTCACAGATGGGGGCGAGGTTGTCAGCCTTACGCGCCGCCTTCCCTTCAACAACAGGAAGATTCCTGGTACTCATTTCTGTTAGAGAATGAGTCGACCTCAGGGCCAAAGTGCGGCTGGAAGGATCAGCTGAAAAATCAAATGACCTCACTGGGAATCGAAGCTGCGACCTTCCGGCTTGTAGCATAGTGCCTCAATCAACAGACACGCAAATATATATATATATATATATTAACGTGTTTAGTTACTGAGGACGCCGTTCGGATTGTTAATTTGTTTATTTAACAACTTACAAGTTTTGGCTACAATTAATTATAACACTGTTACGGGTTAAACAATTTACAAACACTACACACAAATCTCTTCACACTGTCCTCAGTAGTCCACACGTATTCACAGTACGGTACGGGAGCTATACAAGTGTCACTGTGTCACACACTCCCAATTACTTCTCTTGTGAGCCAAACGTCTGCTTCTCACGCTATCACTTCTAATCACACGTTCCGGTATTCTTCTTTCCGGTGCAACTGAACTCGGCGACTGTTCCAATTCAACTGTCTCCGGCTGCGGCTACATTTCAACTGTGTCACTCCTGATCACACAATACTAACTCACTGCTAACTAACTCTGAACAGTGTTCGCTGCTCCTTATTTAGCCTCGGCACGGACAAGACAGAAAACAGTTACGTGATAGGTACCGCTGTTGCCCGACGCCGTGTTTGCCGATAGCCTAGCAACGCTGTCGGGAATTGTTTACTGCTACATAGCAACTGCGGCATCCCTTGGTCACGTCACCACGGGAGGGGGCGGGGTGTGACTGGCCTATTACCGTAGCAGAGGCAATGCTCCAAAAGTGTTATGTCACCGCTGGTGGGGGAGGGGGTGTCCTGCATAGCGCAAATACGTCACACACACACACACACACACACACACACACACACTATATATATATAAAGGTAAAGCTATTCTTGTAACAGGCCACGGAGGCCCAAAGATTTGTGAGACATGGAGGCTCCCAGATGGCGGTGAGGTTGTCAGCCTTACGCGTTGTTCGCACCTTTACTGCAAAGAAGACTCCTGGTACTCATTTATGTTACATTACGTAATTATCTGTTAGGTGGCAGGGGACTATTAAAATGGATCTTAGAGAAACAGGTTGGGTTGATGTGAACTGGATTCATCAGACGTAGGACAGGGACCAGTGGTGGTATCTTAAGGACACCATAATGAATCTTCGGGTTCCATAAAATGTTGGGAAATCCTTCAGTAGCTGCACGACTGGCGCCTTCTCAAAATCTCAGCTCCATGTAGTTACCAATTTTTAGTCTTTTTCTTTTATTGCTAGTGGGGTGGGACTAAGTCCCTTGTACTGCGGCCACTTCTGGCCTATTGTACCAGCCCCAGATGATAGGTGAGGGTGATTGTGTAGCAACTGGTGGAATGAAGACTGGCAGGGTAAACCGAAGTACTCGGAGAAAACCTGCCCCAGACACTTTGCCCACCACAAATCCCACTTGATCAGACCCGGGCCGCCGCGGTTAGAAGCCAGCGACTAACCGCTTGAGCTATGGCGCGGCCCTGGGGTGGGACTACGTCCCTTGTACTGCGGCTACTTCTGGCCTATTGTACCAGCCCCAGATGATAGGTGAGGGTGATTGTGGAGCAACTGGTGGAATGAAGATTGGCAGGGGAAACCGATGTACTTGGAGAAAACCTGTCCCAGCGCCACTTTGTCCACCCCAAATCCCAGACCCGGGATCGAACCCGGGCCGCCGCGATGGCAAGCCAGCGACTAACTGCTTCAGCTATGGCGCGGCCAATTTTTAATCTTACTGCTAGAGGTAATACTCTACTAATAATGTTATGATGCTAATATTAATGGCGCCAATTTTTCACACGCCACCCATCGCAAAAACACGGGAACAGATGTTTATTTCTTTCGTGATATGGCCTCTAAACTGCTTTACACGAAGTCGTATCTCGTTTAGTATTTTAACCTTGTTCTAGCCATTAGCTGTAGACTGCAAACCACATGTAGCCGCGCCTTGCTAAGTGATAGTATAATTCGCTTTTTCTGGGAATAATGCACAGACTGTGTTGCAAAAGAAAAAACCAGAAACATTGCAAAGAGACATAAAGTGAGGGAAGCAAGCGAGACAGTATGCTCCTACATAAGTACGGTGCTAGAGCTAAGTATCACATTAAATGTGATTTTTAAAAACATTTGCAGTTTAATAACAATGTAACATGTAGACCCGTTGTTAAGCAACGACCGCGAAATAAGCGACTATATAGGAGCAACTGTTAGGTAACAGCCTCGGCAACATACATGAACCCAACAATTTCACTGCAACACAGGAGCGGTGTTTTCTATGAGTTCCGTGCAGAGATGTCCCAAGTAGCACAAGTGAGGAGTCAGTGAGTTAAGAGGACTGCTGGGTTTCAGTAGTTGTGAGCTGCTGCTGAGGCATGGGGACCGATCGGGAACCTACAGAGAAAGTGGAACGTCCGCCGCTGGAAGCCGCTACCAAGCAACGATTAGTGAGGACGTGACTGTGGACACTAGTTTGTGTAATAATGAACTGTAAAGTGTAGTCACGAGGTGTATCAAAGGTCCAATAAATCTCGTCATCGATCCGAACCCCGTCTATAGTCACATTCATACACGTGACAATATGTCGATCTCATATCCTTGTTTAACAATTATTTATTATCTGTGGTGCGCTTTTTAGCTTCATATATATGTATACATATACATATATAAGAATTGTACGATATTAGGAGTTCCGTAAAAATGTTTCGAGTGCGAAAGAGTTCTGTGCTCAAATTAGACTGGAAACACTGGTTTAAACAATTAATTCCTGCACTAGACATATGCCACTCTTACAACTGACCTCTCATGGCCGAGGGCACAATCTATCCCGCCTTATACGTGTTACGTTCATCCTGTCGCATGCAAACCGATCATTACCACGTTCGGCAAACATGATTACTGTACAGTCGAGCCAGGGAGACCAAAGGCGCTGCTACCCTGGCGCTTATCTTAAAGGCAGTGACATCAAACATTGGCAAGGTTTAAAACCCCCAAAAAATCATCGTTCTTTAAAAAAGGACAATTTCATTTAAATAATAGAACACCTTCATGAAAAGGTCTGAAAAGAACATTTTAAAAATATTTTCATTGTAGGTTTCTACATAAGTGAAAATGTTACGCTGATAATATTAACATGGATCTTAGAGAAATAGGACGGGTTGATGTGGACTGGATTCATCTGGCGTAGGACAGGGACCAGTGGAAGGATCTTACGAACACGATAATGAACCGGCTGGTTCCGCAAAATGTTGGGAAATGCTTGGTTAGTTGAGCGATTGGCGGCTCCTCAACAAGGATTCAGCCCCGCGAAGTTCTTTAGCCAAGTGAAACTGTACAGTAAGCCTATTTATAGTTGTCTTAACTTTCGAAATCTTTGCTTCCGGTACGTTCACGAACAGTGTGTCGTACAAATTCTGCATTTAAATGTACACCGCTATCGTTACGAAAACAATATCACCATTCACGCCCATTCTTCCAACCTACAACCGTGTGCCGGACCGCTCAGGGAACTGTGCCTTTACAACTACTCACACCCCTGCATACTGCGAGGGAGTCAGTAAATACGTCACCAATGGAAATAAAACGGCTGTAACGGACGTAATGTCTTTCTATGTGTATCACTAGGTAGCAGCACAGTCCAGCTTCACGATATTCTAGGCATCAGACGTGCATGCGCATGGGCAGAGGCTGGTTTTCAGTAGTCAAAATGGTGACCGTGTTTGAACGTATAGTACCGAAGAGCAGCGTTCTGTTGTGCGTTTTTTGTGGGCAGAAGGGCTCAATGCAAAGGATATTCATAAATAAATGTTTCCTGTTTACGGTGGGAAGTGTTTGTCGCGTAAAGCGGTTCCACCTTGGTGGTAAATGCTTCGCTGATGACGCAGAGGTTGAAACGGAGGCGCGGAAATGGCTGAGACAACAGTCAAAAGATTTCCATGCTGCGGGTTTCTTTGCACTGGTAAAGCGATGGGACGAGTGTATCAACGTTGGTGGACAGTAGGTGGAGAAATAAATATTTTACGTTTTATTTACATTTATGACCTATTTACCGACTCTCTCTCGTTTATAATGTGAGCACTGTTAGATACGGGTAACAGGACTGATAACGAAGCCTCAATGGCGAGTTAACAATCCACACAGTTTACAAAACTTTTCCTTAGCGATAACATACAGGAAGTTGGCTCAGGAGGGTGCTGCTTCGGGCTTGTATTCAAAAGGTTCATTGTTACACTCTCGGCCCGGACACACATTACACTTTTGTCGTGGTTTTCCTCAGTCGCTTCAGGCGAGTGCTGGGACAGTACCCTGAAATAGGCCATTAATGCTGTCTTTTATACCGTTTCTAATTCATCATTAATTAATTACCCAGACATTATTTTTTTTATTGCTAGTGGGGTGGAACTAAGCCCCTTGTACTGGAGCCATTTCTGGCTTATTGTACCAGCCCCAGATGATAGGTAAGGGTGATTGTGGAGCAATTGGTGGAATGAAGATTGGCAGGGGAAACCGAAGTACTCGGAGAAAACCTGCCCCAGCACAACTTTGTCCACCACAAATTCCACTTGACCAGACCCAGGATCGAACCCGCGCCGCCGCGGGGGAAAGCCAGCGACTAACAGCTTGGCGCGGCCACTACCCAGACATTAAGTCTGAGCGTCAGTAAACAAACGAAAATGAATATACGGATGTCAGATGCGACAGATAAATCGATATATCAGAAGAAGCGTTCGATATCGAATGAACGTACGTAACTTCCGACAACGGGTGGAATGGGGAGGTGCGAGTTCAAGAAGCGTGAGATACAACGGAACTATGGCAAGGCTCCCAGAAACGTCTTTAAATGTTCTCACCTTATCCCACCGGAGATACGAATTTTGTGTCATGCAGTAAAAAGAATGGATTGCTTTTTTTATCCAGTGAATCAGACATTTCTCACGGAAGCAGTGATTGCATCATTCAGGTACCGGCGATGGCGCGATATAAACTGTGCTAAGAACATTGATTCAGGAACAGAACATATACAATGACGTTATAAACTGGTGGCGTACAGGAAATACATACGAAAAAGGAAAAGTAGAGGAAATCCTACTACAGTTAAAAGCGTGCTGAGGTGGAGCAAAACATGTTACAGGAGACACAAGGTGGAGAAGACCGAAATGCAACATGGAAAGCGGTGTACACGAAATCCTACTAAAGTTAAAAGCGTGTTGAGGTGGAGCAAAGCATATTACAGGAGACACAAGGTGGAGAAGACCGAAATGCAACATGGAAAGCGGTGTACACGAAATCCTACTAAAGTTAAAAGCGTGTTGAGGTGGAGCAAAGCATATTACAGGAGACACAAGGTGGAGAAGACCGAAATGCAACATGGAAAGCGGTGTACACGAAATCCTACTAAAGTTAAAAGCGTGTTGAGGTGGAGCAAAGCATATTACAGGAGACACAAGGTGGAGAAGACCGAAATGCAAGGCGGAAAGCGGTGTACCCAAGGTGTATAAACTAGCGTCACAATGGATGGGTATAATGTATTACGTATCTAGCAGAGAAACAAAGGGAAACTGACATTACCAAGATCCGATTCTGTGCAGTAATGTTAAGTGAAAGTCAGTTTTTGTTATTACTATCGAAGACGAGAACTGCATTTATTCCTGTTTTCTTGTGCAGTGTTATGCATTGGAATTGACAGCATACTGGGTCATAAATGCTTTTACTGAGTTTCTAACAAAACACGCATTTACAGTCCCTATATACCCACAGTGTAAGACTTTCAAGACCTTCAACAACTTCTTCCACTGCCTCCTTCCACCCCGTTTATGGGTTCCCACTACCACCTCTCGCGATTTTCTCCATCTTCCTCAGACACGCCTCGTTCCATCATCACAGATTTGCCATGGTCTGCCCCTTTTCCGGCGCCCAACAGGACTCCATTTCAGTGCCCGTGTTTTCCCACTTCACGAATATATTCATCTCGTATCCGTCGTGTTTCGCGGTAGCGTAGTTGGTTGAGGCACTGCGCTACAAGCTGGAAGGTCGCGGGTTCGATTCCCGATGTCATTGGGGTTTTCAATTGACCTATTCTTCCAGCCGCACTATGGGCCTTGGGATCGAATCAGCCTCTAACAGAACCCAGTACCAGGAATTTTCCTGGGGGGGGGGAAAGGGCGGCCGGTGCGTAAGGCTGACAACCTCACCGCCATCTGTGAGGCGACTGTTGCAAATGTTGGAACCTCGATGTCTCACGACCCTGCGGGCCTTCACGGCCTGTTACAAGTATAGCTTTACATTTTTATCCGTCGTGTTCCGTTTACCCGTTCTATCTCCTTCAGCTTCTGACTTTGAAGATACAGGCAGGAAAGCGAATATTTCCTAGAAACCACCAGGAGAAAGGGTGAACAACCCCTAAAATATGTACGATTTTGGGTTTTCACAGCGATGGTTATGACGACTTCTACCTTCTGGGATATAACGCCGTATAGACTGTCGAAAGTTAACCGACATTTCGGAGGAACATATCGCTTCCATCTTCAGGGTCGAAGACTAAGCAAAAAAGAAAGAAACCAACGTGAAGCATGTAGGAAGCAGCTAGCTTCTTGCTTCGCATATTATTAGACCCTGAAGATGGAGGCGAGATGTTCCTCTGAAACGTCGGTTTACTTTAAACGGACTATACGGTGTTATATCCCATATGACAGAACACTTCCGACTCCTAAAACAGTACGTGTATAGTGTGAGTACTACACTCCGTCCTCCTTTTAACGGTATTTACACTAACACAGTCATACAGAAAGCGATGCAATGCAACATGGAAAGACAACGACAGGGTCACTGTTCTGTAGACCCGGAGGTTAGTGATTCCTTATGCCAATATTATGTTGGGCACTACCCACTATGTGAGGTACACTTGATATGCACGACGTTTCTGGTGTTGTCTTCAACCGAATGCTGTAATGAGTGGTCACTGTGACGTACGGATCACTACATCAGTGGCGTGCGGTACTATTTTTGGTAAGGAATGCTATGGTATCTAATAAACGAACTGATAGCAGTCAACTGACAAGATTTACGTCACTTATTGAGTCAATGAGGTCGTTTTGTATTCTGTTCGATAAACCTGTAAATACTGTACTGTTCTCAAGGTGAACATTGAGTTTATGATCATATTTCCTCAACAAGTGAACTATTTCCGCATAATTACCTCGGTCGATAGAATCCGCGCTTTCGTCATGACCACGGAGGGCAAGCTGCCTCTTTCCTAAATGGCAGATGGTATCAATCAAGCGTTTCATTATTTCTCTATGTAGTATCGTCAGGCTCTTTTGATTGTCAAGTTGACAGTCAATTCGAGATTTCCCGAACATAACAAGTTGCATTGTTGAAATAACGTGAGTATGAGAGTTCTCATATCGTTTAAATGCTTTATGAAGTTTGTTGATATCACCAAACCCGGTCTTGTTCCGTACATTTTTTCACTGAGAAACAATAGGCATGACCAACAAAACAATTTTCCTATATTACGGCAATCGGGTAGCCATTCTGTTTTAGAATACTGTTCCAAATTAAATTTCCTCAAACATAATTTGGTTTGTGCTTTAAGTTCTGGCACCTCTCATGTCGGTCGTCATCTTTCTATAATTATTTTCTTTTCAGAAAAGTCCCTGTTATTAAACCCCAGTTTTAAAAGGCTTTCGATTGCACAGTCGCTGTCGCGTTGTCTGCCAGCATTCGTTTTAGCTGTGACCTGTGCGTGTAGTCTATTCACGCCCCTGCCCCTCTTTCCGCAATATCTGACTTGCTTCCCTTAAACGCGGATGGCTTCTATCTGATGCGTCAAAATACGATCACAAATACAATCTTATGCCATATAAATATGCACTTACAGTATTTTAATAAAACTTAAGGTTACCTATAACACCCAACAAGACTGAAATCGCACATAAAAAGTTAATTTTCAGATAACCATCGAAAGAACACATTCCTTTGCTGGCCTAGCCAGCAAACCGAAATTTGCTTCCGTTGGCCACTTCGTATGGGACGAATTTGTACGGAGATTAACGAAAGGAAACTTGGTCGGTCCCACCAAGCAGGGGAAGGGAGGAGAGGGCGGCTTGTGGCCTTGAGCAGGAACACGCGCTAAATGCCAATATTATTATACATATTGAATTATTTATATGACTTCTTTTCTTTTCGTTTAACTACGGAAGCATTGCCTCCCTTGCTTCCATGCACGGCACGCCACTGCTACATACACACGAAACGCATTATTGTTCAAGGCGTCGACCATGGCCCAGGCCCCCTGTATGTATGCAAGTCGCAATGTCTTCAATTCGAGGAACAGGACTACGTCCGGCATGACATGTCGTTTAAAACAACTCCAAACGATCAACTCCCCCTCTCACAACTTGTCTGTGCATTACCTGGTCGAACAAGATAAGAATCACAATTACCCGCTTCCAGCCATGGGCGGCTTCGTTTTGTGTTCACAACGGCCTAAAGTATTTCCAGCGGTTTTATCAGTCCACTAGAATGACAGCCGGTCATAGTGGTCGCGGCGCCTGAGGCATGAATTGTCTTCGCCCGCTCGAACACTGGGGCCATGGGTTCGAATCCCACTCGGGGCATGGATGTTTGTCCATGTTCATTTTGTTTGTGTTGTCCTGAGCAGGCAGCAACTTTGCGACGGGCTGATCTCCTGTCTAGCGAGTCCTACCGACTGTCTAATGATTAACAAACTGAAGTGAAACGAAGCGTTTCACGGATGCCCTATGTTCCAGACGCAGCAACAGGAATATGAATGAATGAATAACTAGAATGACGCAATATATAAGAATTTTAACGCCCAAAACAAACGAGAAAATACGAGAAGGAAACAAAACGAGCAACACAATGAAGTCCTCTAGGGCGATCAGCCATGTAATGTCCAATTCGTGTCCAATGTTTCAGATTCTATGTCAGTCAGGATGGTCCCGCCTGAGAGTCGAACCGGACACCTTCAGAATGTTCAAAGCATTACCGCTTATGCTAACTTGCTCTGTGTGGAAAAAAACGGCTTTGGCCTAATAGGGAATTTGCCTGGAGGGACTGCGAAAAACCACGAAAGTCCTCAGTCAGTAGATTATGTACCTAGGACCACATTCGAACCGGACGACTTCCGAATATAAGCCAATGGCGGTACTGTTTGTGCCAACCTGATCAATAAACAGGCCTAAGTGTAATTTCTATTAACTTCAACATGTACTGTGCATCCCCTGAATTTAGCCGGAAGTACCTGGAACATGGATGGAGGGCATATAATATTGTGGCGCGCCGAACCGTTGCTATGCAACGACCGCAAGATTGGCGGATATACCAGGGCCGTTTCTCGACGAGTCGGTAAACACGTTCCCGTAGCTATAGAAACGAACTCAAAAATAGAAGACCTATGTTCTCTACGTGGTCCGTGGCGAGACATTATGAGCAGGGGATGTCAGTCAGTTCTGTAGAGGAATCTGTGAAGAAAGGACCATGCCCGGAGGCACAGGAATAACCAGCGTTGGAGCCGTTGCCAGGAAACGTGTAGTAACACACTAAGAAGACCAGGCTGCGTGGTCTAGTGAACTGTAAAGTGTGTAGATGAGCGATAAAGTTATCATCACTTGCAGTTACGAGTTCTGTGTATAACTTTTCAATAAATCCAGTCACCAATCCAAGCTCCGTCTATAGGCACACACATACGTGACAATATACAGAATGCAACTGAAAGGCGCGGACAAGTGAGTCCTACATACCGAAACAAGGAAAAATGTCCGTATCAACATGTGTCCGGAAACATTTAATTTGTGAGGTATAACTGAAAGAGTGCATTTACAGTAAGTGGACAAGATGTCCTCCATGAGATTCAGTGCACGCCTCGACACGTCTCATCATGGATGGCCACATCCGCTCAGGGACATCGGGGCAGCTGCGGATAGTCTGACAGGCATCCACAGTGCGGTGGTGAGGTGCCTCTTCGTCGTGAAGAGGAGCTGCATACACAAGGGTTCTTAGGTGTCCCCTGAGGATCAGAATGTGGCATGGAGCGTGGAGGCCACGCAGTGAGCCCTCCTCTACCTACTCCAGAGAGCACCTCGCACAGCACGGCTAAACTGTGCCGGAGTACCAACATGCATGTACCGCATTCGTGCCCTGACTGCCAGTGGTACAGCTTCCAGTAGCTTCGGCAGATCCTGTAAGCGAAAAGCTCGGTAGAGGCTGCCTGCAAGCAGATGTGGCAAAACATGCGGCCCTACCAAACAGTCACCCACAGTCCCTGCCACAGCTTAACGCTGAACCGCTGCTGGTGTCTACACAATGTTCTCTGAGTTATAACTCACAGATTAACGTTCCCGGTCACATGTTGATATGGATATTATTTTCACGTCTTGGTATGTGGGAAATCGTGTTCAATGGCGCACTTTTTAGCCACCCAACAACTGTAAGGTGATGATACCCTAAATATGTGTGAAAATGATCTATTCATTATATAAATATTATGTTCGACATTGCCCATCGTCTTAGACAAGTTTAAAAGACGTAACGTTCCGGAAACTGCATCTATTTCCGTCGTAAGGTGTACCTGAGGAACGGATGTTACTCAGCTCGGCCGGTCTCTATCGCTGGGTTCCTGATTATCCTCTACACTTTAAAGTCAATCACCCCAATTATTTTGATTAGCTTCTTCTAATAGGGGCAACTGAGTATGAACCGTTCCTCCATTTAATGACATAAACAGATCCAGCTTCCGAAACGTCGTCTATTTTAAACACATCCAAGACGATGCACAACGTCCAACATCATATTTAGAGGCCTGTAGCTGCAGCTTGATGGTATTACTCTATTAGATACAGCGTACTCACGGAAACAGCACCAAGGATACAGCAGTCGGTCTATACTCAATAGCACCACATCAGTTCTAAGTCGCGAAGGACAAATAACTACAAATCAAGACATACACACGAAACATCACACCGCTTCCGGACGAAACTCTGAGGCAACAGAACGAAACTATTGAGCTGCCGAGCAAATGAAGGCCAGTATCGATCCAACTCACAAGAGGAACCTTGAAGTAGAATCAATATTTGCGCCTCATGAAACATGTACTTACTATTTCCCATACAGCAAGCAGAGAAACTGCGTAATTTGACCCTTCATCAGGGGTTCGGGGAGGGGGGGCGCCCCTCTGGTTCCAGGAGACCTGACGCCAAATTTTAATGTCAAATTCAACAGAAACATTCAGCCATAGTTATTTTTCCTTAAATTGTATCAGAGAAATAGAACAGCTACTTCCTGTATCTGCCGGCATTACAGCATGGCGCTTAGTCTTCATTTGTACTCAGATTTTTGGTATGGGGCCCTAGGACCCCCAAACAATAACCTGTTTCCTTGTTTTCAGATATGAAACTTTTCTTTCCCTTGGCACTACAGCCCCAGTGGGCCGAGGCCTACCTCCATGAACTTCCCCGTTCACTTCGGTTCTTCTAGATCTTACACATTCGGTAGGACTCCTTGGGCGGGTGATCAGCTCGTCGCAAGGCCTCTACCTGTACACAAACACAGAAAAACGCACACAAACTAAACATCCATGCCCTGAATGGGATTCCAACTCACGATCCCGGTTTCCAAGCGAGAGAAGACAGTACATGCCTTAGACCGCTCGGCTACCGTGACCGGCGATATGAAACTTTACTAACCAATATTTAATTATCCGCCATTTGTCACTACAGCGTTACTGGGACTGATCACATTTGAGGCTCAAGACTTTCCCATACTGTCGAGGGGCGGCGCTGCTGCCTACGAAAGTTCCTCTTCCCCCGTTTATAATTGGCAATTAGGACAGGCACATGAAGTAAAACCTGTGTGCGCGTGCGTCAGATACTCTGACACGGAGTGTACCAACCCGACAAATGCTTCAGTAATATGTAATGCCTTCTAAATTCTGTCCCTTTAGGAATAAATAAATAAATAAATAAATAAATAAATAAGTAAATAAATATAGAAGTTACGTCATTGCGGTAGCGTAGTTGGTTGAGGCATTATGCTACAAGCTAGAAGGTCGTGGGTTCGATTCCCGATGAACCACTAGATTTTTTCAACTGACCTATCCTTCCAGCCGCACTATGGTCCTGGGGTCGACTCAGTCTCTAACAGAAATGAGTATCAGAAAACTTCCTGGGGGGTAAAGAGCGGCCGACGCGTCACATTTTCTAGACATTTTGCTCACAGATGGCGGCGAGGTTGTGAGCCTTACGCGCCGGTCGCCACTTACCTCCCCATGAATATTCCTCGTACTCAATTCTGTTAGAGGCTGAGTCTACCCCAGGGTCACAGTAAGGCTGGAAGAATTAGGTCAATTGATAAAAGAATCCAATTACCTCATCGGGACTTGAACCCGCGACCTTCCGGTTTGTAGCATAGTGCCTCAACCAACTGCGTTACCTCGTGCCCCTGCTGGCACTAAGTACTCATTAGAAGCATGGGTACCGGCCGGACTTCCTTTCCAATGGGACGGGAAACCGAGGTACTCGGAGGGAACGTGTTCCAATGCCACTTTCTCCACAACAAATCCCACATAACCTGACCTGGGATGGAACCCGGGCCGCTGAGGCGTGAAGCTATGGTGCGGCCCAGACTACTGTTGCACGGAGAACACTATTTCGATTCTGACACGTAATTTGGATTCACATGGCAAGATTACTACGAAAGCAACACCATGATTATGGACTTCTGCGTGGTGACGCAGTCTAGTACGGTACAGAGGTTCTATTTCTTCCATCTTCAGGGTAGAAACTGCAGGTTCTTCAGAAACTTCGTGTCTATCTACCAAAGTACACGCTGTTATATCCCCGGAAGTCATGATTTTGGAACTGACCGCCATTTAAACATGAAATGGCAGGAGATACAGCCCTCCGTCCCCGATCGAACCGCAGACACACAGCGAATAATGGCAGAAGATATTCAAAATCGAAAAAGAATTCTGGTAGGGTAGAGTGCTGGAAGTTATTTCTGTTTGAAGTAAATAAACTTTGGGGACTGTAATATATGATTGTTAGATTCCTAAACGTTAACGCTGTAACAGCTGGGTAAAGGAGACATTGGACTTTGTCCAACTACGTCAAAACGACGCTATATCAATAAATATAGCCGCGCTACGCAGGAGAACACGCGTGGCCACTCAGACTGGCAGCGAAATCACACAGCGAAGCCCCTTCACACTAAACCCTTGCCTAGGTATAACACAAATGCTCGCCAAGTGCCAGCACTATGGCTTGCTGCAAGCACGCGTGGCCGGTCGTACAAATACTGTGATCCCTCGCTAATCGATAAATCGATTCATCGACTCTGCCAGTATACGTTCATATACCCAAACGATTTCGTCGTTCCCTTATCAATCGATGATCTTGAGTACGCGTACGCGTTGGCGATATTTACAAGTTCGGCCACGTCGGCCAGCCAATCTGGTGCAGTGCGGTAGTTCAGTCTTGTCAATCTTCGCTGATTTGCATCACATTTTGCAGGGTAAAGGTAAAGTTGTCCCTGTGATTGAACGTCACAGTTTATTCTGACAATCATACGAAGCACACAAGTACACCTGTGAGAAAATTTGAGAGCTTTTTTATGTTATACAAGATGGTACATATACTTCCATAGTGGTTTAATGAGTTCTCTGCTGTATCTGTTCGGAATATCACTAACATTTTACACAGGCTGGTCACGGTAGCCGAGCGGTCTAAGGCATGTATTGTCTTCGCCCGCTCGGAAGCCGGGATCGTGGGTTCGAATCCCACTCAGGGCATGGATGTTTGTGTGCGTTTTTCTGTGTTTGTCTACAGGTAGAGGCCTTGCGACGAGCTGATCACTCACCCAATGAGTCCTACCGAATGTGTAAGATCTAGTAAAACGAAGTGAAACGGAGAGTTTCATGGAGGTAGGCCTAGGCCCAAACTGGGGGCTGTAGCGCCACAGAAAAAAAACATTTTACACATGTATGTTGATCTGAGGTGCCCATGGCGGAGGCCGCGACGTGATTCCGTGTAGTTCGGTAGAAGTTACTAGACGTTGCAGTGGAATGTACTGCGACAATTTTCGGGACTGAAGAAGTAAGCCGACCTAGCAGCAAGCAGCAACCCACTGAACCTTGGCTTACTCTTCGACCATGAAAATAGAGGCTGCATGTATCGTACCGGGCTACACGGTGTCACATTCAAGAACATACTCCTCTTGAAGCTAGGAAAGGTAAGCACAGTTAAATAATTCTGTCGAGTTTGCTCTTTTTGGTTATTTATTTCGAAAACCTTAAGAAAAATATAGCTTTTGTTCCAAGCATTTATCGTCCAGATAATATCTAGCAAGTTTAACTTGAAACACTCACACAGAAACGAATGTAGTCTCAACGTAAAAAGCGTGCGTTATTGTTGCTCGATTTTAACCAAAACAGGAATCCGTCGACACATTTAATGAGAATCTGAAGAAATCCGTCTTGTGGGATGTGGCGCCGATTAGATCTTGTGTAAACCGACGTTTCGGAGGAACGTATCGCCATTATCTTCACGGATGGAGATACACTTCTCCGAAACGTCTGTTCACACAAGATCTACACGGCGCCACATCACAGAAGACGGCATTATTCACAGTCACAGCTGTGAAAACGTCAAATCTACTTAATGAAACTGTCCAGCATTTCTTGAGTTATTTCATATGTTCAGACACATGAATGAACAGCTTTTAATAGGTGCTCCACAAGAATGCCCATCCGTCTAAAACAAAACGAATGTACAAACGCCATACTGTCATTTTTTTGTTTTAATTAAGGACGCCACTGCTAACTAAACTACACAACGTCGAATGGTAGGATGACAAATGAATTGGAAGAGATCTGGAGGAAACGGTTATGACCTAATCGGGGAACTATCCCGGCACCTGCCTAGAGACTAAGGAAACAGGTGAAGTTGTTCCTGTGCTTAACTAACTAAGCACTACGCCATGAAGGCGTATGGGGGAATGGATCATTAGATCCACATCATCTTGTCCTCGGCACCATTTGGAGGAGAGTAGTCAGCTTCACGCTCCGGCAGCTTTACCCCCGGGAAAAGAGCCCCCGGTACCGATTGATTAGGAAGTTGGGTGGACCCCAGAGCCGGTATGGACTACATGGAGAAGTGAAAATTCTTTCCTCCACCGGGACTCCAACTACGACCCCTTGGCCGTCCAGTTGCTATACCGACTGCGCTATCTCTTCTAGAGATTAGGGAAAACCAGGAAAACTTCACTCAGTGTAAAAGATGTCCCGGCCGAAATTCGAGCTGAGCATCTCCCGCCACAGCGGTACCGAAACGGCAATCCAGTTCGGCCCGTATTATCAGTTATTACACTTTACATCATATTCTACTGAACACATGTCCGGTTTACAGAAAACAGTAAAAGAGAGTAAAAAATAAGCATAAGCCTGTTTCATTCGAGCAGTATAAAAACGACTACAAGAAATCTAGATAAACGAACAAGATGAAAGTCGCCAACATGTCTTTGGCAAAATGCCTCGTTATAAAATCACTACCAAACGCGGTAGCGCAGTTGGTTGAGGCACCATGCTACAAGCCAAAAAGTTGCGGGTTCGATTCCCGATAAGGTCAACGGATTTTTCAATTTATATAATCCTTCAAGCCGCACTATGTCCCTGGGGTAGACTCACCCTCTAACAGAAATGAGTAACAGGAATCTTCCTTGGTGGTAAAGAGCGGCCGGCTCGTAAGGCTGACCTCACCGCCATCTGTCGGCCTATTGCCTAAAAAATGTGGGAGCCTCGACTTTTCACAACCTTATGGGCCTCCAGGGCCTGTTAAGGGATAGCTTTACCTTACCTTACCAAGCATGAGACTAAAACAGTAAAACATGTGATCGTTGCATGTAACAATTAAGAGAAACAGACAAATCAGACCGATCAGTTAAATCTGAATAAACAACACACGCAAACTGAAGGATGACCTTTACCCATACGTTATTGCTTGAGGTCAAACCTAGGTCTCACGTCATACTCTGTGACGTCATCAAACTCCTTTCAATTTCCTCGTGTCCTTTCAAAATAAACGAAATGACCGTCAGACGTAAGAAGAAATATTCAGTAACGCATTCTGCAAAACCAAGTTATATCTCCCCTGAAAACCAAACTTTCAGTTTCAGCCACGGAAACAGAGGCTGTCTAGTTATCCATAAAACTATGTATTTCCGATTTTCTCAAACACCACGTAGGATTCATATCAAAGCTACAACACTCTGAGGAGTGCCACCTTCTAGGATGTGACGTATTGCACTCTAGCAAGTTACCCTATGTTTCGGAGAGAAGTGTTGCCTCCATCTTCAGGGCAATTATCCGATTCCTGTGGGTCGCGACCCCTTAACACGGGTAGAATTATCAAATATTGAAAATACACGTACATTCGTATCCATGCACAGTTTTGGCAAGTCGGCGTGCCTGCAAAGTTCAATACAGGCGATATAAAGAAATGGAGCTGTAAGCGATGAAACACTTGTCAAATATTTTCGTGACTGTACAGGAACATTTTGTATCTTACTGTAGGTGCAGAGAGGCTGTAAAGCTATTTAGGTTCCTGTTGTCACTGTACAGCCTGATAGGGACCTGCAACAGTGTGAAGAACTGCACTTTTCGTGACTGTACAGGAACATTCTATAGCTTACTGTAGGTGTAGAGAGGCCGTAAAGCTATTTAGGTTCCTGCTGTCACCGTGCAGTCTGATAGGGACCTGCAACAGTGTGCAGAACTGCACTTTTCGTGACTGTACAGGACCATTCTATAGCTCACCGTAGGTGTAGAGAGGATGTAAAGCCATTCAGGTTCCTGCTGTCACCGTACATGCAACCTGGGAACGGCAGACGGAAGAGAGTATGGTGGTAGGTGGAACCAGCTGTTGTGTTAACCTTGAGCGTCTTGTGATGTCAATAGCTTGCATCACGTGACCAGTATCACTCATAACAAAATGGCCGACAACGATATGTCGTTTCGCCAGCGTGCTGTCATCGAATTTCTTGTGAAAGAGGAAATCCATGCTGCAGAAATTCACCAGACTTCAGCGTGCTTATGGAAGTGTGTGCATGGGTGCGAGCAGTGTTCGAAGATGGGTGAAACATTTTAAAGATGAGAAGACGAGCATCGAAGATGAGCCTCGGAGCGGTCGTCCTCGAACAGCCTCAACCGAACGCAACAAGGAAAGAGTCGATGAGATCATTCAAGATGACAGGCGTGTGACTGTGGACACAATAGCCCGAAAACTTGGAACAGGGCACAGTGCAGTACAGGAGATGATTGAGAGCTTGGGCTATAGGAAAGTTTGTGCTCGTTGGGTCCCGCGGTTATTGACCGAAGACCACAAAGGTCAGCGAAAAGCCATCACCTCAGAACTGCTGCAGAGATATCGACACGAAGGCGATGATTTTTTGCTCTGTATTGTGACAGGTGACGAAAGCTGGTTTCACCATTTCGAGCCTGAAACGAAACGGCAGAGTATGGAATGGCACCATTTGCATTCTCCATCAAAAAAGAAGGCAAAGACAGTGCCATCAGCTGCGAAGGTGATGGGCACAGTCTTCTGGGATGCAGAGGGGTTTATTCTGGCCGAATTCCTGGAACCTGGGCAAACCATCAATGCTGCTCGTTATGTCCAGACGCTGCACAAGCTCCGTCATGCATTGCGCGATAAACGTCCGGGACGAAACATCATCATCCTGCATGACAACGCTCGCCCCACATTGGAAGCAATTGCAAGAAGGGGTGTGGAGGAACTTCCCACCTCATCTTTGCAATTGCTTCCAATGTGGGACGAGCGTGGGGACAACGCTTTGAGACAAGGGAGGCAATTCAGAAAGCACTGCGTCAGTTTCTTCGGATGGCTGGAACGGAATTTTACAGAAGGGGAATTTTCAAACTCCCAGAATGCTGGGAGAAATGTGTACAAAGAAGTGGCGATTATGTGGAAAAATAAAGAAAGGTCTGTAGATTGAGGTGGTGTATTTGGTTTGTCAATAATAAAGCATGTTACTTTACAACAAATTATTGCTCATTTCAGTACGACCCTCGTATATTTCTCCACTTCTAATGATGGAAGGCTATTAACGACCGGACCGCAGAATCTCTCACTAAGCACTGCCGCATTTCTGCACCATTCATACGCGTGAGAACCAAAACACAATGGTAAGAACTGTCACTGTTCACAGTTACTTCATCAGACAGAGTAATTTGGGGGCTGTATACTTGCGTCGTCTCATAACAAAAGATATTAATTAATATAAACACGTAAGCACGTTGCTAGAGCTCGATATAATTAAAAAGCACGCAGCAGCAATCAGAGCGTGAGAGAACTGGCCGAAAACCTACAGAGCTGACAACGTAACAGCCCGTCCGATAGGAAGGCACTTTCACTGCAGTTGTTACGCAGGCAAACGCTCATACGTCATACGGATGTGCCTCAGTTCGACACCAGTGTTACGCTTCCCTTCAAACGTGTAATTTTTATACCGGTATTATGTCAGACACTGTCCATTTCCTGAGACATATACGGTATCGCGGCAGTTACCACTATTCTCATCTTCAGGTGGTCATCATAACACTGGGAAATTATGATTTTTTTGCTTACTTTCCTTCTTTTGAAAAAAATAAAAGGAGGTTTATGAGATCATCTTGTTGTCTGTGTTTCCATGTGTTTGTGAATATCACAAAATTCACTTCAAGAAATTAGCGGATCAAGGTAAAGCTATCCCTGTAACAGGCCTTGGAGGCCCACAGAATTGTGAGACGTCGAGGCTCCCATATTTTCTAGACAATCGACTCACAGATTGCGGTGAGGTTGCCAGCCTTACGCGCCGGCCGCACATTTACCACCAAGAAGATTCCCGGTACTCATTTCTGTTAGAGGCTGAGTCGACCCCAGGGCCATACTGCGGCTGCAAGGATTAAACAAACTGAAAAAAACTGAAATTACGTCATCGGGATTCCAACCCGCGAGCTTCTGGCTTGTAGCATAGTGCCTCAACCAACTACGCTACCACGTGCATCTTCAGAAATTAGTGGGAGCCCCATTAATTTCTGAAAGCCGGAACAGTACAGCCCTGAGTGTATATGTGTATACCCCTAATCATTACTAGGCAACGGCTAAGTAAAGACATTACTACGACAATGAACACACGTGTAACAGAAGAACTGTTGTCTATGCGGTCCGTGTCGTATCAAAGGAAAGTAGGCGATTAGTCTTCCCCATAACTTCTTTTTTGACCACTGTAAGGCCCGCTGAAAACGCAACAAAGCGTCTTTTCGTTTGTTATAGAAACTTTTATGCCTTTATCTCTTGCCCTCCTTCCTCCTGTATTAATTTCCCACCCTTAACATTTGCCTAGCCAATCGTCATTTCTCTTCCCTCAACACAAGCAGTTACAGAACACAACAAATATTATTTATTATTTATTTAAAGTGCAAATGCGTTTTTGCTCGGTGACATTGGTACTACAATAAGACACAACACACAAATAACACACCACACGCAAACAAAAAATAAAGGGCACACTACACACAATGAATATCATATCACGCGTGCTATGTCAGTTCAACGCATTGCAAAGCACGAAGTTCTCCGTACACGTACGTAAACGCACACGAGGAATAGACGTGCTCAGTCAGGAGAGTCAGCGTCCCATCCGAGATTCGAATCGGGCACCATACGAATACAAGTCACGAGCGCATTACCGCTTCAGAATATCCCGACTTCTACACGCCTGTCTACACAGAATGTAGATATCCACACTGTCTGACAGGGACCTATACTTACCTCCCCATGGCCAGAGGAGTCACTTGAGCTATGACGAGGATATCGTATTCCACTCACGCAACGTTCTGACTTTGACAGAGGTGAAGAAACGCAAGGTATGCAGAAAAAGCCCGAAGCCTCAACCCCAGGCAACCACAATTCTCATTACCCTACATTTATACGAGGCAGTGTCAGTAAACAGGTCACAAATGGATATAAAACGTAAAACGTGTGATATTCGAACCTTGGGGAAAATTTATTTATCGATATATCCTCCACCAACATTGATACACTTGTCCCAACGCTTTACCAGTGCGTCGAAACCCGCAGCATAGAAATCAGTTCCAACCTCTCATCAGCGAAATGTTTCTCACCCAACTATGAATTACTTAACGCAACAAATACTTCCCACCGTAAACAGGAAACAATTATTTATGAATATTCTTTGTACTGAGTTCTTTTTCAGACAAGAAACAAACATAACGCTGCTCTCCGGTAGTACACATCTCAAGCACGGTCGCCATTTTGACTACTGAAACCAGCCTCTGAAAATGCACGTCTGCTACCTAGACTGTCCCGAAGCTGGACTGTGCTGCTACCTAGTGATACACATAAAATCCCTATTACGTCCATTACAACTGTTTTACATCCATTTGTGACCTACTTACTGACTCTCCCCCGTATGTTTCAAATAGCATTAAATAAGCATAACCAATTCAGTCAACATACGAGTACATATTTCAGTTATGGGCATATCTGGACTAAGTAAATGTTAATAAGCGCTTCCCTTTTAACACCAATTAACGAAATGCGAAACTTGTTTTCATCGAATGCAATGCCTCTTTTAATCGTCCTTGTGTCATGTCGCAGGAGATTCATTGTTCATTTAAACGCAAGTATCACCGCGGGAAGGTAAGAGCATTTCAACACACCATCAAGCTACGAAGCACACCAGCTCAACAACTTGAATAAGGTTACTCAGATTTAAACTTTCCTCCGCTAGAATCACTCACATGTTTAAAGGAATTAGTCAATGTGGTCACAAAGGGTTATATAGTCATCTAAGATAACAAAGGCCAACAGTTCGTCAGCGAAATGTTTTTGTATTAGAAATGTCTGTGGACATGTGCTAGTATAACTATTGCGAATGCTACATTAAACTAGAAAATGTCTGATTCAGATCTCAGTTGGTTTACATGCAACCGCGATTCTATTAGGTACTATACGTGGCTATAGACGGAGTTCTGGATAACAGAATTTATTGACAATTTACAGGTCAAAAGTGGAAATAAATATAACATTATCGCTTATTTTCCATGTTTTAAACTCTAAGTCTTTTGCAGCTTTCAGTGTCTTCACTAGATGTTGTCTGGTAACGGCTCCTAACAATGGTTATTCCTCTGCTTCCGTGATCAAACCCTCTCTGAACGGCGGCACCCTTCCAAATGAACTATTCTTACTTCTGACTCCCGTACAGATCCGACTTGATTGCCTCAAATGTCTTCCTTACAACCCCTCGGCCCAAACCCAGCAGAAAACACCGCTTCCAACAGTACCTCTACTGCTGCATGCGTATCCGTTGCCACGGGAAGGTGCTTACCGGGCCGCTGTCTAGAAACGGATCTGGAATATTTTGTTCGCGGTCGTTGCATAGTAACGGCTGTATGCTACAGTGCTTCAATATTCTTTTATTTTTAAACATTACAAATCTCTGCATGTTATGAGATTAACGTTTCCACAAGCAACCTGTTGCTCCATTTCGCGTTTATCGAACACTAGTAGACCGTCTGAAGTTGGAGTGTACTCAATCCGAACGGTTCAAATATTTCTTTCACGAGCTACAAATTGCCACATATTAGATACGCGAATGCAAAATCCGTAACTTCTAATCCCACAGATGTGTCTAATCCTCACATCGTACTTTAAAATTTTTTTGAAGAATGGTACTACAGATAAATAGGCAATTTTGGTGTAAATACAGTAACTCCTCGTTGTAACGGATCGGGATATAACGAACAAAATCCGGCTGTGTACAACTGTGAATTTTTAGAAGGTTTTATTGGTAGAAAAGTACTTAAAATGAAAAGAACCCAAATATAAAAACCTGTATGTAATCACACTGTGTGTTTCTATGTTTATTGCTTGTATTGGCTATGTATCCTGCGGTGTACTACTGTGAGTGCCCTTTCACTTGGTTATAGCGGACATCGGCGATAACGGACCGCCCCATTAGTCCGTTATAACGAGGGTCTGCTATAATGTGTTAAAGTTGTCTCTGTGCTTAACTAATTAAGCACTACACCATTAAGGCGTATGGGGGAGTGGGTGTATAGACAAACGTTTTCTTCACTTCGGCACTAGTTTGAGGTGAGTGGTCAGCTTCATGCCCTGGCCGCTTTGCCCCGAGGGAAAGAGCCCGCGGTACACACTGGATAGGAGGCTGGGTGGGCCACAGAGCCTGTCTGGACGTCATGGAGAAGTGAAGATTCTTGCCCCTACCGAAACTCGAATTCCGACCCCTTGGTCGTCCAGCCCGTAACAAAGTAACATTACAATAAAGTAAATTTAAGTGAACAGTACTCATAGTTCGTATTAATACATTGGACTTTATTCTTCTTAAAATCCCCCGTTTTCGGAACTGGTTGTTTTCATCTTCAGGCCTGGGGAGGGAGGCACGACATATCTCTGAGGAGTTCCTTAGAATAAGCCTTAGTCGCTAGACGACTAAACCGCTGAGACAAAGTAGGTTGGGTAAGACTATTTTCGGGAGTCTGGCTCAGCGAGGAGCCGGGCTCGGATTAATTTCACCACACACGTATGAGCGTGGCGACTCACACACATTGGAACCCGAGCCGAGCTATGGCGAGTCCCAATTCATCATTCATAAATTAACGTGCCATAATATTGATAGCGACGTAAAATAAATCATACAAAAAGAATCCCTAAAGATGGAAACATAATCAGTTGAGAAACGCTACATTTTAAGAAAGACATCAAGGTACTAAAACTAATTATGAAGCCACTTCATCAAACATATTCAGAAATGAAACACCAGTCACAATCTGTTTTACACACAAAGACTGCATATCTTTGAAATCAGCTGTCAGATCAATTAACTACAATCCTCTTATTGTACAGGACTGCGCAAGAGAGGCCTGCGTTTTCACTGCAGCCACACAAGCATTCCCGTACCGACACCAGTCGGGGTCACAGACACTTCGCCAAGTGTGAGCGCAGCAACACTTTTCCGCCATATCACGCAGTCTTAATTATTTTCTCCTGCTCCCGCGCGAATTTAAATTATCGTACAGCCTGCAGAACATCACGGATCTCTTTATTGTTAATGATGGTGTCTCGTTCTTACCCCCTCGGGGCGATCTTTTGGTTGCCGGCTCCTATTATTTATCTGTCTCTTCTACTCGTTCCATTACATCAGACTCTCGGCAAATCCACGGACTCGGTCACGACATACAGGGCTATTCATAAGTCCGTGAAACATTTTCAAATTCACAACAAATAGACTATGCATGGGATCATGGTGGTTCTTACGCCGATAGAGAATGAATCTCTCCAAGTTTTCTAAAAGCCTCCATTGCCTATTAATCTCAGGGATCTTGGCAACAGTATCACCGCTGCTGTGACTCTGGTCAACCGTGATATGCTGACACGGGTGTGGGACGAAATGGCTTATCGCATAGATGTCTGCTTATCAGCAAAGGTGGACACATTGAGCATCTGTGACTATGTAAAAAAAACTTAGTGAGTTTGTCTCCATTTCAGTGTAATAAAATTTGGTATCCGTTGCGTGGTTTATTTATTGTAAATTTTCAAAATGTTTCACGCACTTATGAATAACCCTGTATTCAACGGCATTGTTTTATGGAGTTAGAAAGGGGTTCGCACCTCCTCCTTACGTAGTTACAGAGGAGGATCCTGCACTGTCTGATCAACCCAGACCTGGCCCGACACGGTACCACCCTTACTGCACTGTACGTTATTACACCAGACATGACATTAAAGGTTACATTACACAAAAAGCCATAAAAATATATATCGAATGTGACGAAAGAAAGCACAGTAAGTGAAAAAGTTGTTTGTCCTTAAGATTATTTCTCACAGTGAATGTTGATTCAATCGTGACGTATTTAGGCCAGTGACCTCAACACAAGGCGACAGAAACCGGAGAACTCACACCCCTTCCTCAGGGGTTACAGCAGTCTAATTGCACCTACTTTCGTCGCCTTCATTGTAAAAGCAAGAGTTGATTTTATTACAACTACAGGAAAGTTGAAGTCTATCTCGGTCATAGTTGAAATAGCAGGCACGGGTATAACCCAGTACACAAGAAATGCTCCACAATAACTAAACTGATAACCCGTGCCTACTGTCTGATTGAGTATTGGGGGAGAATGGCGTTTCCCCCACATCATCTACCAGAAATGTCGGCTGAGTCTACTGCCTTCCTCACCCACTCTTTGCAACCATCCGCCTTCCGGACTCAGTCACACAATACAAAAAAACTACCATGAACTTTGAACTATGTGCATTATGCAAGAACAAAGGAACAATATTCTCCCTTCAAATGTACAGAATGCCCCAGGAGGAAAAGTAAATATTCTGGGAGCGCACAGTATCGGCCATTCTAAGCATAAAAAAGAAAAGTATATATGTACCTCTACTTATGATTCTGTATTTCAGCATCCCGTTGCAATCGTTCAACTAAACGTCCGTCACTACCGCAACGCTCTTCCATTCACCACTCAATTTTAGTTTAACATTACACACCTCGACATTGCATGTTTCGACCCCAAACGGCCATTGACGGACGATAAACACTGGACGTTAAAATATATATGTACATTTGTCCTATTCTGAACGGTTTCCGAGGTAGAGCCTTTTCACTGTACAGTTCCCAAACTGTTGATAAGAAAGAGATACTACGTACTGTTTAGAATAGATATTTATTGTTCAAGTGATAAAGTTCCTACAGTTTACCTGGTATAATACATTTTCGAAAATTCGTCCGACAACATCAATGCACTTTGCAACTCTTGTGAGGACATGGCGTCTTGCTGGTCTGTACAGTGTACAGTGTACTGTACAGCGAAATAGCTCTATCTCAGAAACCGTTCGGAATACGACACATGTACATATACACTTTTTTTACTTAGAATGACCGACACTATGACCTGCCAGAATACTGGCCTTTCCTCCCGGGACACCTTGTATATTTTAATTAGGCAAAATTGCAAAAAAGAATCTTCAACTTAAATTACGCACAACTGTAAAAAGAATCAAATTACACACAGTTGCAAAAAATCTCCAACTTACATTACGCACAACTGTAAAAAGAATAAAATTACACAATTGTAACAATCTCCAACTTACATTAGGCACAACCGTAAAAAGAATATTCTGGAGAGAAACATGGGCCAATTTTATCAGCTCACAAATTCTTACTACGAACTGAAAGGAGTAACTACCCGACTGCTAAACTGTCTCCTTCCTGGGGCTCTGTACATAAGTGTATTGTTCCGCACACTGATATAAGTAGAATGTGCGTATATGACTAAGAAACGCTTTGGCGAGACTGCACAAATCAAAAGCAACAAATGCAAATATGGGCATATTTACAGTTGTGCTAAAGACACACAAATGTCAGACATTAATTATTTTGTACGCACAGAGTGTAAACTCGTTTGTACAAAACATCAAACGCTTTCAAACTTTTCTCATTAAAAAATTAATCACTTAACACGAAAACTATCTACATACACGTTACACCTATACATGTGGGTACAAATCAGAACGTTATGTAAACGGGTCTTGGTAAAATCAATGGTTTTATCCGCCCGATGGCTATAAGCGTACACCTGACGCTGCCTGTAGCCATGAACATGCACTTTCCAAACGCGATTAAAAACACCCGTGAAACTTTCACTTCTTGTACTGAAGGTACTGCAGTGTCTACAAAAAAAATCCAACTGCAGCGCAGTATAATTCGCAGCACCTCTGCCAGCCTCCCTTTCCTTCCATGGAGGTTATCTACGATACAAATCCTTACATCCCAAGCACGTACTGATGCTAGTTACACCCGGTGCACTTTGACAGAACAGGTTGCAAGAACGAAGAAACCAGCATACTGCCAACAGCCTGTTCACGAGGAAGGCCATAACCACACCATAGACACCATAAACAACTCAATACATAGAAGAGCTAATGAAACGTAATATTTTCTGGGACGTGACACCGTGCAGTCTGGTACAAGTTTACCGACGTTTCGGAAGATTCGACTCTGAAGATGGAGGCAATGTTACCCGAAACAGTGATACAATTCTACCAGACTACACGACGTCATACTCTAGTCAGTCAGTCAGCAGCGCGAAAACCTCAGTTCCAACACAAAATTTGGTTCTGAAATATCATACATTATATCAAAATTCTGATGGCATATTCTAGGTCGTAACACCGTATAGTCTTGTACGTGTAAACGAACGTTTCGTAGGAACATGCTGTCATCATCTTTTGAAGATGCCGTTTGGTTACAGACTACAGGAGGTCGCAAAGAAGACGATCACTCAGACCTATGCATCCATGGATCCCCTGAAACAACGGTATCTACCTGCACGACTGAACAGCGTCACAACCCAGGAGACCTGAATGTGATCACCGCAGTCATACAGCATCAGTTATTTGAACTAAAGACAACGTACGTACATCTGAATGGATAGATACTTCCATCTAGCACATCATGGCGAGGAAGACAGGCACTGTTAAAGTTTTCTGAAGAGCGCTTCCGAGGGACCCAGGATGGCTCAGTCGGTATAGTGACTGGCTGCGGGCTGAAAGACTGAGGGGTCGGAGTTCGAGTCCCGGTAGAGGCAAGAATTTTTTCTTCTCCACGTCGGCCAGACCGGTTCTGGGTCCCACCCTGCAGCCTATCCAATTGATACCGGGAGATCTCTTTTCCTGGGACGAATCCGGCCGGATCGTGAAGTTGACCACTCACCTTCAACTAGTGCCGTCATCAAGAAAACGTGGACCTATACATCCACTCCCCCATACGCCTTCATGGCGTAGTGTTTTAAGTTGTTAAGCAGTGTGAAAACCTTACCTTTTGCTTCCGAGGGAGCAATGCGCTGCGGGTCGGCCCGAGCTGATGGCAGGACTACGAGTATTCTGCTGCCATCCCCACTTACAGAGCATCTCAGTGTACGTGTCAAATCAGAGACGTGTGGACGATTAAAGGTTTCGGATATCTGTTCAGACCTGTTACAGCGGATGTTTACAATGGAAACCAATCCGAGATTTTTATTCCGTGTTCTTAACACTCACACAATTTATATGGAACACAAATTCTGGGCGCAAAATACAGTGTTGTATTGAATTCCTCCCTTTGGAAAAACACAACCCATAATTTTTTGACTGTATTTAGGATTTTTTTTTTAAATTTACATAAATATACGCCTACAACTCTCAACGTGAACTGTAATAGGCCTACGGTTTCTAAAGCCACTGTACTGCTGAACACGCACATGCTGTTTTCTGCAGAGGGTATTCATAACACTACGAGTATATATGTGGAGCGCAAGATCTACGGGCTCGATTTATGGTAATCGAAATGCGGCGAGACTTCATTCCGTCGCAACACGCACGTCAATGTCTAGCTCTGACACTACAGGTCCCAACGTGACTGCATGATGAGTACTTGTACTGGCTCCAGCTTATACACGTATTTCATAAATCCACTGACATTCAGCGATACATTCCACCTGCTTGCCTTTCATCACTGTCTACGAACGCACTGCAATTCGAATGTTATAACCAAGAACAAAGTTACATCAAAAATAAAAAGCTGTGGCAGCTGGCTTCCCACAGCGGCGGCCCGGGGAGGTCATGTGGGGTTTGTGGTGGACCAAGTGGCGCTGGGGCAAGTTTTCTCCGAGTACTTCGGTTTCCGCTGCCAATCTTCATTCCACCAATAGCTCCACAGTCATCATCATCTATCATCTGGGACTGGTACAGCATGTTAGTAGTGGACGCAGTACCAAATGGACTCAGTCTCGCCCTACTAAGATTAATATAAAAAAATACACACACAAAAAAAACAAAACAACAACAATACGTTTTTGGAATGACTAATCGCGTATTTTCTTTTGATACGACACAGACCGTTCAGAAAACGAAAGAACTGGGGGAGACACAGATAGACCAAAGTGATCTCATAAGCCCCAAAAATAAAGAATTTTGGGGAGTGGGGCATACAGAAGGATAATCTCATAAATTTCTAAACAAAAATTTTGAGGACGGACACATACACACGCGGATGCACAGACAGACAGCAATGTGATCTCACAAGCCGCCTTTTACTTTTTCAAAATAAGAAAAGTAGGGTAAAAATCGCCATTAAATAGAAGGAAGAAACAATGTAGCCCAATAAAGTTCACAAAATCTTAAGGGACAGAATGGGACACTGCGTGTTGCAGCCACATTCACGCCTACCAGCTCACTTAACAAAGAGATACTGTTTGCCCCAGTGAAAGCACACGGTTATCACTGGAAAGAAAACTTCCGCACCCATGGGAAAACAATTTCTACTAATCATGACGAGTGAATGTGACAAAATGTGCAGTGCTTTCTTTCCGTAGAAATGGAACATTGAACAGCGATGCAGACATTGCCACATGAAGGCTGCTTCTTATCCCACAATAACAAATGCCAAGCAACATTAATCGATATTTTCTTTCGAAAAGTGAGGACGTATAAATTGCGAAAAAAACTGCAGTACGTTCTGAACCAAACTATGCTCAGTGGAATGCTGCGGACTGGGCCGAGGCCTTCCACTCCTCATATTACGTCATAAGGTCTTCCCAATTCCACGAGGGGGAAGGAACTCAATGGACAGAATTTTGTTAATCTTACTTACTTATCGACGTCTCTTATAAAAAAGCGTATTCCTTATTTACGTCTTATCACTGCTAGATGTAAGTGATGACTGCTTTTATTATTATTATTACCGTTTCTTTGATTCAAAATCAGATTTTCACAATCAAATTGATTTCATATTTTCTGAATGCATAAGCTACTAGACATTATTCACCCCATAACCTTAAGATTTCCTACTCTAGACTGTTTATATACACTACACTATATGTTAGTCAGGTCCAAGCTCGAATATGCTTCGGCAGTCTGGAATTCTGTCACATCCAGTGGGAGTTTTGGTCCGTCTGTTCCTTATAGTTATACTGTTGCACTAGAGAAAATAAGTATACATTCTGGGAACATCACTTTGATGCATTTTTTTTGTTCAGGTCTATCGTGGCCTTAAATCCTGCGCTTCGCTTTTGGAAAATGTTAGCCTTCGTGTTCCTCCCAGCAATCTTAGGGACTTTTCACTGTTTGGTGTTTGTCCCTCTGCTCGGTGCGCCTGTGCTGCCAACGTGGTGGGTAAACATGTCGACATATTTGCAACTGCAGACGTTTCTCTCAATCACATTTTATAATCATATACTTAAACTTGTTAATAGTATTTATGGCTCTTATTCAAAATCTTAAAGCTCTTAGCTATTATGTTCTTTGTGTACTTCTCTTCATCTTTGATTTTGCTTGTTCACTTCCCTTGTTTTCTTTCTCCAGTGCTCGTCTGCAGTCTGTAGCTCTGCTGCTGCCAAGTACTTCAGTGGATGGACTTAATTATTGCGTTCACGTTACATATTATAACATATATCGTATCCTTGTAAATGCATATATTTTACTTTCTCACCTCTAAGCTATCACCTGATTTTATTATTATTATTATTATTATTATTATTACTGTTTTACTATCACCATTACTCAAACGTTATAAACTGCCTTGTTTCACTCGGGCTGATTTTGTAACTGGCCTTTGGGCTGTTGAGTTAGCATGCAAATAAATAATTGAATTATTATTGTTATTGAGCCTGGATCGAGTCAGTCTGTATAGCGACGGGCTGGCTGGCCGGGGTTCGATTACCGAAGGGACGAGAGATTTTTCTCTACTCCACAGCGTCCAGACCGCGGCTCTGGCGTCCACCCAGCCTCCTATCCAATGGGCAAGAGGGCTGTTTCCCCAGGGGTAAAGCGGTCAGGGCGAGTAGCTGACCACTCGCTTCCATCAAGTGTCGAGGCGAAGACTGGCGGAGTTATGCCTCTACTCCCCAACACGTCTTCATGGCGCGCTGCTTCATTAAGCATACGGACGTTATATTTATTATTATTAATGATATAGTATGACCATTTTCCATCATTAATACTGTTCTTAGTTCGAATTACGCCCCCCCCCCAAATTTTCAGAGTGTTCTGCAGAGGTCAACATGGCGTCCAGGAGACCGCTGGTCTGTACAACCATCTCAGCATGTTTCAGTCGCAAGTATCAGATCTCTACTCCATGCGAGATCTGAGGTTCCCGCATCCGTGTGTGGGTTGCGATCTTCTTGATGTGACGCCGAGTCATTTGGTAGTTGGGTACCGACGTTTTCGAGGAGCCTGCTGCCGCCAATTTCTGGACAGACGATGGACACCGCAAGTTCTCCGAAACGTCGGTACCCAACTACAACACTATCCGGCGTAACACCCGATAACACCGTATATTGATATAATAGCTTCGGGATTCGGCCTTCAGACATTCTTTCCATATTTTATAGCGAATTCCTTCAACGGTTGTTTTAGTACTGTCTGTCTCTCTCTACCTACCTACATACCTACCCACCCAGCTTTATAACTGTTGCTCTCACTCCAGCGTAGGGCATCCGTGGAACGCTTCGATTCACTAAGTTTCTTAACCTCAGACAGTCGGTAGGACTCCTTGGACTAGTGATCAGCCCTTCGCAAGGCCGCTACGTACACACAAACACAGAAAAAAACGCCGACAAACATCCATACCTCGAGTCGGATTCGAATCCATGACCTCAGTGTTCGGGCGAGCGAAGACATTTCATGCCCTAGACCTCACGACCACTGTGATTAGCTTTTATTACAAGAGGCATGCTGATAAGTGTTACACTTCCTGTCTAACATCTATAATGTCCGTCAAAGAAAATCACAAAAGTCAGGCATCTTACCTTCTTGAATTTCTGTTGGGGTCCTCGTCCTCAACACACACCCCAGCTCCAGAATCCTGCAATGCAACGAAAAATCGGTCAGTTACAAGAGTACACTATGCATACAAGGCAGCACAGAATGGCCTCTTGCAGAGCACACTCCAATATACTTGAGTTTAAGGAGCAAGATATAATCTTGCTGATATGTGAAAGTGTGTTCATCTTTAACTGCTAATTCGGCATACAAATTACTTTCTTGCTGAGCTAATACGTAAATAGGCCTAGACAGCGAAAAGTAGATCTTGGATAATTCATAAAATGAGGGCAGCTTAATAGCTGCTTGCCATTTAACAACAAAACCTAACACAGCACATATAAAACAACAAAGGCGAGCATAAAAAATACAGAATCAATAGAACATTAATTTGCAACTGCTATCCTAGTTTTTGCCAGGGGTGCAGGTTGTGTCACTGATGTGTCAGCCTGATGTTCAGCAAAGAAGGTTTCACAGCACACACACGCAAGCACAATGTGACAGAGGGATATGTGATTATCACGAAACTACAGACATTGTTCCCAAAGTTGCTAACTCAATGAATATGCATTATCAAGACAGATAATGGCGATGAAAAAAGAACGTATCCAAGACTTGGGAATGGATTGGCACCCTGACAGTAGAACTGGCTGTAAATCAAGAACACGAAATGTACGTTTCTTTGTAACTTCCCTCCAAACGCCGTCCCACGCTTTAGAAACAGCAATATTCTTCTTCAGTCTTGAGTTAAAAATTATCAAATCACGGGGGAAAAGCAGATCGTAGTTTGTCTTTTATTTCACAACACCGTCAGCATCTGAGACCAGGGCATGTAGCATGAATGGAGACACTCGATCGATCTGGCTCGGGATAGGGACAAGAGGAGAGCTCTTGTGAACACGGCAATAAAGTTTCCGAGTTCCATAAAATGATGGGAAGTTTTTGAGTGGCTGCACAATTGGCGGCTTCTCAAGAAGGGCTCAGCTCCATGGAGTTAGTTAGTCAGTAGCTGAGACTACACGCTGTGCAGTGGCTGGAAGATAGGAAACAATGAATTGGATAGGATGTGGAAGGGAGCTGCAAGGACTGGTGACACACACGGAAAACCTGTGTGAGGACAGCCGACCTTCAGCTTGAACCCTGAACCCCGACCAAGAAGGGTCGGTGAGTGCATACGGACGAACCGGGGACATCAGTTCTTTATTTTCTGACCGGTTTCTAGCATACAACATTAATTTTAGCAGTAAACTATATATATATAGGCTTATCTTCTGGGGTATAATGCTGGGTAAAAGGTAGGTTATTCCTGTGTTAAAGTAATTAAGCACTACGCCATGAAGGCGTATGAGGGAGTGGAGGTGAGTGGTCAGCTTCACGCCTCGGCCGCTTTACCCCCGATACCCATTGGATGTGGCCGGGGGGGGGGCAGAACCCATCTGAAAGACATGAAGAAACGAAAATTCTTGACCCTACCGAGACTCGAACTCCGACCCCTAGGTTGTCCAGCCCGTAACACGTCGCTATAACGACTGAGCTGGGTAGTCCCGAAAAAGTCAACGGACAATTCGACATCGACTTGTCCCTCTCCCATTTCCTCCTCTTCTCTTTCTCCCTTCCCCTCTGTTCTTTTTTTTTGTGTCTTCATTTCTTCTTCTACGAGCCTGCATTGCAATTCTGTGGAAAATATGAATGTTAGATTCTGTATAGCAGAGACCTGCACAACTGTGTGGGCGGGGGAAGAAAGTGACAGGATCCTCGGCAACTCTTAAATGCACCACGCCATGTGTACACAGTTTGCTGTCTGTTTAATCTGTAGCCGTGAAGATGGAGGCGGAAAATTCCACCGGAAGTCGGTCGACTTGCATCTGACTACACGGATTACACCGGGGCACGCGATAACGTAATTGGTTGAGGCACTATGCTACAAGCCCGAAGGTAGCGGGATCGAATCCCGATGAGGTCACTGGATTTTTTTTAATTGACCTAATCCTTCCAGCCGCACTATGGCCCTGGGGTCGACTCAGACTCTTAACAGAAATGAGTACCAGGGATATTATTCTTGGGGGTAAAGGGCGGGCGGCACGTAAGGCTGACAACCTTGCCGCCATCTATGAGCCGATTGCTAGAAAATGTGGGAACCTCAACATCTCACAACCCTATGAGCGTCCATGGCATGTTACAGGGATAACTCTACTTTTTTTTACATGGATTTACACCCCAGACGAAAGAATCCTTCACGAAACGTTAAATTTGGGAATAAACATTAACACCATTTGACGTATTTCTATATACTGTCACGTAGTATGTGTGACTATAGACGGGATTTGGATCGGTGACTCGATTTATTGACCACCTATAAATTCATGAGTCGTGACTACACTTTACAGATCACTGTCAGACACAGACTAGTGTCCTCAGTCTATTACAGTCTCTACTAGCTGTTTCCTAGCAGCGGATTTTAACGAAGAAACTATAACAATCTCACTCCAAATATCACACATAAAGTCTTTTCTTCACAGCCTCCCGTACAGAATTGCCTCTCAACTGCCTTGCTTATAACATTTCCGCACGGACCACATAGAAAACATTTCTTCTATTGTTACAAGGGTGCTTACCGCGTTGTTGTGTAGCAAAGTTCGCGGAGTGAACTACAGAAAACACATCTATTCTATTGTTTTGTGCGTGTTTACTGCGTTGTTGCCTACCAACGGCGGCTGTTTACAGAGCCACCCCTTAGCAACGGGTCTATATGTCACATTATTTAGCTAAACAAGACCACATAAATTACAGCTCTCACCCACTACCCATGTTTAAAATTAATTTACAATCAATTTGGACGTTTTGAGTTACTCTTCATTTTTTGTGATAATTCAAATTAACGAAATGCTCAATTTTGCTGAACTGCGACGCTATTTCCCATAACTATTTTAGCTTATTCAAAGTGACGTAGTGTCCTCAAACTTCCCAGAAGCAATTATGTTCATGACACGAGGCAGCGTTGTTTAATAGACAAACACCTCTCAGTTGAGCGAAACTGTTCTTCGACCGTTTAAACACTATTTCTTCACGTGTTGCAATGACGCAATTTCAAAGATGGAGCTAGTTTTTCAGAGCACATTTGAATTTATTACCAGTGAGAATACAAACAGATGTACTGCCAGGAGCGAAATGTAAGCTGAATGGCATTCGAGTAGAAAATGACGTTTTCTCTTTTTTGGTCGATATTTTTCTCTCGTTTTAGTTACTAGCACAGATGTTTCCACTTCATGTTATACGCTAAGAAGAATATGAAACCACTGAAACAGAACACAACTACGGACTTAATTAATTACATTTTGACAATAGCGGAAACTACACCGCAACATGAAAAATTAAAGCAAAAGTAGTATATTCTAAAGGGTTCTGATGATGGTGCATAACACACAGAATTACTGGGTTTTGGACTTTTCTCATCGTCCGGTATTCTAGGAAATAGAAAACACGACGTTTCGGAAACTGGATCTGTTTCCGTCCTCAGGTGAGGAGGGAAGACACCTACTCAGTTGGGTCCCTTAGAAAGAGCTAATCTCAATCACTGGACTGCACTCAATCGCTGGTGATTGTGATTAGTTACCCCCTCACCTGAGGACGGAAACAGATCCAGTTTCCGAAACGTCGTGTCTTCTATTTTCTAGACTACTGGACGACGGAAAAGGTCCAAATAGCCCAGTAATTCTGAAAGCAAAACTGTTGCTGTACTTAAGTACCACGTCATGTAGACGTATGTGGCAGTGAGGGTACAGCTCCACTCATTCTCAACATCGGCACTAAATAGAGGTGGTCAGCTTCACGTTCCGGCCGCTTAAACCCGAGTAAAGAGGTCCCAGATACCAATTCAAGAGCAGGATGAGTAAATGCCACAGCTGGTCTAGAAACAGCGGTGAGGAGAAAAATCTCTTACCCTTACCGGGAATCAAACTTCGATTCTTCTGTTTTCCAGTCCGTAGCCTACTCCTACATCGATTGTGCTATCCCAGAACAATGAAAGTACTAACGGTATTTCCTGTTCATTATGTACATAAAAAACAACTTGTTTTGTTAGTGAGTTTGTAAAATAAAACTAAGGCCCATGCTTGGACAATAAGGTATGACAAACGTACGGGTGAAGACATACAAGTAATTATAAACCATCAGACGTTATTACTTTTTAAATTAATTGGCGTGCTACACTGAATAGTGCAAAACCAGTCATTTTCACGACAAAAGAACCATTTTCAGGGCCATATTTAAAAATGACGAAACCAATGGCATCACCATTATATATATATTTTACCACAGTCAATAATTTGTGGAACGGCCGCAAGGCGTCGTACGGGAATTTACTGCCAATATGTTTCAGCAATGTTTTCGACAGCTATATCAACGTTGGCAGACTTGCATAGCGGCCAACGGCAACTATTTTCAGGGCCGATGTGGATCTGCGTTAAGTGTATGTGAATACCTTGTAATATGTTGCTATAAAACCACATTCCACGAACTTAATGACTCTACCACGTACATACTCATTCATCAGTAATCTGTCAGACGACAGGTCCACAGTCTCTTCCAAAACAGTTCCTCCACTTAATGCGATCTTCTGTTTTTGGAAAGAGACTATCCAGGAGAAGTGATAATGTGGTAGTTTTTCCATTTGCTTTCCACATCGCAGTACAACAGCCATTCAAACCACTCTGGTCACGCCTGTTGCTATACGAACTTGAACCATCTCGGGCATCATTTGCTCTGTGCTTCAAGTCGCTGCTGATGACGCTGCTTCCGGCATCAGTTTTGTTTTTTTGGTGTCTCTCTTCATCTGATGCCTACCCTTTGAACTGTCCAGCAAGGGAGGCCCTGCCAGTAGCTACGCTACCGCTGGTATAGCTCTCAGGGTCCTTGGCATACTCAAACCCCCTCACCACGATAAGGTGGAGACACCAACTAGGGGTAGCATAAAATCCATCAAGATGACACTTTCTCCAGCGCGCGAAATCATTTCTGTAACACGCGAGAATTTCAAATTGCTCAGAACAAGAAGAAGGAGAAATAAGCGCGCCATGAAGATTACCAAATATGGCGAAAGTGTGTACCAGCTGTTGCCACCAACGGCTAACCTGCCCCACTTTGCACGAAACCACTTGTAGTACACCGCGGGTGTAAGACGACCTCGGGGAGAGGAGAGGAAATCGCAATGGGGTCACTGAAGCATGGCCGCATATTAATATTCGATTTCATGTTTTCGCTACTACACGTACATTCCTTACTGACAGTTGCAATTCGACAGGGCGTGAATCAGTATTTCTTTCCCTTATGAAAAGGAGCACAGGTCAGTGAAAACTTGCAAAACAGATAAATATCCTGGCCCTAAGAACATGAACACAGTGATTACACCTACCAGGAACTATATACGTACGGCTGGGCCGCGCCATAGCTCAAGCAGTTAGTCGCTGGCTTCCCACCGCGGCGGCCCGGGTTCAAACCTGGGTCAGGTCAAGTTGGATTTGTGGTGGACAAAGTGGCACTGCGGTAGGTTTTCTCCGAGTACTTCTGTTTCCCCTACCAAACTTCATTCCACCAAATTCTTCATCAACATAATCACCTGGGGCAGGTACAATACACCATCAGTGGCCGCCGTGCCGAATGGACCCAACTGGACTCCAACCCCCACTATGCGAATTAAAAAATATACGTCCGGCTGAAGCCGATGTTGATATCATTATAGAGAAAGCATTGATTTTATAAGACGTTTTGATGGTTGCCTAAATACCTAAGAGTTGAGGCCTTCTTGAGAAGCCAACAGTAGCTTATCTACTCAAGAATTTCCCAACATTTTATGGAACCCGAAGGCTCATTACAGTGTTCATCAGAGCCTTCCACTAGTCACCAATCCACGCCAGATGAAGCCAGTCCATATCACTCCATCCAACTTCTCTAAGATCCACCCTAACGTTATCCTCCCACCCACGTTTAGGTCTTACTAGTGGTCTTTCCTCCTGATTTTCCCACCAACACCCTAAGTGCATTCTTCTCTCCATGCGTGCTACATTTCCTGCCCATCTTGGACGATTAATTACGCGAAAATAAATGTTTCTCTCTCTTTTTTTACCACGATCATAACATGCATTAATAGTAAGAACTGGGAAGATCTTACGGCGTAAAATTTCCTTCACTTTTTTACTTTATATGGCACCACCAACAAGAACTTTAAATTTCTAATTATACTATTCTGTGACGTGTATGTGTGTGTATGTGGGATTTGAGGCGAGTCAGCGTAGATGTCAATATGCACCTGGATAAAAATCAAAGTTGAAGAGTGGTGTCTTCTGGGATGTAACGCCGCGTAGTCCGTTGAAAGTCAAGCGATGTCTCGGAGGAGCATATCGCCTCCATCTTCAGGTTAGAAAAATAAGCCAAGCAAGATACCAGCGTAAAAGCAGATAGCAAGCCTGTTTCCCGGCCGCAGGAAGCCGTCACCAAAAGACTGGTGAAGACACAGCAGACTGAGAAGACAATAAGTGTGTGCTCTACTGAACTGTAGAGTGTGTGAATTAGTCAAACGGCTATAATTACTTGTAGTCCCGGAGCGGTAAGTGTTCAGTAAATCCGATCCATCAATCCAAACCCCGTCTATACAGGCACGTGACAATATATAAACATTTCAGAACAATTTACAATTTATATCCATGAACATTTCAAATGCCTTACTCAAACTGTTCGTTAGTTAAGAATGTCACCACCACCTTACCATCCACTATAACAGCCCCAAAGCGTACCGAAAATAATTTGATGTATTTACGTTCGACGCAAGATAACAGGAAATAATCTGTCGGCGGATTACGTATCAAGAGTTCCTTTTCTAGGAACAGAACAAATCCGAATTGATACAAAGCGCATTGAAGGAGGTATTTATAAAATACGATGGTCATGAAATGAAGAGGCCACTAGTGGGGCTAATTTACTGGAGAAAGATCAGATTTCCTACACACCGATATTAATCTGGAAATAACATACATAACCTATTAAATTAAGAGGTTGTGTTATTCCGCAAATTCTCCTCTATAATTCCTTCAAATAAAGTAAACACCTAACGCTAATCACAAGTGGAAAAAAAAACTGAATTCTGTGACCGCCTTTAAACGTATATCGCTAAGTCATCTTAAATATACAGGAATAAAATGAAGGCGCCTGTCAGCGGGCGAAAATGGAACGCTGTCCTCCTTACAGGCCGATTTCTCTGCAGCCGTAGCAAATGAATGCAAAGCTGAACACGGTCTAGACTCGTACTGAGACGGGACACAGGCTGTCGTGACTGGGATTTCCGCGGTTTTCCTCTGTCCGTTCAGGCAAATTTCTCATTCATCTGCCAATTAACACCCGATGCTATACATTATACTATAACAACAAAAATAAAATGCACCAACGTTAAAGCAAAACGCTGTGGTGATTACATCCCAAGAGCAGCCTATGTGTAAGCCTAGGGTTCGATTACTGAACGAAGTCGCTCAGAAACACTGATGCAGTTGTGTAAAACGGGGACCCATGCCTTCCTTGGCGGCAGCAACAACCCTTCAGAACTCTTAATATACTCGGCTCCACGAAGATGAAAATGGCAATATCAGCGGGTGAGTTAGGTGATGAACAAGTGGCCGCGCCATAGCTCAAGCGGTTAGTCGCTGGCTTCCCACCGCGGCGGCCCGGGTTCAAGTTTGGGTCTGATCAAGTGGGATTTGTGGTGGACAAAGGGGCGCTGCGGCAGGTTTTCTCCGAGTACTTCGGTTTCCCTTGCCAATCTTCATTCCACCAACTGCTCCACAATCACACTCACCTATCATCTGGGGCTGGTACAATAGGCCAGAAGTGGCCGCAGTACAAGGGACTTAGTCCCACCCCACTAGCAATAAAAAAAGGCAATGAAAAAAGAAAAGGTAAAAAGTTAATAGCCATGAAGATATATGGGGGAGTGGAGCCACAGCTCCACCATTCTCGACCTTGGCACTACATGAAAGTGAGGCTTCACCTTTTCCACCTCGTCCAGACCTGTCCTGGGGCCTAACCAGTCTCCTAACTTATGAGTGCCAAGCTTCGTTCACCGAGGATAAGGTAGCCAGGGGCGTGAAACTGAGCAATTACCTTCATCCAGTGCAGAGGTTAAGAATGTGTAGAGGCAGTATACCTCCACTCCCCCATACGCCTTACCTGGATGATTCAAAAGCTTAAATGTCAGGCTATAAATGGAAGAAAGCGGCGTGAAGCAGTTAGCAAGTACTTCACTCTGGTTTCTTGCTTGGCTTAGTTTTCGATCCTGAAGATGGAAGGGACGTGTTCCTCAGAAACGTCGATTGACTTTCAACGGACTATACGTCGTTATATTCGAGAAGATATACTTACTTACTTACTTACTCATGGAGCTGAGCCATTCTGGAGGAGCCGCCAATTTTTCAGCTACTCAAGAATTTCCCAGCATTTTATGGAACCCGAAGGTTCATCACCGTGTTCACAAGAGCCCTCCAATGGTCCCTATCCTGAGCCAGATCTATCCAATCCACACCATCCCATCCTCTCATAACTCTTCATTAAAATAATTATTCACAATTATTATGCTGCCTTAGCATTGTAGTTATGCACGTGGACAGCTTTTATTTATACCAGCAATATTTAAATAGTGCCGGTCACGGTAGCCGAGCGGTCTAAGGCATGTACTGTCTTCGATCGCTTGGAAACCGGGATCGTGGGTTCCAATCCCACTCAGGGCATGGATGTTTAGTTTGTGTGTATGCGTTTTTCATAGTTTGTGTACAGGTAGAGGCCTTGCGACGAGCTGATCACCCGCTCAAGGAGTCCTACCGTATGTGTAGGATCTAGAAAAACCGAAGTGAACGGAGTTCATGGAGGTAGGCCTAGGCCCACTGGGGCTGTAGTGCCAAAGGAAAAAAAAAATTTTAATAGTACACTGTGATTCTAAATTACTGTCGGGGTTTCCATGGACTATGATTTTCAAACCGGAAATAACAAAATAAAACTGTTTACGGAATATGAAAGTGTATCTCAAAAAGTTTTATTTCGCAAGCAGTAAATCTCCTTTATTTACACTTTCATATTGCATAAGCAGTTTTATTTTGTTGTTTCCGGTTTGAAAATCGTGGGCCACGGAAACCCCGACAATAATTTAGAACTACCCTGTAATTCCTCCAAGGTTTCCGCAAGCAGTTAGTGAAGTGAAGAATAAATGGCAAGGAATATATGCCTCTTACAGAATGCTGGTGAATGAGGGAAGTTTAGTAGGTGCTTCATTAGATAATGAACTGTTTTTTTTTCACTGTCTCTACAGCCCCCTAGGGCCCTGGCCTCTGATTTTCAGTTTCATGTTCATTTTACAGACGGTAGGACTCCTAGGACGGGTGATCAGATCGTCGTAAGGCCTCTACATAAACACAAGACAACACAGACACAGAATGAACACAAACACATACCAAACATCCATGTGTTGTGTGGGATCCGAACCCGCGATCCTGGCTTCCGAGCGAGCGAAGACAGTACATGCCTTAGACCGCACGGTTACCGCGACCGACAGTGGACTTAATTAGAGCAGAGGTACAGGTATGTGCGTCATACTGAATATGTACTGATCACCTCCATGCCTGACCGTGCTTTATAACCATCACTGGAATGATCAGTTAGTCTCTGAGAATTATTTTCTTCCAATGGTTAACACCAAAGAAGTCTCTAATTGGAGCGACAATACAACGACCGACCTTAACTGGATTCTCTGTTCGCTGGATTTATTACAACACAGACAATGGGATTGGATACGCAGGTATGTAGTTAACTTGAGGCGAAAGTGTCTAACGCAACTCTCAAACAATTAAACGAAAGTAGACAAACAGTTTGTTTTGTATACGATAAAACACAACACCACTCCGATACAAGAAACCGTATTTTCATTTCCTGAACATCCAATCACTGTAACTGGCCACAGACAACCACTTCCGTGGTGGAATCTGGAACTATCAAACAAGACGTGATGTTTTCTCTTCAACTGCCAGTGCAACATGACTTCTCGGTGGTGTAGCACAGCGTCTGAAAATACAGAACTCCAGGGCAAATCAAGAGTGTAATTTACAGTGTTATCACATTTTATGACATGGAGAAAACAGATCTCTTAAGCTCTTTACAGGCAACTAGCTAACTCCATGGGGCTGAGTCATTCTTGCGAAGCTAACATCAAATTTTGTGACACGCAGAAAACAGATGGTTATAAAGATCCTTACAGCAACCCACATAGCTCCATGGGGCTGAGTCATTTTTGAGAATCCAAAAGAGGCTCAATCAAAGCTCGGGGATTTTCCAGCGATTTACGGAACTCCAAAAGTCCACAGTCGTTTTCACAAGAGTATGCAATTCCTCTTGGGCAAGCAATTCATATCGTAAAGCTCAAAGTCGAAAATAGCGGAGATCTCTGATTAAGTTGTACAACATGATGCGGACTGTACCAGTTTCCTTCACAACGATCCCTCCGGGTCCGCTAAAGCTTTGCTAGGTTATAAGAAGAATTATAGCTTGGACAGCGATATGATCCTAACGATAACATCTGTGTCCAATGAAAAAAGAGTGGCAAGTGAGTCTGACAGGTTGCGAGGTAGGAAGAGTATGTATAGTGTTTCCAAGATGCTCGGAAGGGGATAGTGCCGACTGACAGGAAAAGAGGGTGAGTTCTTTGTGTGAATTAGAGCAAACCTTGTTACGAACATTTCCAGTCAGAAGAACTACGTTATCCCAGGTCTATACACTGAAACGTGTTCTGCTTCTATCTTCAAGCAAAATGGGGAGAGGGGGCTTAAACTGAGGAGTCAGTTGGAAAACGTTAACCTCAATCATTAGGGGCACGCGGTAGCATAGCTGGTTGAGGCACCATGCAACAAGCCGGAAGGTCACGGGTTCGATTCCAGATGGAATCACTGGATTTTTCAATTGACCCAATCCTTCCAGCCGCACTATGGCCCTGGGGTGGACAGCCTCAAACAGAAATGAGTACCAGGAAGCTTCTTGGGGGTAAAGGGCGGCTGGTCGGAGCGTGAGGCTGACAACCTTACCGCCATCTGTGAGCCGACTGTCTAGAAAATGTGGAAGCCTCGACGTTTCAGAACCATACTGGGCTCCACAGCCTGATACAGGGACAGCTTTACCTTTTACCTTATTAGCCTCAATCACCGGCCTCATGAAGACGGTACGGCTTCCGAGGCTGGTACCAACAAGGAGTATAAGTCCACCTTTGTATTACCTAAACTGAACTTCTCTCGTCATTTAGTTCTCCGACGTTCAGAGAAGTGGAATCAGTTTTTTGCAACCTTCGGCACGGGATGGAGTGGTCAGCGTCACGATCCAGTCGCTTTGCTTCCTCTGAGAAAGTCCCGCGATAGCTGGGTGGATCCCACAGCCGGTTTAGTCTAGCTTCGGCAGGGCAGATAAAAGCTCTGCTCTTGCCGGGAATCGAATTCTGATTCTCAAACAGCCTGCCAAATAGCATAGTCACTATACTGGCTGACGTATACAATTCTACTTTACAATTTTGGTCCTAATAGCCTCTTCTATTGCAAGTGCTCGAACAAGTCCTAAACGAAACGCAACATTTATCGCTCACACAGGCGTCCCAACATAGCCATGCGGTCACCCGAGGCCTTATCTGGAACGCAGACATTTGTACGCTGTCCGTTACCATTAGCAGTGGAAACAGAAACGTAACACACTGTAATTGGGCAGACTAATTCAATCGCCTAGCACAAAACAAAAGAGAAACCTCTCTTAATTTTACTTAAGTTACATAACAAACACACGGAAGCACCCGGACTCCCTAGGTAGCTTCTTCTTGTATAAGGACGGGCACACCAAATTCTGACCATTTCGCGCGCTACTGGTGGTCGAGCCAAACTAGTGAGAACAAATTTCACGGAGGCACATAAGTACATTAGAAAGTAACACAGATATATAAAAAGAATAAATTCTATTAATAATAATAAATCTTTGCATTTGACAATAAATATAGATTATACATTACAAAAACATGAACGCCGCAAAAGGAAAATAACGCGGAACGGAGAGAGAGTTTCGTTCTCAGATAAACACCTTTTAGTGTGAACGATATGCAGCAGCATGGAAATATATTGGCTTCGCATCTGTTGCAGTGCGACGGTTTCAAAAAGTGAACAGTTGTCTGAAGATGGCCAAGTAAGGACGAATCATAAAGCAATTGATGCGGTTTTAATGTTATTTTAAATAAAACTGAGACTGCGAACATATTTAAGTTGCATTAAAGAAGGAGGTGAATGAGTGAGTGAATCAAAAAAGTGATTAAGACAAATTTTTTGGACTTCGTTCATCGGCCCGGTCGGATATTAACTCTCTTTGAGCCATCATGAAAATATCGGTCTATGGACAGAACACTCTCAAGTCATGAACTTAGTAACTAACAATAAGTTTTGGGAAGACGCAATCGCCTACTTTCCTTTCACTACATGTTATCTAATACGACACGGACCGCACAGAAAACACCGCTCCAAAATTTCTACTGTTGCGTGTGTATTCGTTGCCGCGGGAATGTTTACCTAGCCATTGCCTAGCAATGTTTGGGAGGGAGGGGCATAGAGACAGCAAGGTGATCTAACAAGCTTCTATTTCTTCAAAATATTGAATGTAGGCAAAAAACTTACTCCTTAATCAGCCAAATTCTGGGACAGAAATGAAGCCCCAAACTTAAAGGGCGAGGATGTGATAACGTGCTGCGTTGTCACGGCTACAGCACATCACAGGAGGCGATGACCGATATGGAGGAACGGTGGAAAGACAATTAGTGTTGAAAAGCGACGATTTTTTTATTGCTAGTGGGTTGGGACTAATCCCTTGAAGTGTGGCCACTTCTGGCCTATTGTACCAGCCCCAGATGATAGGTGAGGGTGATTGTGGAGCAATTGATGGAATGAAGATTGGCAGGGACAACCGAAGTACTCAGAGAAAACCTGCCCCAGCGCCATTTTGTCCACTACAAATCCCACTTGACCAGACCCGGAATCGAACCCGGGCCGCCGGGGTGGGAAGCCAGCGACTAACCGCTTGAGCTATGGCGCGGCCGAAAAACGACGGCACATGGAGGAAACCGCCTCTCCAGTGCCACATTTTGGTGCATGTTATTTAACGACGCTTCCAGTCTGGAGATTGTAGTGTCGCATGGTAGGACGACTGGAAAAAGGACGCAGTTGAGGGCTAAACAAGACACTATCACGAAATTTACCTGTGCATGTTCACGAATCCGACGGAATAAAAAACCACAGTCAATACAGCTGGTGGCACGGTGAAGATTCGAACCAAGCACTTCCCGAATATAAACCTATAACAAGACCAACCCGTTCGGTTCAGTGTCATTTCGTCCACCATGGCCTCATAAGAAGTCACCCGGGATTGAACGTGGGACTCATGGAGCGCCTCAGCTACATCAAGTCGCATTCATTTTGGTGCCCGAACCAATATCCTTTATACTGCGGTCTTACAGACCGTGTCATCGTGTGGCTGCTTAAACTTCAGGGGAACCCGGTTTATCCAGTATTGAACTGCGAAAATCAACAAAATCCTGCTAGGATGTAAGACTGCATACGAGAGAAAGTCAGTAGACTGCAACATAGCAAACTCTATGATACTGCTATAAACATTAAAAGCATGTTGGAATTTCATTTTTTCTTTATAGTTTGGGAAGTTATTTTTTATATATTGCATGTGCGGTATAAGAAATGGGAGAAATTATGCTTGGAAATGGGCCTCGAGGGTGCCGAACTAAGCTATCTGAGATACTTCCCGCCGTTAACTTCACTCAACTGTCACAAATACATTTCGTGTCTTATGACCAGGGCCCGGATTTTGATGACATGTCATCTTTTTTTCCTTGTATCCTATGCGATGCTCTTAAATATATAAATCTCGGATATGAACTGCTGGTTACAGAAATGTAAATTTTATTGGTAATTTTTTGTCATTTTTTGGATCATTTTTGGACTTTTAAGGATATTTCTTGTCATTTTTGGCCATTTTAGGGAATTCTTCGTATGTTTTCTGAAATGTGAAAAACATGGAAGCGAAGTGTTCTTTCTTTTCTCCTTTAGGACATTTTTCTGGATTTTTTCGGTCATTTTTTTTAATATTTTCAGGTCATCAAAATCCGGGCCCTGCATATTACATTTTTGGGTCATATTTTAGGTCATCAAAATCCGGGCCCTGCTTATGACAAATTCAAATACAGGGTGTTCGGATGAAAGGTATCCAAAATAAAATGATTATATCTCAGAAAGCATTTATTATATACATTTATGGGTTATACCACCACAAAGAAAACTATCAAAGTTTTCTTCTGAGCACATAACTTTCTCAATAAATTTCAATGCGGGCTCCCCTGATGGCACGAAAAATATCCAGACAATATTCGACCTCTCGTTCCATGTTGCTTGAAGCATGTTTGGTGTTACCTTAGCCACAGTGTCCCTTGTGCAGGCTTTCAGGTGTTGAAGGTCGTTGATCTTAACCTGGTAGAAAGTGTTCTTCACATAATCCGAAAATAAAAGATCCAATGGAGTTAAATCTGGCGACCTAGGAGGCTAAGCGATTGGTCCACCTCTGCCAATCCATCTCCCAACCATCTCTCTGTCCAGGTGATCTCTAACGTGGCAGCAGACATATGGCGGTACCTCATCTTGTTGGAGGCAGCGTATACAGCTCCAGCATGTCCAAGTACGAAGTCCGGTCACAGCCTTTCCCGAAAAGAAAAACAGTCCGATCAACTTGCTGTGCATTAGGCCGGCCCACACGTTCACTTTGGGGTTGCCTCTCTCCAACTCACACGTGACATGCGGATTTTGACTGCCTCGAAACCTGCAGTTGCGCCTGTTTACAAGTCCACTGACACCGAACGTCGCCTCGTCCGAGAAGCGCACTTGGCGGAGGAAATCGGGTGACGCGTCCATTCTTGCTGGCATGTCCACAGCGAAGTTTGTGCGTGCTACTCGGCCACTCCGTTTTAGTGCATGAATCATTTGTATCTTGTACACTCTTCGGCGGAGCCTTTTGTGTAACACATCGTGCACTGTTAAACGTGGAATTTGTAACTGCAAACTAGCAGCACGAATTGATCTGCGCGGACTTCGCTGGAATGCTTCTCTAATACGATTGACATTTTCTTCAGAGGTCCATGTCTTTCCAGGAGATTTTACAGCAAGAGACTATCTGTAGTCCTCAGTTTGTTGTCCCAGAACCGAATGCTTTTCCGTGTAGGAGGTTGACGTCCATATTGCTTTCTAAACCGACGCTGGACAGCCGTAAGAGATTGCTACTCTGCTAGCCTCAGCACGTATTGAACCTATGTCGACATCGTTACTGAGCTAGCCGAAGGTCACCAGCAGGCGCATGCGCACAAGGAAAGAAAAAACTTTAAGTTTTCCTTTCCGATGACATAAACTGGATACGTGTATGACAATTAGTTTCAGAGATACATCTTTTTATTTTGGATACCTTTCGTTCGAACACCCTGTATTTGAAATCTGACGTTTCCATGGCACCTGAAATAATCCATGGGGCACAAAGTAGCGAAGTTGGATGAGGCGCTATGCTACAAGCCGCATGGTCGCGGGTTCGATTCCCGATGAGGCAATTGATTTTTTTTTCAGTTTACTTATTCCTTCCAGCCGCAACATGACCTTCGGGTCGACTCAGCCTGTAACGGAAATGAGTACCAGGAAGATTCCTGGGGGGAGGGCAGGAAGGAAGTGGCTGTGGCCTAATAGAGATACTATACCCGTATTTATCTTAAAGGACTTAGGGAACCCACAAAACGACAGTCAGGATAGCCGATGGAAGGGAAACATATGAAATTATCACCTCCCTAATACAAATCTAGATTGGGACTACTACACCAGCCTCCACAGTACAGTGTTGGTGTAGTCACGTAAATTCATACTGCGGCATATAGACCCGTTACTAAGCGGTGACTCTGTAAACAGTGACTGTTGCTACGCAACGGATCGGTAAACACGTTCCCGTTGCTAAGCAGCAGATTCTTAATAATGCAACAGTCGGAACACAAGAATGGAATAGCCGTGTTTTCTATGTAGTCCGTGCCGAGTGTTTTGGAGTTTAGTTGAGAGCCAGTTCTGCAAGGAAGTCTGTGAAGGGCGGCATTATTGGAGCAGATACCAGGAAACGTCAAGTAACAGACTGAGAACACTATACTGTGTGCTCAATTTAACTGTAAAGTGTGGAAACAGCGACAGTGTTACAATCATTTGTAGTCACGACCTGTAAGTGGTCAATAGATCTATTCACCATTCAAAACCCCCGTCTGCAGTCACTCATAATATGATAGTATCGTCGTAGCTTAATCTGATTTAAATCCCACTTAATTAACCGTATGATTCTATAAAACTCTCAAAGATACCTCGATCTCTTTCAGGTTACTTATCTCATGTCCATGGTCGTTTACAGCACTCAAAACTGGGTGCAAACTGAAGTTATAGATAATACTCAAACACGTTCTTAATTAGTGGCCTACTTAGTGTCTGCTTATACAGTCTATAACAGACATTTCCTTCATTACCAAGTTTGCCTAAAGGAATGGAAAGGCACAGGACGTCTTCACACATTAAGCCCCATTCTTATGCCAATTAGTGGTATGGTAAATATGTGGAACGTGTTGCGATCACCTTAGGGAACAGGCGAAGAAGAGCAGACCAACTGCCCAATAAAATCGGCTTATCATACTTAAGAGTGTAACATAAGAAGCTATTTTCAGCAACATCGCTTCGGTTACATCCCAACAGATGATCAAAGAGAAGTATCAGTTTGTGAAAACCACGGCAGCTCACTCGATACAGTGAAAGCCTTCTGAGGTGACTGAGGTACCCACAGACAAACTACTTTGGAAAGAATAACACGAGGGTAAACTGGATTACTAGAACAGGCCTGTTTATGTAAGCAGTGACATTTATTATTCTGGACAGGACACCTGAGCTACATTGCAGAAGCATAATGGAGAATCTCCTTCATTAACAACCTTGTAACGACATAAGCAACTAAATTCTGACAGTCACTTAGTATTTCAGGGCTTCGGGCGGAAGCTTTGAGCCGAAATTGTGTCACTGGGAAGAGCTTTGATATAACTTTTTGAAACGTAGAGGCATACTGTCAGCATGACCACAACCAGTGTTGCCTCAGCACAACGCTTACCTTTTGTTCAACAAACTTCCTTACTCTGTAATCACCACAGCGTCTCCTCACAGAGGGAACTGAAAACTTGAAGAACATGACGTGATAATGTGCTGCCAGCGTGGGACTACAGCACACCTGTGAGGGCGGTGATGTAACGAATACGGGGCAATGGTGAAATGATGATTAGGAGGGGGAAACAGAATAAACTCGGAGAAAATACGTACCAGTCCGACATCGTCCAACACGAATCCCACAAAGCAACAGCGTAAGAAGCCAGCACCAAACCGCCTGATCTATGATACCGAATATTCAATAAAAGGAAATAAATTACGTTTTATTTTTGATGAACATTTGAAATGATGCTATTAGGAGTTAACCAACTTCATGGAGCAGAGCCTTTCTTGAGAAGCCGTCAGTTGCGCAGCTACTCCCAGCATTTTGTGGAACCCGAAGGTTCATTACCGTGTTCACAAGAGCCATCCACTGGTCCATATCCTGAGCCAGATCGATCCAGTCTATACCAGCCCATCCTATCTCCCTAAGATCCATTTTAATATTTCCCTCCCACCTGCGTCTTGGTCTTCCTAGTGATTCTTTCCTTCTGGCTTTCTCACCAATATCCTATATGCATTCCTATGTACATTCATCTTCTCCCCCACATGCCCTGCCCGTCTCACCCTCCTTGACTCGATCATTCTAATTACACTTGGAGAAGAGTACAAGTTATGAAACTCCTCACTATGAATTTTTGTTCAACCGCCGGTCACTTCATCTCTCTTCGGTCCAAATATTCTCCTCAGCACCGTGTTCTCAAAGACCAAGTTTCACACCCACACAGTTAGGAATAAACCACGTGTTGAGAGCTTAAATGACAGTGTTGATTAATAAGGAGAAAACTACTGTAGTAAAACCATGTACAACCCCCCCACCCCCCCAAAAAAAGGCAAGACCTGAGGAGCCGAAACAGGCCTTCAGGCCTGCGGTTTGACCATTATGAAGAAGGCCTACCCTCCATTCTGCATTGCCTCCTCACCACCTCACCATCAGGCGATTAAGGCAGTTGGCCCATAAGCTCTTCGATGGAGTTCACAAACTTCCCCCTCGGCTTGCACGCTAGAATCTGTTATACTGTGTTATCGAACCCGAAGACAATATTGTCACGTGTTGGGTGTATAACGCGACAAATAACTTCACGCCGTATTGGACACAGCGAATTTACTGAACACTCGCTCTCACACTCACACAGTTTACAATTACAATTACTGACATCGGCAGTATCACAATTACATCCACTGCTCTCGGCGACTGCTAGACTTCTGCTGCACTGTGTCACTCCTGATCACACACTCCTCACATACTGCTCAGCCGGCTTTTCATACCGTTCCCTGTTGCCTCGTGTTACAGCGGTGTCCCCGTGTTACGTCAGAGTGGGAAGTGATGTCACGTCACCGCGGGGAAGGAGGGCGGAGTGTTGACTGGCCTGTTACCGTAGCAGCGACAACGCTCCGACGCTGTTACGTCACCGCTGGCGGGGGAGGGTGTGTCCTGCATAGCGCCAATACGTCACAATATGATAGCTAGCTTGAATGTTACAAGTGACATGACATTTCTTTCCGTATTTTCCACTTACTTTTCAGGTTGTTATTTAATAACGCTGTCAGTGCCCAGGCTATGCTGCGTCGGCCACTTCTTTTCATAATCTCAGTTTCCAGTCATGCAGACCACAGGCAAATATCTGGGATTCATGCCCGTCCTGAATTGTATTTGTAGTAATAACATTTCTAACAAATACATAAAAAATCAGAAGGTCCTTTCAAGGATCATACTTCTAAACTTGCTGTATATCACAATCTGATTGGTCGATTACTTTAAGGGTAATGCCATGTCGACAGATGTGTGAAGGTGATGAACAATGAGGTCGGATCCCCAATACAGCTAGCTGCCTTACCTGCTCGGAGCAACAAAACGTGGGACGAAAAGAAATGCATAAAAACTGATCTAGTTAGACACCAGATAATTTCACCCACTTTCCATTTTCCATTAAAGTAAGAACAATGACTAAAGGTGTCTGAGATCAGGGTAAAAAATTAAAGGTAAAGTTGTCCTTGTGCTTAACTAATTAAGCACTACGCCATGAAGGGGTATGGGGGAGTGGATGTATAGATCCACATTTTTTTGACCTTGGCAATAGCTGGAGGTGAGTGGTCGGCTTCATGCCCCGGCAGCTTTACCTTCGGAGATAGTGGCCCCGGTACCCATGGGATAGGAGGTTGGATGGAAGCCAGAGCTGGTCTGGACGACGTGGAGATGAGGAAATTCTTAACCCTACTGGGACTAGAACTCCGACCCCTTGGTCGTCCAGCCCATAGCCAGTCGCTATACCGACTACGCCAACCCAGTTCTGAGATCAGGGTGCTGATGATAATATTTGGACCCAAGGAGAGGATGGAGAAAAATGCACGACGGGAAGTTTCGTAACGTGTACTCTTCGTCAAATATAATTAGAATGATTAAGTCAAGGAGGATATGATGGACACGGCATGTAGCACGCATGGGAGAAAAGAGGAATGCATATGTTTTTTGTCTTTGCCAGAAACCGATACGGAAAGAGCCACTAGGAGAACCTAGACATAGGTGAGAGGAAAACGTTAAGATGGATCTTGGAGAAAACCGGTGAGGAGGTACGTATTTGATTACTTCCCGGTAATAAACAAGAAAAAGAAACAGCATACGTCTTGGTTCGGGGTCTTAAATACAAGGCGCGAAAGTGAAGAAAATATTTGCACTACATAAATCTGGAAAGTAAACAGACCTGCAGGTGCAGAGTTCCTCACCCGGAAAGCCATGAACGGCTGTTAAGAAATGCCACGATAATTAGACACACGCCATGAAAGCTAGCGTCTCTCTCCAGGAATCCCACTCAGCTGGGGGCAGAAACACAAACATGGCGTGAGGAAAGGTTCTGCAGCTAAAGCATTATACGAGGTCTCCAACTGGCAGCGTATAGCGAGCGGGTGGGTGGGGGGGGCACCACGAGAAGCTGTATGATATATATGCCTATAAAACTGGTAATTAAAATTCATAATTTTAATTAGAAGAGAACGAAAAACAGTGTCCCTAAAACAATCCAACGTGCAAAACACATGCCACTAAGTAGAATCTAGTAAAAACTTACCTGCTAGGTCATGGAAGTACAGGGGATGGACAAAAATATGGAAACACCTCGTGAAATGCATGCCTGAATTGAAGTGTTTATTTTAGCGACGTTTGTAGGTCACGCTGTCGTATCTGCCCAACACCACTACCTGTACAACCTCCGCAATACGTTGCAAGCTTCATTTGTTGTCGAGACACTGTTCTGTGCAGTTTTTAGTGCATCGTGTCAGAACTAACAGAATTCGAACGCGGGCAAATTGTTGGGGTCCATATGGTGGGTGCTTCCGTAACCAAGGTAGCCGAGGTTTTTGGTGTTTCGCGAGGCACAGTATCCAAGATTATGACCGCATACAGGAGGACTGAAAAACCCGCATCCGATAAACACCAGCGTGGACGGAAATGTGTGCTGAGTGATCGAGACAGACGAACACTGCGTAGGATTGTGACGAAAAATAAGAAGACTACAGCTGCAAAAGTGACTGCTGAACTGAATGTCACGCTCACAAACCCTGTCAGCACCAAAACAGTACGAAGGGAACTCCACAAGCAGGGTATTTCTGGACGAGCTGCAATTCCAAAGCCACTCATCAGTGATCAAAAGGCCACTAAGAGGAGAGTGTGGTGCCGAAGTCATAAAACCTGGACTATGGAGCAATGGAAGACGGTCATTTGGTCCGATGAGTCCACCTTCACACTGTTTCCGACTTCTGGCCGAGTTTACGTCTGGAGAACGCCATCCCAAGCCTACGATCCAGATTGTTTGCTGCCAAGCGTGAAACATGGCGGGGGTTCGATCATGTTATGGGCAGCCATATCGTATTCTGTCGGACCCATCATTACCCTGCAGGATCACGTCACTGCCAACGTCGGACCCATCATTACCCTGCAGGATCACGTCACTGCCAACGACTATGTGACCATTTTGGGCGACCAGGTCCATCCCATGGTGCAAACTTTGTTCCCTAATGGTGATGCCATTTACCAAGGCAACATTGCCTGTGTTCACATAGCTCACATCGTCCAGGACTGGTTTTCTGAGCACGAAGATGAAGTGTCACGTCTGCCATGGCCCCCACAATCGCCAGATATCAATATTATTGAGCCTTTGTGGTTTGTTTTGGAGAGCAATCTGCGTGGGCGCTATCCACCTACATCATCGATAACAGAACTTACCATGTTTTTCAGGAAGAATGGTACAAGATTCCCTTGCAAATCATACAGGACCTATATTTATCCTTTCCAAGGAGACTGCAAGCAGTTCTGCAAGCAGTTCTGCAAGCAGTTCTGCAAGCCTGAGGTTGTCCTACACCATATTAGCCACGGTAATGTTTTTTTTTTGTTGGGTGTTTCCATATTTTTGTCCATCCCCTGTACGTCAAAAGAGGTGCTCTGGGAAGCGTACTGGGGTTACATGATAATATCTTAATAATAACTGTTTTAATTAGTCGTTGAGGGGGCATGCGGCAGCGTAGTTGGTTGAGGCACTATGCTACACGTCAGAAGGTCGCGGGTTCGGCTCTCGATGAGGTCACTGGAATTTGCAATTGACCTAAACCTTCCAGCTTCACTGTGCCACTGGGGTCGACTCAGCCTCTAACACAAATGAGTGACAGGGATCTTCCTGCGGCTAAAGAGCGGTCGGAGTGTGAGGCTGACCTCACCGCCACCTGCGAGCCGATTGTCTAGGAAATGTTGGAGCCTCGACGTCTCACACTCGATGATGATCGCAAAGTACACGGCGATTTCCGCTCTACGAACGGAATCTCTTCCGGATTGTGTTGAGCTGTCACATTACTGGACGGGGTTTGGGTAAGATCGTAAGTACAAGTAACATTTTCTATGAACGCACTTGACATTGGTTGGGCACATTCTGTTGAGGGCAGTAAAACGACGTTCTTAAAAAATGTCTTGATATGAGAACATAAGGCGTAGAGCTAACAGAAATCATTTCTATTAGCATACTATTCTCGAAGATCCATGCGGTGGCTTCTATAAACCTCTATTTGTTTGCAATCCAAAGAGCCTGGCGACACGTACTTTCACGAGCGACTGCTAAATATTGTAAGGTAAGTTAAAGTTGTAGTGCGCCCCATAGCTCAAGCGGTTAGTCGCTGGATTCCCACAGCAGCGGCCCGGGTTCGATCCCGGGTCTGGTCAAGTGGGATTTCTGGTGAAAAAAGTGGCGCTGGGGCGGGTTTTCTACGAGTACTTTGGTTCCCCTGCCAATCTTCATTCCATCAAATTCTCCATCATCATAATCACCCGGGGCAGGTACAACAGGCCAATCAGTGGCCGCCGTGCCGAGTGGACCAAGTTGCACTCCACCCCCACTAAGAGAAAAAAAGGTAAAGTTGCCCTTGTGCTTAACTAATTAAGCATTACGCCATGAAGGCATACAGGGGAGTGGATGTATAGATTCGCGTTTTCTTGACCTCGACAACTGATGGTGGTGACTGACGAGCGTCACGCCCCGGCCACTTCACCCCTTCCCCCGGTAATCATTGTATGAGGCTGGGTGGGCCCCAGAACCGGTCTGGACGACATGGAGAAGAGAAAATTCTTGTCCCTACCGGGATTCGAACTCCGATTCATCGGAAACAGGGTAAGGTTACTATAGGTAAAGTTGTCCCTGTGCTTAGTTAATTAAGAATCATGCAATGGAGACGTCTGGGAGAGTGGAGGTATAGCTCCTTGATGAAAAAGGAAATGACTACATTCTAAAATGTGTGAATACCAAACAGTCAAGGCAGATACTGTACAAACATTGGGGGAAAATAAATTTTTCGTCCAATAATATTGAGCCGGGATAGCTCAGTCGGTATAGCGACTGACTACGGGGCTGGATGTGTGAATACCAAACAGTCAAGGCAGATACTGTACAAACATTGGGGGAAAATAAATTTTTCGTCCAATAATATTGAGCCGGGATAGCTCAGTCGGTATAGCGACTGACTACGGGGCTGGATGATCCAGGGGTCGGAGTTGGAGTCCCAGTACAGTCAAGAATTTTCTCTTCTCCACGTCGTCCAGCCTGGCTCTGGGGCCCACCCAACCTCCTATCCAATGGGTACCGGGAGCTCTTCCCCCGAGGGTAAAACGGCCAGGGCGTGAAGCCGACCACTCACCTTCAACTAGTGCCGAGATCAAGAATACGTGGTTGTATAGATCCACTCCCCTATACGACCTCTAACTAGTTAAGCACAGGGACAACTTTACCTATTTTTACGTCCCACAGTAATGATCACACCTCTGAAATGTTGTTTCTAGTCTAGAGAGAGAAGCAGCGCTACAGTTTCACGCTCTTGGATACGTTGCCACGGTGCTCCATAAAACAGCTACCGGTTTCTAAACTAGTTATCTCGTACAGACCGCACGACTCGACTTAACGTGACCCACTAATGTAAACAATGTGAAATTAATAAGTTCATAGTTAAAACCCTTCGAAACGTGACAAAAGTTAACGGTTCAGAATGCTGGTAACAATAACGTGGTCGGCTCCAACTGTACTGCAGTTGTGTGTGTTTTGCAGGCTGTTTAACGAGCCTACACAGCAGTGGCTGGAGGATATACACTGGTCTCTACATTACTGCTCTCCTCAGCAAATATTTCATTGCTCCCCCCCNCAATTCTTAATTTTGCGTTCTTCTTCAATTTTTGTTTCGTTATCAAAATCCACACACATTAAGTTGTTATCAAATAATACTAAGTAAAAAAAATTACAGGTATCCCTGTAACAGGCCGTGAAGGCCCACAGGGTTGTGAGACGTTGAGGGTCCCACATTATCTAGACAATCGGCTCAGAGATGGCGGTAAGGCTGTCAGCCCTATGCGCCGCCCACCCTTTACCCCCAGGGACATTCCAAGACTATTCCTGGTACTCATTTCTGTTAGAGGCTGAGTCGACCCCACGGCCATAGTGAGGCTGGAAGGGTTAGGTAAATTGAAAAATCCAATGACATCATCGGGACTTTAACCCGCGACCTTCCGGCTTGTAGCATAGTGCCTTAACCAACTACGCTACCGGGTGCCCCACCAAGTAGTAATATTCATCAATATTTTACAAATGCACGAAATTAAACAACCGACCCATCACAAGAGACTCAGTTTTAATATATAACTTTGCATAATATTCTTCGCCCTTTAATCAAGTACACAGCCTTTCCCAAGGCGGCGGCGCCTCAAACTATGGTAAGCATTGGTCTGATCGTCGTGCCATAGCTCAGGCGGTTAGTCGTCGGCTTTCCACAGCGGGGGTCCGGGTTCGAGCCCGGGCCATATCATGTGGGATATATGGTGGACAAAGTGGCGCTCGGGCAGGTTTGGTCCGAGTACTTCGGTTTCCCCTGCCAATCTTCATTCTACCAATTTCTCCACAATCACCATCATCTTATCTTCTGGGGCTAAATAGGCCAGTAGTGGCCGCAGTACCAAGTGGACTCAGTCTCACCCCACTAGCAATAATAATAACCATTAGTTTAGTACGACAGGCGAACATGGGCCTGCTGCTTTATGGGTTGCAACGTTCACATCAGTCAACTGCAAGTACCACAATTCTGTAGCAAGTTTGGGGAATTCAAGCGAACGCGGCGATATCCAGGAGTGGGTATAAGTGTGACACTGTGTTGTTATTGGTGAAACGTGTCAGTGCAAATTTAACATCTGCTAGTCAGGAACACGTAACAATGTTTGGTAATTATCAAGAAACCGACTAAATATTTTGTACACACTACGCAGACCTTTACGAAAGAGGCACGTCGCAATGTTAAATGTTACATTGTTATAATGGGAATGATGTTCAACCTTGAAAATCAATAAACAGAACTCATAAATATCAAATCGCTCCCTAATGCTGAGCAACGTTTACAGAACAGGCGGAGCAGCTTTGCTTCTGACTTATATCTGGGAGGTCCCCAGTTTGAATCTTGGCGAAACTCCGAACATCCTGACCAACATCTTTCACAGTCATCCCCAGCCACTCCAGGCGAATGCGGGGTTAGTGGTTTAATTAGGCCAGGGCCACTTTTATATCCTTTCCAATTTAACATTCATTAATCACCTTGCCATTCGACGCTCCACATTGAGATACAGATAACATAACAATATATAATTAGGGCAAGTCAACTTGCTGAAGTTAGTTCTACACTTGGATTGCATGGAAATGGTGTAATTGCAAACCGAAAAACACTGACCTGCTTCAACTAATTATATATAGGGAAGTCTAGTAAGGTGACGTAAGTATTGCTTCAAGACAGCTTGGCTCAGAAACGTGAGCAAACGCTAATTTTACAAAGTCATATGGAAAGTTCAGCAAAACACGCCGAGACATTCAGCACGGAAGTCCGAAAAAAAATAAGTTCATCTTATTACTGACTTCCAGGTCAATGAATTGGATAAATTTCTGGGACCACGTGGTAGCGTAGTTGGTTGGGGCACTATGCTACAAGCCAAATGGTTCGAGTCCCGATCAGATGGATATTCTCAACTGACCTAATCCTTCAAGCCACACTATGACCCTGGGGTTGACTTAGCCTCTAACTGAAACTAGTACCGGGAATCTTCCTGGGGGTAATGGGAGGCCGGCGGTTAAGGCTGACAACCTTACAACAAAAGGACAATAAAATCAAAGCTGAGATGGGGGAATACAAAGCATGCATGACAGGCGAGAAATTTCTACAAAACTTTAGTCGGCAAACTGAATGAAGGAGAATATCTCGCATAAACGGAACTGGGGAGTGGTCAGCTTCACGCCTCGGCCGCTTTACTCCAGGGGAAGGAGCCCTCGGTAAAAATTGGACAGGAGGCTGGGTGTGGCCCACAACCGGCCTGGACGACGTGGAAAGGAGAAAATTCTAGATCATACCGGGACTCAAACTTCGACCCTTCTGCGTCCAGCCAGTAGCCAGCTGCTATACCGACTGCGCTACTCCTGCTCTTACCTGGGTTACCTATAAGTAAATTAAAGGATAATATTAAAACCGATGTGAATAGATTATATGAGAGTGTGCACTGGACTCCTCTGGTACAGGACAGGAACCAGTGGCGAGCTCTTGTGAACAAGGTAATGAAACTTCAGGTTCCATAAAAGGCGCGAAATATCTCGACCGGTTGAACTACTCGGTTATTAGTCTGTTCTGTTCCATGGAATTAGTTAAGCTAGTTTTTACAACATTAACAACACAACGCAAAGGATAAGACGAGCAGTTCCGGCTGAAACGTCACAACAGAATAACCCCATTTATTTCTTTTGTAAAATGGATGAGCAACTGCTGCGAAAAACACGTTCATTGACGATTGGTCTGCTAGAATAGAGCAGTAAATCCTTAAGACAGAAGCGGGACGTTCCTCTGAAAAGTCGGTATCTCCTTGACTACAAGAGGACTGCGATCTAACGTCGCGTAGTTTGGTGTAAATCCATCGCCGTTTGGATGAGCGCACGGCCTCCATATTTAGGGTCGCAGAATAAGACAAGCAATCAACAGTTTTGCTTTGAAGCCTACTTATTGCTGCTTTCTTGCTTGACTTAAGAGCCGGGATAGCGTAATCGGTATAGAGACTGGCTACATGCTGGACGACCGAGGGGTCGGAGTTCGAGTCCCTGTAGGGGCAAGAATTTTTTCTTCTCCAAGTCGTCCAGACCGATTCTGGGGTCCACCCAACCTCACATCAAAGGGGTACCGGGGGTAAAGCGGGCGGGACATGAAGCTGACCACTCACCTCCAGCTAGTGCCGAGGCCAAGAAAATGTGGATCTACAGAATCACTCCCCATACACCTTCATGGCTTACCTTGCCTGATTTATTTTTCGAGCACGGACATGGAGGCGACACTTTCTTCCGAAACGTCGGTGGGCTTCTACCAAAGTACGCGACGTTAGAACCCAGAAGTCACTGTCTGAGAACCTCAAGTCTAACAGTGTCACAACCCAGGCAACAGTAATCTTCATAGTCTGACGCGGGAACCTCAAGTTATCAGCTGTATACGAGACAGGTGGCGCAACGACATGGATGGCACAAACAGATTCAAGAATATGTCACCACAGCATAATCAATCAAAGGGAGACTCTCAGCTTGACACTGCCAACAAATTCTCCACTTAACAGCCTAATACTCGTACTACCTACCATATTCACTGTAACGCTCTTGAGCAAGCGATCCTAACAGAACAGACCTACACCAGGAGTAGGCAAACTACGGCCCGTAGTTATCTTGTGGATGGAGATATTGCGGAAAATGTACCCAACTGCATGATTCTTAATTCATATCAACAGTTAGAATTATCTCAATAAACATACTAAGTATTTTTTCACAGGAACGTAAGAAGTTTGAGAGCCGGGATAGTTCCGTCAGTACGACGACGGGCTACGTGCTGCACGGCCGGGGTTCGATTCCCGGAAGTGGTAAGAGATTTCTTTCTTCTCCATAGCGTAAAATCCGTATCTGACGCCCACCCAGTCCCTTATTCAACGGGTACCGGAGGGTTTATCCCGTGGGGTAAAAAGGCCGGGGCGTGAAGCTGTCCACTCACCTCCAACTAGTGCTGAAATCAAGAAAGTTGAAATTACACCTCCATGCTCCAATACGTCTTCATAGCATGGGGCTTAAATAATTAAACTCGGGGCCAACTTTACAATGCGTAAGAAGTTTAAGTGATTTCTGCAGCCGTAAACATTTATCAGACTTTTACTTATTTCCGATAGCTCAACTTCTGTATAGATACACTATATGTAAATTGTCTGTCACGTGTTTCGGCCTTTCAGCCATTATCACGTATGCAATTTGACTGTTGGCTGCACTGCTCACCGTTACATTGACCACTCTCTCCTACGTCAGTAAAGAGAATAAGAACTCGCTATTCTCCACAGAGTTATCAACGCATGCGCAAATAAAGAAAACCATCCATACTTGCATTACAGGTAAAGTTGTCCCTATGCTTACCTAATTAAGCACTATGGCAAGAAGACGTATGGGGGAATGGATGTGTAGATCCACATTTTCTTGACCTGGGGACTAGTTGGAGGTGATTGGTCAGCCTCACGCCCGCCCGCCCTCCCGTTTTAACCCTGGGGAACGAACCCATTAAATAGGAGGTTGCGTGGGCCCCAGAGTCTCTCTGGAAGACGGTGAGAAGAGAAAATTCTTGACCCTACCGGGACTCGAACTCCGACCCCTCGGTCATCCAGTCAGTAGCCAGTCGCTATACCGACTACGCTATATTAGTAAACAGTAAACGGCACTTCTCATTTCCAAGAATTAAAACAGTCTGATGAAATATTCGACTGTGCAATGAAGTCATTAAGGGCGTGATTAGCTAAATCAACCGGAAACCCTCATTATTTCGACAGAAATCAGTGCTGTATATCTGGGAGGGAAGAAGTCAGCAACTTAATGCCAACAGTTCAATATCCGGGTCAATGAGGTTGTTTCTCCCGGGAGGAACCTCGTCTTGGTGGAGATGAACTGACAGACAATTCTGTGTGATTGGCGGATGTCTCATGCTCCGCCGGTGTTTAAGAATAGCCAGCGCGCTTTGCTGCTCTGAATGTAAGCTCCACGCCACAGACCTAGGAAACTTAACTTACCTTGGCTCATGGAACGAGAAGGCACGGGGGGGGGGGGGGATTGGGGCCGGGGGAGGGCTCCAAGGCCCCCACAAAGGAGACATGGACTTACTTACTTACTTAGTTACTTACTCATGGACCTGAGCCCTACTTGAGAAGCCGCCAATTCTGCAGGTACTCAAGAATTTCCCGGCATTTTATGGAACCCGAAGGTTCATTACCGTGTCCACAAGAGCCCTCCACTGGTCCCTATCCTGAGCCAGATCTATCCAATCAATACCATCCCATCCTATCTCTCTAAGATCCATTTTAATATTGTTCACCCACCTACGCCTTGGTCTTCCCAGTGGTCTCTTTCTTTCTGGCTTGCCCACCAATATCTTATATGCATTCCTCGCCTCCCCCATTCGTGCTACATGCCCTGCCCACCTCATCCTCCTTGACCTTATCATTCTAATTATACTTGGAGAAGAGTACAAGTTATGAAGCTCCTCATTACGCAGTTTTCTCCAACCTTCTGTCACTTCATCTCTATTTGGTTCAAATATTGTCCTCAACACCCTGTTCTCAAACGCCCTCAGTCTGTGTTCCTCCCTTAATGTCAGAGACCAAGTTTCACACCATACAGAACCACAGGCAAAATTATACTTTTCTATATTATAATTTTTATGTTTTTTGACAGCAGACGAGAAGACAAAAGGTTCTGGACCGAATGGTCGCAATCATTACCTGAGTTCAATCTCCGCTTAATTTCCACCTGAATCACATTTTGATATGTTACTGTCATTCCCAAATATCTGAAGTGTGCCACATTTTCAAAACATCTGTTTCCTATCTTTATATTATGATTTTACCTTGCATTTTGGTGACAAGACAGCAACATATACGTAGTTTTCTCTGTGTTTACTTCTAGACCAACCTCTTTACTTGCGTCAATTAAAGTTTGTGTAGTTTTTCTCTATGGTATCTACATTATCACCCAGCAGATTCACACCATCAGCATAGACCAACAGCGGATGTGTCCCGTTAGGACACATGGACATGGACTGCAAAACAATGCTGAAGCCTCAAATAAATGGTGAATATAATTCTTGGTGAAAGCTGCTTCTCCTTCATTCTGACCAGTACGCATATCCTTGCACAAATAAAATTATTTAACCGACTCAATGGAGAAAATCCTCCTCAGGCGCTAACAGTCGCTCATCTAATTAGGAAATTCCTAGCGTTTTACGGAACCTAAGGTCCGTTAGAGTGGTCACATCACCTCGACAGTAGTCCCTATCCATAGCCATCTGAATCCAATATAAATTTTCCTGCCATACTTTTAAGGATTTATTTAACATTATCATCATCATTCTGTGAGTCGGCTGGCTGGACAACCGTGTGGTCGGTGTTCGAGTAGCGGTGGGATCAAGGATTTTCATTTCTACATGTCGTTCAGACAGGCTCTGGGGTCCACCCGACCTCCCATCCAATGGGTACCCGGGGCTTTTTCCCCGGGGGTAAATCGGCCGGGGCGTGAAGCTGACCACTCGCCTCCCAATGCCGAGGTCAAGTAAACGTGGGTCTATACATCAACTCCCCAATACGCCTTCATGGCGTAGTGCTTAACTATTAAAGTACAGGGATAATTTCACCTTACTTTTTACCATTTACATCTGGATAGTCTAAATGGTCTTCTCCCTTCGGGGTTTTCGACCACAGTTTTTATTGTGCGTTTCTCATTGTCCCATACGTGCTAATACCCCATCCATTTTATCCTCCGTGATTCGAGGAATATATTGCTTGAAGACCAAAAATTATTAAGCTTATCATGTGCCTATGATCATTTAAAATTTCGTATGAAATTTTTATCACACGGAAATTCAAATATAATACAAACACAACCAGCAGACCAACGAACCAGATAGACGTCATCAGCCCGTAACATGACACAGAATTTTCCTTCTTAACCCTTCAAAGCCCATTCGTTACTATAGTACGTACTACCCACTTTAACATACTAAAATTCAATTCTGCCCCCAGAGTGAATATGTGTATTTTCGTATGGTTCTCGCAATAAACAGCGATTGTTTCCCTAAACAGCACTAACCGGTTGGACTTTTGTGGCGGAGACGTAATGTGTTTCCTGTGAGGTACGAACTGAACTTTATAAATTATTTAAAAGAAATTTGGTGTTTAAAGTGGCCGTGTGGAGGCGGGGTCGAATACCTCCAGTGTGACCTTGCGAGTCGTAGGAGGGGACGAAAAGGGAAGTCTCAGATCTGAGACAGTAATATATGGTCGTGAGTGTAAAGGGACTTGGAACCGAGAAAGACTGCGCTGGCAAGGACCAACAGCATATACAAAAGACCCGTCCTCTCGTTAGAGAGGGCGCTTCACAAAAAACAACCGTAACTGTCAAACATTAACTGAATGCAATCTGCCTGCAGTATATTCATTTTCAATCTTAGGTCTTACATAGTGACATAAAGCACCTATGATTTCTCAGCGATCTGAGAGGTTATGATTTTAGCATGACTTTAAGTAACACTTTGTGTACTTTGTTCTTGATTCTTAGACCTAAGAATACCTCCACGTTACCTGTTACACTACTCAATATAAATACAAATGATAGAATTCACCAGTGCTTTGTCCTAACAAAACCAACGATTCGTGGACTATTACCTTGTAAACTTTTGCATATTCACGATGACCTACACGCCCCCACATATTAGCACGTATGTGTGTGTAGATAAGATTGTAAAAGTGCATTATACTAATTTCGTGCTTATATGCTTATACAAACACAAAATATCAACCAAATACGTGCTCCTGTCGACATCCCCTTTCTCCTGCCATTTGCTACAGAATTCGTGTCATACACCATTCATTGCTGTTACAGCGTTATCTTTACCATAACTTTACACAACAAGCTGCAAGCTGGGGTCGATACAAGGACGTGCCTTGAATGGTCCCGTATTCTTGTGGATCGAAAGATATTTTCTCTGTGTTCATGTCATTAGGAATCACCCCATTTGGACACTCGGTAGCGTAGATGGTTGAGGTACTATGCTACAAGCCGGAAGGTCGCGGGTTCGATTCCCGATGTCATTGGATTTTTCAATTGACCTAATCCTTCCAGATGCACTATTGCCCTGGGGTCGACTCAGCCTCTAAAGAAATGAGTACCACGAAGCTTCATGGGGGGGGGAGGACGGGCGGCGTGCAAGGCTGACCTCATGACCATCTGTTATCAGACTGCTCGAAATGTGGGAGCCTCGAAGTCTCACGGCCCTGTGACCTGTTACAGGGATAGCTTTACGTTTTTTATACGAATCATTTCCTTGCTTGTAAATATAAGCGACATATGGGTACTACAAGCTCGTCCCAAAACAACATAGACTACTCCTACAGATACACCTCTTAAAGAAAAGGTTTGTGTTCAGCACTGACGAGACTAATAATTCTGGCGCTTTCGGTTTTGCTGCCTATGCATATCAACTGATGAATGCTAAATTCTGACGTTCTCTCATAAGGTGTATAAGTCACAAAATCAATGAGAATCATTCAAAGAGTACACAGAACATGACGCCCTATCTCATGATTCCCTAGGGCTCAGATTACGCCGTGCCATAGCTCAGGCGGTTAGTCGCTGGCCTCCCACCGCAGCAGCACGGGTGAGGTTACGTGAGATGTGTGATGGACAAAGTGGCGCTGGGGCAGGTTTTCTCAGAGTACTTCGGTTTCCCTTGCCAATCTTCATTCCACCAATTGCTCCACAGTCCCTAGCATCTATCACCCGGGGTTGGTACAAAAGGCCAGCAGTGACCGCTGTACCAAGTGGACTCACTCTCACCCCAGTAAGAATAATAACAAAAAAAAAAAAAAAGGCCCAGAATAAAATTCAGTGGTGTATGTCCAAAAATACATTTACAGTTATGTTTATAAAGGAAATCATCGGCCATCTTTAGCTGAAACATGTAGAGGATCTATTTTATTATGGTGACATGTCAAACCGTTGGGAACCGACCGTATATCAAGAGTCTGTCTTCGTGGTAACTCGCTCCACATCCTAACAACGGTTTCGCATGTCACATTAATAAGAACACTGTTGTACTCGATGGAATTCAATCCTAATGCTGGCCTCAAAGTGGAGTGAAAGAAACTGGCACGCGGAAAAAAGGTAAAGTAGTCCCTGTGGTTAATTAATCACGTCACTCATTAAGACGTATGGAGAAGTGGAGGCACACCTCCAAAGCTGGGTGGGCTCCGCAGCCGGTCTGGTGACAGTGGAGAGGAGAAAAATTTCTTGCCATTGTTGGAAATTGAACCACGGTCTTCCAGCCCGTAGCGCTATCGACTAGCTATCCCGGCTCCTGGCACACGGTAACATTCGTGTAAGTGTCGCATGTGTGTGGGTTAATTCACGACGCTGTACTGACATCGCCGACAAGCGGCGGTCGCTCGGTCGGTATAGTTCGCTTGCGGACTAGAACCACGGGGTTTTGTTTCGTTTGTGTCAATATCCGGGGAGTAGCATACAAAGCGTCGAATGGTAGGACGACAGACGGCTTAAGAGTTCTAAAGGATGTGGAAGGACGCGGACCTAGCCTGATGGACGTACTATCGCGGAATTTGCTACAGGGACTACGGAAAATCAACAAACACCTCAGTCAGGATGATCAGTGTCTAGGAGATTCGAACGCAGCACCTCCCGAATATGCGTCAAGAAGGTTACCGCTACGCCAACCCGCTCGATGGCATACCTCAAACGGACTTGCCCAACCCTATAAGCGAGTGTAAAACATCAATAAGGACCTTAAGTAAAATGTCTCTTCAAATGGACGGCAATTCACCTTCGGGTTCCATAAAAAGCAGGACGTTCTTGATCATCCGAGCGATTACTCAAATTTCATCAAAGACTCGGCTTTTAATATTCAGTTAAACTGGTCATTATACGTAAAATTGTCCCTGTGTTTAACTAATTAAGCACTACGCCATGAAGACGTCATGTTCGAGTGGTTGTATGGATCCACACCTTCTTGACCTCGGCACTAGTTGGAGGTGAGTGGCCAGCTTCACGCCTCGGCCGCTTTACCCTCGGAGTAAGAGCTCCCCTATACCCATTGGATAGGAGGTTGGGTGGACCTCAGAGCCGGTCTGGACGACGTGTAGAAGGGAAAATTCTTGACCTTACTGGGACTCGATTCATACCCCTCGGTCGTCCAGCCCGTAGCCAGTCGCTATGGTGACTGCGCTATCCCGGCTCCTCACGCTCAGCCCGTAGCCAGTCGCTATACTGACTGCGCTATCCCGGCTCCTCACGTCCAGCCCGTAGCCAGTCGCTATATCGACTGCGCTATCCCTGCTCCTGGTCATTATATACGTACACGTCTTAACACATATCTTTCAATAAATTAAAGACCACAGATGTTAAATTTCGGGAGCCGGGATAGCGCAGTCGGTACAGCGACTGGCTACAGGCTGGACGACAGAGTGGTCGCAGTTCGAGTCCCGGTAGGATCAAGAATTTTCTCTTCTCCATGTCCTCCAGACCGGCTCTGGGGTCCACCTAACCTCCTATCTAATGGGTACCGTGGACACTTTCTCCGGGGACAAAGCGGCCGGGGCGTGAAGCCGACCACTCAACTCCAACTAGTGCCGAGTTCAAGAAAATATGTATCTATACATCCCCTCCCCCTTACGTCTTCATGGCGCAGTGCTTAAATTTCACTGCACATCAATTCTAGTAGGGGTCTACATGGGAGGACAATACTAAAATGGACCTTAAAGAAATGGGCTTAGAGGTCTCGAGCAGAATAAGGGACCAGTGGTTTCTGAACACAGTAATGAACCCTCGGGGTTTTAGCCACGTGAGCAACAATGACGCTTCCAAGAACGATTCAGCACTGTCTACTGTCAACTAGGAATTTCACTTTAGTTTAATTTTCGTGCGTAAGAATCAGACAACACAAAAATAATATAAATTAACGTTGCAAAATGAGGTATCCCAATATATCGTTACTCATTCTCGAACCAGTCTACTTACGTAACACTAACATAACTATTAACACACAATTAACATACACTGTAATATATTTAAAGAATGTTTAGGATTCTAGTCATCCGCTTGCAAAGCAAAATGCAGACTATACACACACACGCAATGAAACTTCACAGAGAAGGAATATTTACAAACATGTAAATTGTTACGAGATGTCGAAATTACGTGGTGGCTTTCATTAGCCGTAATACGACGATGATTTGAATTTGTAAGAAGCACAATAGTGTTTACCTTCATATACTGTAATGCTGAAATAACCTTGCAGAGTTGGTAGAATGTCTATTTGTACATGCCACAAGCCAGTCTAGCCAAACACCAGAAGAGAGCACCCACAAGTCTGGAGAGGCAAGTATTACTGGCCACAATATTTGTCAATACGACAAAAAGCGTATAAAATGACGTAAGTAGGAGCGAGTGATAAAGCACAAATAATTAATTTTCATCATTTAAGATTCGAAAGTTGGAAGCCTTATTACGAGGGTGGGTTATTAAATAGGTCACAAATGGATATAAAACGTAAAATATGTGATATTAGAACACAGAAAATACGTTTATTTCGTGACATATCCTCGTACACATGTACCATCGCCTTACTAGTGCGTCGAAGTATTTTGACTGTTGCCTCAGCCACTTCCTCACCTCCGCTTCAACCTCTTCGCCATCAGCGAAACGTTTGCCAAGTATCTCAACCCAGTGTGAACGGCCTTACGCGAGAAGTACTTCACATAGTAAACATAAAATATTTCTTTATGAAAATCCTTTGCACTGATCCCTTCTACCCACAAAAAATGCACGACAGAACGCTACTCTTCGGTAGTAAAATCTTCAAGCACGGTCGCCATTTTTACTACTGAAACCAGCCTCCGAACTTGCGCATGCGCATCTGCTACCTAGTATGTCATGAAGCTGGACTGTGTGCTGTAACCTAATGATACACACAGAAAACCTATTAAGTCAATCACAGCCGTTTTACTTCTATTTGTGGTCTATTTACTGACTGTCCCTCCTATTTTCCTTCTAGATCTGAATTTTACCCAGCACTCCCAACCAGCCGGAGACTTTGCTTGGAATAGGGACTGGTATGTCCATTGTCGAAAGATAGACTTCATGTGAAATTTCTTTTTGAAAAGAACTGGATTTTATTTTGCGTTGGAATACGTACTTGGAAACTCGAGAAGGGGTTCTTTGTTTGGCATTCCTTTTCAATGTGTAGACACGATACAAGAGCTTCTGAGAAACTACGCTCATTTTTCTACCAGCAGCGGTGGATCAAAATGCACTTATAAATGTACGTGTCGTTTCATAAATCCAAATCATAAGTTAGGTATATATTCCTTCTGCTGATTAGCAGAGGAAAATAGTTTCTCATCCACGCCGGATAGTCAGGAGTCTACTGTACAAGTATTAGCAAAAATAATTCTTATTTGTGCATGGTTTCTAACAGAAATGAGTACCAGGAATTAATTAAATAATTTTCCTGGGAAGTAAAGCGCGGCCGGAGCGTAAGGCTGACCTTACCGCCATCTTTGAGACGATTCTCTAGATAATGTGGGACCCTCAACGTCTATGGGCCTTCAGGGCCTGGTACTGGGATAGCTTTACTTTTTTACTCTTACTTTTTCACTACCATAGACTTTATAGGGTCGAGTGGTAAGATTATTGGTGAATAATGAAATGAAAAGGATATTGTCACGAAACGGAGTGACTACAGACGAGGTCTGGATTTCAGATTGGATTTATTGACTATTTATATACACGACTCGTGACTACACTTAATTATAGCGCCACTGATGATATCCACACTTTACAAATCACTACATCACACGTCAGTTCTTTTCAGTCTGTTGTGTCTTCACCAGTCGTTCCCTGGTAACGGCTTTAATAGTGGAGATTCATCAGATTCCGCGTCACTTCGTTGACCACCGGCTCTCAACTGCATTGATTAAGTTTTCTCTTCACAGATTCACATGTCTCTCTGATCTCTTGCTTCAATTTTCCTCCTTATAGCATCTCGGAACGGACCGAGCAGAAAACATCGTTCATTGTTTTACTACAATAGTTTAAGTGTGAACATGTTTGCGAAGGCGTTACTCAGTAAACGGCTGCGTATATTCATTAGGAATCTGTTGCCTAGCAGCGTATGTTGTTTCGACGTAGTTACCCGGTAACGGGTCTATACGCCACAATAAAGAAATAAGCAGCCGTTGCCTAATTTGACATCCCGGAATTTCCTTCGCGAAACCGAATAAAACCACGAGACACCGCTGTCGGGACAGCTGGCGTACTGGCCGAGATTCGGAGCACCTACACAAACGGGTCAGAATCGTTACCGCTTGTCTCACACTGCAAGAATAATTATACAAATTCCTGTCCATGTAGTTATCTGTTGCAAGTTTACAAATATCACAATAACAGAGACATATTTCCTGTTTCAATGTAGATTATAATGCATTTATCTGCTTTTCATCAAATATAATTTTTATCCAACGAGATTCACTCTGCGCGGTCCGTCTGTAACACCTGTGGGGTACGTCATACCTTGACTAGGCAACGTCATGAAAGTAGAGTAATGTGTGTTCAAGATGACGCAGGACCAATCACGTGCTGAAAATAGAATCTACTGACTTTCTAACGATGACGTAACGAGAGCTACATCACACAACCTCAAAAATGGTTTATACCACCACGACTACAGAACTACCCAACAGGTACCAGGGTCTCTCTTCCCGGGGGCAAAGAGTCCGGCGCGTGAAATGACCCCTCACTTTCAACCAGTACCGACGTGAAGAAAACGTAGATATACATCCACACCCCCATACGTCTTCAAGGCGTAATGCTTAATTAGTTAAGCAGAGGGACGACTGTAATTTTTACAACTACATAACAGGCCCACATACGAGTACTTCTTGCAAATAGTGTAAGAAAGTAAAATTCGCAATAAAGATTTTATACAATATCCTTGCAATTAGTCGGTGAAATACCTGGCATTGAAGCCTTCAGCATGGTACATCGGCGAAAATCAATAGGGAGCTCATTTGCAATTCATTTCCTACACAAAAGGTCGCTGCTGGTAACCCCAAACCACTGTGGAGGAGGGTGCTGTAAAGACCGGGGCGGGCATTCACAGCGTGGGTAGCAGCTCATACGCAAGAGCTCCAGTCGGTGGGCGATCAATGCAATGCACGTAGTAAAACACACACACGAACACAGCCGAGAGCCACCGCTGTCGTCGCGACGCATGGTATTAGTCGTAGTGACGCCTACACGCGTTACTCAGACTCGCAGTCCACGAAACAATGTGGTGCGGTAATGGTGGAAAATACTGTAATGTGGTAAGTCGTAACTACAGGCGGGGTTTTGGATTGGATATTGGATTTATTGGCCACTTACAGGCCGTAACTACAAATAACTACATTATCCCTGATTTTCACACTTTACAAATCACTACAGCATACGCTAAGTGTTTTCCAGCCTGCAGTGTCTTCACTAGACGTTTTCTGGCAATGGCTTCTAACAATGGCTATTAAACTGCTTCCGTGCTCAAGTCTTCTCTGAACAGTGGATCAATTCAAACTGAAACATTCTTCAAAATTACTGGGTTTTGGACTTTCTTCATCGTCCCCCTATTCTAGAGATTAGAAAACATGACGTTTCGGAAACGGAATCTGTTTCCTTCCTTAGGTGAGGGGGAAAATACCTACTCAGTTCGGTCCCTTAAAAGAGCTAACCTCAATCACTGGACAACCCTTGTCGGATTCAGTGATGGAGGTTAGCTCTTTCTAAGGGTACCAACTCAGTTGGTGTCTTCCTTCCTCACTTGAAGACGGAAACAGATCCAGTTTCGAAACGTCGTGTTTTCTAGTTTGAAGAATACCGGATGATAGAAATAATCCAAAAAGCCAGTAATTCTGAGTCTTACACCATCGTCAGAACCCTTTAGAATCTACTTGAACTAGTCTACTTGAAGTAGTCCCGTACAGAACTGACTTGGTTGCTCCAACTGTCTTCCTTATAACCCCTCGGCACGTACCGAGTAGAAAACACTGCTTCCAACAGAACTTCTACTATTGCGCGTCGATTCTTTGCTACGGGAACTTGTTTACTGAGCAGCTGCCTAGAAACGGCCCTGGTATATTTGCTTGTCTAGTAACTGTTGCATAGTAACGGCTCTACACGCTACAATATACTCGCCGCTCTTTACCGCTTATTACTGTACTCGTACATCTGCATACTAAATATTGATTTCATGCTCTCCCCATTTATGCTATATGATATTGTACTGTACATACAATGATCTTGACGACGGTTTATAACTTGCTGAACATCTATCACCACATAAAATTTCAATGGCCTGCATTAAATAGTTAATTTATCCCGTGTTTTAACGGCGATTTAAATATCGGAAGTTTATATATTTTTTCCTCTCGCTCCCACTTTGGAGCCTAGGGCTGATTTCTCAGTTTCATTGACCATTTTTACAGACGGTAGGACTCCATGGACGGGTGATTAGCCAGTAGCAAGGACTACCTAAACATAGGACAACACAAACACAGAATAAACACACACTAAACACCCATGCCTTGTGTGGGACTCGAACCCACGATCCTGGCTTCCGAGAGAGCGAAGACAGTAATTGGCTTAGACCGCTTGGCTACCGTGACCGGAACTGGCAGTATATAGAGTCCGGTAAGCAAAGAAAGACACTGTACAAGACTAAGAGAAGTGGCCGTAATCTAACAAGAGGTATTCCCCGTGATTTGCGTGCAGGGGGTGAGGGGGATGCGGAAAAACACGAAAAGCCACAGAATAGTAGTTATTTGAGCTGAGACTCAAACCGATAACCTTCCGAATACAAGTCTAAAACGTTAACTACTGAGACCAACCAGTTCGGTGTCCTACAATCGGTATTGTTAACTGCAAGAATATAAAATCATATAAACTGAAAAAGCCTTCACATAACTTTCATGCAGACGTGGGCAACATACAGGTTGTGGAGGCCCATAGGGTTGTAGGACGTCGAGGCTCCCACATTTTCTAGACAATCGGCTCACAGATGGCGGTATGGTTGTCATTCTTACGTGCCGGACGCCCTTTACCCCCCGGAAGATTCCTGGCACTAATTTCTGTTAGAGGCTGAGTGGACCCCAGGGTCATAGTGTGGCTGGAAAAATTAGGTCAACTGAAAAATTCGATCTCATCAGGAATCGAACTTGCGACCTTCCGGCTTGTAACATAGTGCCCCCACTAATATTAAGGGGGGAGGAAATAAGATGAAAGCCTGTCAGTATATTGAACACAAATTATCTGAAGAGGAAACTAGACTCACCTGTCGAAACGTCGTATATATTTAATATAATACACGTAATTTGCATGCAACAGACTTACTGTTGGAAACGGGTTGTTTTCTATGTGGTCAGTGCCGAGATGTTATGAGCAGGACAATTTGAAGCAACAAGTTGCAACAGGAGGCGATGAAAGAACCCAGTGGCTTGGGCTATAATCGGGCCACCATGTTCCTGGGGGATATACGAGTAAATACGGGGACTTGCCCTCCAGCTTGGGGAAGTTTCGAATCTGAGACAGTAAAATATGGTCATGCGTCACGCGGGACTCGGACCCGAGAATGACTGTGCTGATGATAGCCGGCAACAACTGTAAAAGACAGACCCATCCTGTCGTCAGAGAGGATGTTACATAAGGACCATAACCGCAAGTGTTCAGTTGAAAAAACATTTGTCGTGGGTCTCGAAGGGCTTGGCGCCAAGAAGTGATAGGCGGTAAACCGACAGTCGTAAAGTAGCTCTGGCTCTGAAGAGTTCAGCTAAGCTCTGCAAGGGAGGCTGTGAAGAGATGGCAATACAGTTCTGCATGGGCGGCTGTTACAAGAGGATCTGAGAGCGTGAAGCTGAAGAATCTCTACCGCTAGAAGCCGTTGCCAGGAAACGGCTGACTGGAAAAGGCTTACTGTGTGCTGTCGTGATCTGTGAATTGCAGAGATTTGCAGCTACGACGTAATTAATTGTAGTTCCGAGTTCTTTCAATAAATCCAATATACAATCCATTCCCCGTCTACAGTCACCCACAAATCGTGTCAATATAATAAACCACAGGAAGTCTCATTATTTTACTATGGGACTTCCCGAGGAAATGTAATTCTTCTGCTATGGTGAATTATTTTAACAAGTGTAAGGCTTACAAAGCCGGTCACGGTAGCCGAGCGGTCTAAGGCATGTACTATCTTCGCTCGCTCGGAAGCCAGGATCATGGGTTCGAATCCCATACAGGCATGGAAGTTTGGTGTGTGTATGCGTTGTCCTGTGTTTAGGTAGAGTCCTTGCGACGAGCTGATCACCCTTCCAAGGAGTCCTACCGTCTGTATAAAAACGATCAAAGAAACTGAGAAATCAGCCTTATGCTCCAAAGTGGAAGTGAAAGGAAGAAANACAGAACGATTGCGAAATATCAGAAACATTCTAAACATCTGCGATATGTTATTTGTTTGTTTATTTTGGTAAAGCTTCGTGTGCAACTTTTCGTAGAAGTGAAGAAAGCAGTCTTCTGGGATTTGGCACCGTGTATATGTGGTGTTAACCGACGTTTCGGAGGAACGTATCGACCCCATCTTCAGGGTCGGTTAACACCACATATACACGGTGCCAAATCCCAGAAGACTGCTTTCTTCGCTTCTACGAAAAGTTGCACACGAAGCTTTACCAAAATAAACAAACAAATAACATATCGCAGATGTTTAGAATGTTTCTGATATTTCGCAATCGTTCTGTAATACCTGTTATGATTTTAATAAGACACGCAATAAAGGAGTGGGATATAAAAATGTATAACCAAACAGTACTAAAACATCAACCGGTCTTGAGATATGTAAATTCAGCTATAAATCAGTACACATGTTTCCTTTCGTACTAACATTCTGTGAATGAAAATATGTGCGCAATTAATGTCTTACTATAGACCCTATACGAGGAAGCAGAAAATTTAGACTGTGATCTGGCTTATAACCGAGCGCAGTCTCCTGGGTGATTACCGAGGTTTCAGAGATATCTGCTACCTCCATCTTCAAGGTAGATAGATGGATTCGATTCATCCCAAACGTTGATATGCATCAATCAGACTGCATGGTGACAGGTGTCACTGTAAGAACCTCAAATCTCAGTATAAAATTTTATATACAAAATTCAAAACAGGCTAAAAGTCCCGTTCTAATGACATATTCATACAAAAGAGGTAAAGTTATCCCAGTAACAGGCCGTGAAGGCCCATAGGGTTGCGAGACATTGAGGCTCCATTATTTTCTGTAGAGAATCGGCTCACAGATGGCGGTGAAGTTGTCAACCTTTAGCCCAAGGAAGATTCCTGGTACTCATTTCTGTTAGAGGCTGAGTCGACCCCAGGGCCACAGTGCGACTAGAAGGACTAGGTAAACTGAAAAAAAAACTCACCTCATCGGGACTCGAACCCACGACCTTCCGGCTTCTAGCATAATGCCTCAACCAACTTCGCTCCCGCGTACCCCACCATATTCATATACACAGTTTTAAAGATAAGAAAGAGTAAGGGCATGAAAGTTTTCAATTACTTTCCCTCCAGTATTAAATTCAGATTTATATAACTAAGTAGTAAGGCAATAAATTCCCTGAAAACGTTACGGAAAACGCCGTCTTGCGTTGTAAAAAATGCATGTTTACCAGTCCGTTAACTAGCAACAGATGTCTATTGTTTAGCGCCTATGCTTCAGGATGTGTTTACCGAGCCGTTGCCTACCAATGCGCATATGTATTACAATATTCTATTTAATGACGATGTTAGTAGTTCAGCGTCAAATGGTAAGATCAATGACTAATAAAGTTGAAAAGGCGTAGAAAGAAGTGGTCGTAACCTAATTTAAGGACCTATCTCGACATTTGCCTGGAAGGACTGTGGAGCCTTAGTTAGAGCTGTGACTGTCCCAGGCCGAGAATCAAACAGGTCACTTCTGCAAGGAAATCAGACGCGTAACGATCTGAACCAACTCATTGTCAGTCGGTAATACCCATCATTTCTTGCGTGGGTTACTTAACGAGCTGTCACAGCGTCGAAATGTAGGATGACAGACGGATTGGAAAGGATTTGGAAGGTCCCATTGTGGAACTTGCTGATGGCTCTGAAGAAAAGCTGTGTTCCGGCGACGACACCGTGTGGAGGCGGGTTAGAATACCTTCACCATAGCCCTGCGAGCCGTATAAATGCGATGAAAAGAGAACCCCGTGCCTGGAGGAGTAATTTGGCCACCCTTTCACTAGGGGACATAAATACAGGGACCTGGTTCTCCAGGTGGCGGGTGGACCTTGCGCTCTAAAAAATTACTGTTGTGAAATCCAAAGAAGTGAAAACCGGATGCAATCTGGCAGAATCTTCTAACGAAGGTTTCGGCTCAAGAAAGTATGATTTGCCGACGATGATGATGATGATGATGGCGGAATTTACCTGAAGGGACCGAAAAAAAACTCGTAAGAAATCTAATGTTAGTACAGTTGTTGTGGCCGAGATTCAGACAGGATACATTCCGCATGCAAATCAGAGGCGCTGGTGCTTGAGCCAACTTTCTGAGCGCTGTGAATGCTGTGTAATTCACTCAAGAGCTGCATGTGGCGCTGGGTCACTGTCATACTCGTGCATCAAAGGTCGAGGGTATTCATATACAGCTGCAACTTTTGTGGCTTCAAGCCAACTGGCCAAAATTCTGTCCACATGGCAGATTTCTGCGTGATTATCTTGCATCCCAGAACGGAGCACATGCCAGCGCCCGAATGGCCGCTGTCGGCTGACGCACGGCAGGGGGGTAAAAGCAGTCTATCATAATTTTAACGACGTTGTCAGATTAGACTACATTGCGGCGACTTGTAAGATGATGAAGGACTCAGCAAAACCAAGCGAAACTTCAATCAAGATTTCACTGTATGTTCAGGTCTTTCTTAATATCTTAATTTTTTATGCCGTCTCTTCCAGTGCAGTCTTCACATGTCCTCATGCATCATAAAAGATAAAAAGCTAAAACTGTCCCTTCGATTAACTAATTAAGCACTACGCCATGAAAGCCTATGGGACAGTGAACGTATAAGTCCACATTTTGACTTCGGCACTAGTTTGAGGTGTGTGATCAGCTTCGCGCTTCGGCAGCTTTACCACTGGGGTAAGAGCCCCCGGTACCCATTGGATAAGGTGCTGGGTGGCCCAGATCCGGTATGAACACGAAGAGAAAATTCTTGCCCATACCGGGACTCGAACTCCGACCCTTCGGCCGTCCAGCCTGTAGCGTATCATATCTCCACTAATTTCATTCCATTTGTCCCATGTCACCAAGCAGGCTGGAGCTGCGGTACCGCTGTAAATTTATATTCGGATTGAACCCTTGCGGGAACACGGACTATTCTATTTTTCGTTGTTTTACTCAGCCCCTTCAGGCAAATCCTGGGCAAGTGCCTCGATTAGGGCACGACCTTGTCCTTCCAAATCCTTTCTAATTCATTATTCAACAATAATTCTACAACAGAGTCTGAGATACGGACAACTAACTCCACAGAGCCGAGTCCTTGATACGCCGCTAGTCGTTCAGCTACTCTATGGATGATATATATGATATCTAAAAGTTTGTGACGAAAACAATTATTGTGTTTCTGGACATTATCCACCATTCTGATCTTCACTATCCTGAGCCAGATGAATCCAGTCCATATCAGCTGATCCCATTTCTCTAAGACCCATCATAATACTATCTTCTCACCTGCGTCCCAGTGATCCCTTTCCTTCTGGCTTTCCCACCAAAAAAGTAGCTAAATAAACCACAAAGAACAATGTTTTGCTTTAACTGTCAAAATGTTCACTTCCATACAGTAAAGCAGGAAGTGTTAACACTAACATCCCTCTATATAACATTATGTATTAAGCATTCAAATCATCAGGGAGCACGCGGTAGAGTAGATGGTTGTGGCACTATGCTACAAGCCAGAGGGTCGTGGGTTCATTTCCCGATTTCACTGGATTTTTCAACTGACCTAATCCTTCCAGCCGCACTATGGCCCTGCGATTCACTCAGCCTCTAACAGAAATGGGTACCAGGAATCTTCGTGGGGGTAAAGGGCGGCCGGTGCGAAAGGCTGACAACCTCACCGCCATCTGTGAGACGACTGTCTAGAAAATGTGCGAGCCTCGACGTCTCACAACCCTATGGGCCTTCACGGCGTGTTACATTACAGGGATAGCTCTACTTGTTTTGCCTATTCAAACCATCAAGTCATGCTAATTACATTAGAACGAAGGTCTCAAAACAAGCTGGAACGTCACTGAAGCTTCTGAATACTGGGCAATCCGGGTTCAGCTGTTGTCGCAGGATTTGAGAACAGAAACGAGAGTTATGCTTTTAGTAAACAATAAGTAATGGCCACGCCATAGCTCAAGCGGTTAACGGCTGGCTTCCCACCGCGGTGGACCAGGTTCGATCCCGGGTCTGGTCAAGTGGGATTTGTGGTGGACAAAGTGGCGCTGGGGCAGGTTTTCTCCGAGTACTTCGGTTTCCCCTGCCAATCTTCATTCCACCAATTGCTCCACAATCACTCTCACCTATCTTCTGGGGCTGGTACAATAGGCCAGAAGTGGCCGCAGTACAAGGGACTTAGTTCCACCCCACTAGCAATAAAAAAAACAATAAGTATCGACCTGACAACGCTCAGCCTACATGTCCTGTTTATGGACCTGGCATTTGGACTGAGACTGCGAATGAAAGTAGCGGGAGGGATCGAGAGTGGGGAGTTTGACTAGCCAACACACCCCACAGTGCTTATCGGAGTGGAGTCCACCAAATACACTGCCCATTGTGCTGAAACCAAGACAGCACAGGACTGATAACACAGAACTGCAGTGTTCGAACTGCGCAAACAGAGAGGCAAGGAAGTAGGAACGTCCTTAGAAATACATGTTACTGCTTTCCCGTACATGAAAGCCCATTGTACTCAGACATGCCGCCTGGCATGAATGCTGAAGTGATCTATCTTCACTTATGGGCGAAAATGGCTTAATACACTTTCATGATTCTACTTATTGTATCGTACTGTCTCCACACAGGACCCTGGGTAGCGTAGTCGGTATAGTGATTGGCTACGGACGACTGAGGGGTCGAACTTCGAGTCCCGGAATGGTCAAGAATTTTCTCCTCTCCAAATCGTCCAGACCGGCTCTGGGGTCCACCCAATCTCCTATCCAATTGGTACCGGGGGTTCTTTCCTTGGGGTTAAAGCGGCAGGGGTGTTAAGCTGACCACTCATCTTCAGCTAGTACCGAGGTCAAGAAAATATGGCGTACTCCTTAATTAGTTAAGCACAGGGACAACTTTACGTTTTACCTATCTCCACACCCCACAGGTTACATTACTTGCAAGTGTGACTTTTCAGAATATGTTTTGTTCTAAGGCACATTTTAACTGCAGTTCATTCAATTACTTAAACGCCGTTTCCCGAAAATTGGTGTTGAGGGACATAGCACACTCCAGTGCTCAGGTGACGAAATGCTTCTTCATTAACACTCCCATCTTCAAACGTATGGCATTCTAATGTGAATGCATTACAATACAATCACAGCTGCTCTTTAAAATGCAATTGAAACTACTACTAAAATAACTACTTCGTAAACTACCAATTTACTACTTAAACATTATTGTGTTTAGTACGATCTTTGTGTAGTTCTCGAGATAAGCACAGTAATCGTTATGGATCAAGTGTCAACATACACAGAGTAACTATTATGCACCTATCTACTGAATGTGAAGTCCTGTTGGACTCGGAGAAATGGCTTCCTTCTCTAGGGTCGAAGGAGGGTGAACCTCAAGGATAACTCGGTTCCTTTGCACCTCCCGCTGGTCACTCGTGCAATATTTCTCCCACCCCTTCACGTTCATACAGCATGGCTCTCTTCACGGCCCTTCGAACATCGGAGACCTATAGAAATACACGGCGCCACACACCTGAAGGCGACTGTTGCAAAATGGAACGTGTATTTCGAAAATCATTTGGAAGCGTATCAAATGCCTTTTCAACAAATACTGTCATTCTAAAATGCATGGTTTATTCAAGTGGCCCGCCTCTGTGGTCCAGTGGTCAGAGTTCCTGGCTACAGATCCAGAGGTCCGGGTTCGATTCCCGGCGCCACCAGATTTTCTGAGACGTAATGGGTCAGAAACGGGGTCCACTCAGCCTCGTGTGGATAAGTGTGGAGCTATTTCAAGGAAATAGAGGCTCCGGTCTAGAAAACCGAGATTAACGGCCATGAGGATTCGTTGCGCTGACCACGCGACACCCTCTATCCGCTAAGTTGGCACTAACTTCGCTGAAAAGCGGCGGTCGCTCGGTCGGTATAGTTCGCTTGCGGACTAAAACCACGGAGTTTATTTATTAAAATGCTCGCAAATTCACTCCACGACCCAACTACAGTCGGTTCGTGCACTGGCCCGGGTATAAATTTGTCAATGCCCTATATTAAGCACGACATCTTGATTGATGACATATGGCGGAGTGGAGATATAGCTCCATGCATTCTTACCCCAGCACTAGATGGAGGCGAATGAACAGTTCCACGTACCATGCGCTGTACCCTTAAGGAATAACTCCCGGTATCCGACGAAGATGAGATCAGGGTGGGCACTAGAGCCGGACTGGACGATGCGGGGGAAGACAAAGATCTCTCCACTCTATGAAGAATCGATCCCGATCCCTCAACAATACACCTCGTAGCTATACAGACTGGGCTATCCCGGATATTATTATTTTATTCTAAGGCCGAGGAGCGGGTATACCGAAAGACTACGCGTTGGACGGCCGAGGGGCCAGAGTTCAAGACTCAGTAGGGTCAAGAATTTTCTCTTCTCCACGTTCTCCAGACCGGCTCTGGGGCCCGCCCAACCTCCTATCCAACGTGTACCGGGGGCTCTTTTCCCCGGGGGTAAAGGGGCCTGAGTGTGAAGCTGATCACTCCAGCTAGCGCCGAAGTCAAGAAAATATGGATCGATAAATCCACTCCCCCATACGCCTTCATGGCGCACTGCTTAGTTAGTTAAGCACAGGGACAACTTTACCTCTTTTTACCTACGAGTACAATTTGGTCTTCTTATTGGTCTCTTTTCTTCTGGCGCTCATCCAGCAGAGAGTGGAACTAAACAAGAAAAGCTGGAGCCTTCTGTAAGCAGTTCCTTTCGTGATTGCTACAAGGATATTGCCCATTCACTGTGGCTTCTAAACGATACGCTTCATTGGAGCTGTGTAAGGTGTAACCATAATGGTTTGACGGAAATAATAAGAGCAACAGGGATGTGTAGGGTAAACAACGAACTTGCTCTGTAGATTGCAGAAACTGGTTTCAGCCATAACTAGATATCAGATCTGCAAACTAATACTTACTTCCTTCCCGAAGAATCACACTATCATTTAAGGAATATACTTTTACTCATACGAGAGCCGGAATAGCGACTGGCTGGGGGCTGGACGACCTAGGGATTCGGGTTCGAGTCCCGGTAGGGTCAAAAATTTTCTTTTCTCCATGTCGTCCAGACCAGTTCTGGGGCCTACCCAGCCTCCTATCCAATGGGTACCGGGGGGCTCTTTCCCCGGGGTAAAGCGGCCGGAGCGTGAAGTTGACCACTAACAAACTAGTGAGAAGATCAAGAAAACGTGGATCTATATATCCACTCCCCAGTACACCTGCACGGCGTTGTGTTTAATTCGTTATGTATAGGACAAAATTTACTCTTACACGGTGTACATTAAATATTACGACCGTGTCATGGGACAGGGGAGCTAGGCGCTAGTCCCTCAACATTGGGCTTTGGGTTGATTCACGAGTGACTTCAGATGGTATTCGTGGTGGATGAAGTGGCAATTAGCGGGTTTCTCCCTGAGATTATTCGGAATTCCCCAGCCGATCAACATTCCACAAGTGCTCCATCCTCATCTATCGCCGCTCCTTGAAGAGTGCGACAGCCCCTACCAGGCAGCATAATATCAAATTTTCGGTCCCTAACTTTTAGGGCTTCATCTCTGACCCTGAAGCTGGCTCCTTACTGAGGGAAATGGTTAAGAACAGAGCTAGACAAGCATACGAAAATATTTCTTTGGACATCAACGTCAATTTTAGCAGTTTGTATCATAAGATGTTTATTTCACAGTAAAGTATCAAGATTTTAAATGTAGATGCTCTGTACTTTAGACGTTCAACCGAGACGTGACGCCGTATAGTTTGGTAAACAGATTCTGTCACGTGTAGGGGTGGCTATTAGACGGGGTTTGGAGGGGTGACTGGATTTATTGCGGTTATACGCTCAATTCGTAATCACAAGCAATATAGCACTGTGGCTGATCCACACACTTTTACAGATCACTAGGACACGTCAAATCTTCTGTCTTCATTAGTCGTATCCTGGCAACGGATTTATAAGTTTCATTGTAAACACAGCACACATATGATCCTGAAAATCGCCCACTAAGTCTTCTCTTCAGAGGCTAATTCCTTTCTTTATCTCTCTCCTCCATCTTCGACTGCCGTCTCAAGAGACTCCCTCAATTCTATCTCTTAGTCAAACTCAAAGTCAAAGTTACTTCACGACTGGTGGTTCGCCGCCAATCAGTTCGTCTTGGCGCCAGGCCCCTTAAGGCCCACAACCCGAGATTTTCTTTTCCCAACTGAACTCTTGCGGTAATAGTCCTTATGTAACATCCTCTCTGACGAGATGGGTCTGTCTCTTATGAATACATTTGGCCTTTCGTCAAGTGCATATTTCGCACGCATAACATGTTATTGATTATTCTTCCTCTTGCATTTTGTGATTTAATGTGGTAGTGTTAAGGTAAAGGAAAAGTTGTCCCTGTGCTTAACTAATTAAGCACTACGCCATCAAGGCGTATGTGGAGAGGATGTATAGACCACATTTTTTTGACCTGGCCACTAGTTGGAGGCGAGTGGTCAGCTTCACGCCCCGGCCACTTAACCCCAGAGGAAAGAGCCCCCGGTACTCATTGTATAGGAGATTGGGTGGACCCCAGAGCCGGTCTGAAAATTCTTGCCTCATCGGGACTTGACCTCCGACTCCTCCGTCCTCAAGCCCGTAGCCAGTCGCTATATCACCTGAGTTATCCCGGCTCCCGAATGTGGTTGTGTTAGATTTCAAAATTAAACCAGCGTTACTGGTCCACCTTTTTCCTCCGTCTTCGGGGGTGGGTGGGTGAGTGGGGGGGGGTTATGCTTCATGAACCATCGGTGGGCCGCGGTTCCAACTTTGGTAAACGCTGGTCTAGAAGTCGAGTAGCTCACATGTGTGCAATTCCAATGGCGAGCTCATAACTCCACGTCTGAATGACGCCGAAAGTGAGAGCACCCGGTTGTCACACTCGACAGTGGCTTACATTTCTTGTTAAGTAATTATTTGTGGTTTTTTTAACGATGTTGTCAGGAACTCAAGAGACTACACATACTGCATATACTACAGAAACGAAGGCAAGTATATGTCTGTCAGTATCGCAGACTGTTATGTCATCATTGGAATATTATTACATTCCATTTTCAACACATTCGTACTTCAGTCCGAAACTCAAGACATACTTACGCAGGACGTTTCCTTAATTCTTATTAAAAAAAAAGTATATACAAAAATGGCCTATGCAATGCCCATCCGGCCATCTGTAGCACAGTCTTATAAACATTTTATTCAATATTATATTTAAGCATCCTGTTACATTCCACACTTCTATATGTATAATACAAACTCCGTCGTAAATGTAACACTTTATTGTAGTTCTTGTCCCCCTTCTTTCACACTACATGTTTCGGCCGTAACCGGCCATCATCAGGTGTATTTTACTTCACGTAGCTGTCACAATGCACTCAATATTAACATCTAAACTCCAGGTTTCCAATTGTTCATTGCTCTGTCGTCAGTCGGCACCCGATATTCCAGAACTCCCTTTTTCGGTTTTGTCAGTTATGTTTAAAATCTATATTAATATTGACTCGTCGATTGGTTTAAAATTTTAAATTTTCAATCTAGCTTTAATATTTAAAATTTAAATTTAGATTTAAAATCGAAATCACAGAGATACCTGCTATATGCTTATATGTGCTGCAGTGGCTACCTCTTGCTTTCAGCGTTAATGCGTATTGAAGAAAAGCAGTGGCACGCACACAGAGAACCTGCACAAAATAACACGCGAGCTGTGCTGAAAGCAAGAGGTAGCCGCTGCATCACAGATAAGCATAGAGCAGGTATCTCTAATATTAATAATATTAATATTAATAAAAATAAAAATAATATTAATAAAGATTTTAAACATAACTGACAAAACCGAAAAAGGGAGTTCTGGAATATAGGGTGCCGACTGACGACAGAGCAATGAACAACTGGAAATCTGGAGTTTAGATGTTAATTGAGTGCAGTGTGACAGCTACGTGAAGTGAAATACACCCGATGGCCGGTTGCGGCCGAAACATGTAGTGTGAAAGAAGGGGGACAAGAACTACAATAAAGTGTTACATTTACGACGGAGTTTGTATTATACATATAGAAATCTTATTCTATCACAGCGGTCACCCCGCGATTTTGGAATACATCTCTTAACTTGATGTGACGTCTTCCTTTCTATAGCCATNCATTAATAATAGTATTTAATTCTTTGTTTTTAGCATTTTCCTCAAGGGGTAGTGTAAGAAGTCTGTGTATCCAATTTTTATATGCTGGCAGTTTTTGTTCTTTAGGGTGGCACGTCGTGGGTTTTCTGTATATTTCCATTTCTATTTGTCCGTGTCTATTAAATATATTTAAGTCCAGGTAAGCTACATTTTTTAAACACTTTAAAAGTTTTAATACCAGGAAGGCTGCTGTGGTTGTGAAAAGTTGAATATTGTGTACATTGTGTATTCCAGGCATTATGTGTGCATGTAATTTAGCAATCAGAACACATACTGTGATGGTGGTTTCCGAATAAGTATTGATGTTCCCTCTGAAGATGATCCGTAAGTGTGTGTGTCTCTCTCTTTCTCTCCCAAGTCTCAATTCTGAGACAGTAAATTAGGGTCGCAAGTCCCAAGGGACTTGGACCCGAGAAAGACTGCGCTGGCAAGAGCCAGCAGCATATACAAAAGACAGACCCGTCCTCTCGTCAGAGAAGGCGCCCCACAGAAACAACACCATAACTGTCAAACGATAATAATTAATATCTGGTCATGAGCCCCAAATGGGGCTCGACACCAAGACTTACTGACTGACTGACCGTCAGTCGCAATGTGACTCTGACTCTGACTGACTCTTAACTTTAAGAAAATATTATAATTTTGTACATACACTTTTATTTTTTAAAAATAAATTTCGCGATAGTGTTTATGAAGTAACAGACGCCTTACACATTTTTTCCTCTAGCCTTGAGAGCTCTGTAACTGATTNTTAGACAGGAACAACTTATTTTGATACCTGGACCTTGGGTGACCGTTAGAGGGTCGAGGCAATTATGAAAAGGATATGTTTGTTGTCTGCCCTAAACTAAGACATAAGTGCTTTCACATGTAGGGTCCCGGGTTCAATATCTCTGGATCTCTTCATTCTAAAAGTTAGTAATTTGATTGTCTTGTACTGATGGTATCATGATTTGGCAGTTAAAATCAGCCATTAGAAGACTATTCTTGTCTGGGAAAGAGGCCGTCGGTTCAAATCCTATACGGTAAGAAGTGACGCTCCAGCAGAATTGAGTGGGAGAGGCACTTGGTGTTCAGAATTCTTCAGAGACAGACGTATCCGACTGGGTGTTCAGAATTCACCAGAGACAGACGTAGAGGGACTTGGCACTTAGAATTCACCAGAGGCAGACGTCATTTATCTGCTCTCTCTAAGTTTATCTAAATTTAACAGTATTTATTTAGCTCGATTAATCTTTGGCACATTACTCCGCACTTGCCGATAAAGATACAGTGTTTACTTCTGAATTAAACAATTTGTGATTAAGCAGAAAATAGAGTATTTATTTGTATAAGTGGACTAGTTTTAAATGTGCAGTCTCCGCGTTGCCCCAGTTATTACCGTGGCACAACCCTGAGAAGAGTCAAAAGTGTTCTACCGAAGCGGGCAAGCAAATAAATAAACATAAAGATAGATAGGCACCGGTCACGAGAATTGTTCAGGCCGGGTGCGGTTATGAGAAGTGACGGCCGTGTGCGGTTATATCACTGCTGCCCGCTGTTCTCCGTACAGTTTACAGTTCCAGAAGATGTGTTCCTCCGTTCGCAGCCCGTCACCACCATCGCATTCGGCCGTGGGCACAATGTTAAATCTCTTTAAGCTTGCTTTAAGATTGGTGTCGCCTGCTCTCATACGGTTTATTGACACGAAGGCACGACTGTTCATTTTTATCTCGCTGAACCACGGAGACGAGCCTTTCCTGTAGTACCTTTCTTCTTTGTCCCTTTTGCTATTTTGACAGAAACTCTGAAGCTCCTCTTCGCCTCTTTTTCTTCCACTGGGCTTTAAGATCTGCCATTGGTAACAGTAGTTGACTATCTCTGCCTTCTGTGATTGCTTGCTTTGCCTCCAAGTCGGCCCTCTCATTAACTTCCACTGGGCTTCAAGATCTGCCATTGGTAACAGTAGTTGACTATCTCTGACTTCTGAGATTGCTTGCTTTGCCTCCAAGTCGGCCCTCTCATGAAGTGTAACTCCACAGTGCCGCTCCTCTTCCGTGTGGCTATCAGTAGTGGGCTCTTGTGAACACTATATGAAACTTGGGTTCCATAAAACGCTCGGAAATTCTTAAGTAACTGAGCGAGGTGTGGCTTCCCAAGAATTCAACTCCATGCAGTCAGTTAAGACTGCCTAAACAGGGTACAGCGCCCCCTGGTTCATACAGCAAATTGACTTCAGCGTCGAAAGGTAAGGTGATTTGTGGATAAGGAATTGCAAAGAAGAGGCAGTGGCCTAATTTCAGGTACTATTCCAGCATATGAACAGAGGAACTTCCGAAAACCGCAGTCGGTATAATAGGTGTCCCGGCCGTGATTCGAACCGAATACCTCCAGAACACAAACATTAAACCGGAACAAATTTACCCGACACATACTGTATATGGATAGATCATCTTATCACAGCACTGTAAGTTTAAAGTATCGACACAATTCTCGTTGCTGTAACTGACTTTAAAGAATGTTCCAGGAGGAAAGGTCAATATTCTGGGACGTCACTGAATCGGCCATTCTAAACAAAAATGTGTATATGTACATGTGTCCTATTCCGAAAGGTTTCCGAGATAGAGCTATTTCACTGTACAGTTCCAAAATTGTTGATAAAAGGTCAAGTAATCTCTGTAACAGGCTGTGAAGGCGTACAGGATTGAGACGTCGAAATTCCTATATTCTCTAGACAATCGGTTCACAGATAGCGGTGAGGTTGTCAGCCTTACGCGTCGGCCGCCCTTTACTCCCCCAGTAAGATTACTGGTACTCATTTCTGTACGAGGCTGAGTCAACCCCAGGGCCATAGTGCGGATGGATAGATTAGGTAAACTGAAAAAATCCACATCAACGGAACTCGAACCCGCGACATTCCGGTTTGTAGCATAGTGCCTCAATCAACTACCGTGTGATCACCCAAAACTGTTGATAAAAGGATATTACGTACTGTTTCTAACAGTTGAAGTAACGAAGTTAGTATAGTTTACCTAGTGTAATACCTTTTAGGAAAATTCCACCGTCAACATCAATGAACTTTGCAATTCGTGTGAGGAAATGGCGTGTTGCTCGTCTGGGTGCACCCTGAAGTTCTTTTATGCGGGCGACATCATCCATAGCTCTCTCAGAAACCGCTCGGAATAGGATATATGTACATGTACATTTATTTGTGCTCAGAATGGCGAATCCTATGACCTCCCAGAAATCTGACGTTTCCTCCTGTGACACCCTGTATATTAGGCTTACCAGCGATACCACCATTTAAGTCGCCCGAAAGTACTATTTTAAAATATACTATACTGAAACAACACTAGGTAAAAAACGTTCTCCTATGCTTAATTAATTAATCGCCACGCCATGAAGATTATGCGGAGTGGAGGTATAGCTCCGTTCATTCCTGACCTCAGGATTAGATGGTGGTGTATGATCAGCTTCACAATCCTGACGCTTTACCCCCGAAGAAAGAGCCCTTGCACCCACTGGATAGGAGGCTGGGTCCCAGAGTCAGTCTGAAAGCGGTGGAGAAACAAACGCCAGGAGCGAAGCTCAGATTCTTCGATTGTTCTATGTTCCCGTTGGCAAATATTCTATTGTTTATCGTCTTGGCGCAGCACAGTCATCGCTTTATGCATTAACCTTTTGCAAAACAAGGAAACAGTGGCAGACATACACCGCTTTATTTGCGCTAGAACAAATAAGACATTGTACGTATAGCGTACGTTCGCTCTATTACAGCCTCCTATCTTCAGTTCGTGAATGTTGATTACTGATGCTACCTTACAAACAGCGACAGAAATTAGTCCAGCAGGATGACACAGCGCAAAGATCAATTTCATTAAATTATCTAGAAAACCGTAAGACGTAAAGAAAAATAGGGTACTGGGCACTACAAAGTCTGCTCGAAACATTTTTCGCTCCGATAAATATTTAGCGAGTTACGCTCGAGGTGACCGCAAAAACGTATTGTGACGTGTCGCGCTATGCAGAACACCCCCCCCCCCCCCCCGCCGGANCCGGCGGCGGTGACGTGCCGAGCGGAGCCGAAGTGAGCCGAAGCGAGCCAAGTCCCGGAACACTGGTCGCTATGCAACGCGGGTAAACAGTGGTTGCGAGAGACAACTCCCGACAGCGTTACCAGTAACACCGGTAACCACGGCGCCAGGCAACAATGGTGCCTGTTACGTGGCTGTTTTCTGCGTTGTCCGGAACGAGGCTAGATACGGAGCAGCGAAGACTATTCATAGTCAGTTCTGAGTTCTCAAGTTCTTTAGTTACGAGTTACGAGTCAGCCAGGCAGTCAACCAGCATTTGCAGTGTAGTATTTGTGATACTGCCGATGGCAGTAAATGTCAGATTGTAATTTGTGTGACTGTAAGAGCGAACGTGAAATAAAATTCGCTATATCAAATAAGGCGTGAAGTTACTTGTCGCGTGACATACACCAAACACGTGACAATATTTTGAAAGGGAAAGAAATCGCATGCTTTCATTTTGAGACGGAATATCTACCAATGACGGATTTTAGTGTCCCAACACGTGAGGCCCATTTAAACCATTATACAGGGGCTTCAAAATTACACCCATACTCGAAAACTACCAGGCAGTTTTCGGATGCGATTTCAGTCTTAATCCCCAAAGTATATGAGTAATGTTCAATTTCTTACGTTCAGTGCTTCTCAAGTTTTAAAGTTTTAGCTACTGTATAGTGTGATATTAACATGGACAGAAACCATATCCCGGTCGAACAATGGGCACTCCGACTTGTTTCTGTAGGGGAGGATTAGCTATAATATAATAGCTATAATTAGCTCGTATATAGCATCGAATGGTAAAATAACAGAAGAATGATGGATTCGAATGGATTTGAAAGGAAATGGTCACGTAATATCCCGGAATTTGTTTGGAGGGACCCAGAAAACCCAACAAAGTGTCTAAGTCAGGTCAGGCAAGGTCCCGGTCAAGGTTCGAACGGAGCCCCTTCTGAATACAATTCTAGAGTGGTACTGTTACGTCTGCGCGCTCATTACATCGACTTCCAATTCACAAAATAACATACACCGGTATTTAGGATGTTAAAACGAGGGTGTCAGTACATAGGTCACAAACTGAAGTAAAACAATATAATGGACATAATAGGTTTTCCATGTGTATCACTAGGTAGCAGCACAGTCCAGCTGCATGAGAGTCTAGGTAGCGGACGCGCATGCGAATGTTCAGAGGCTGGCTGCAGTAGTGAAAATGGCGACAGCATTTGAGGTGTACTACCGAAGATCAAGATCATGTCGTGCGTTTATTTTTTTGAGCAAAAGTACTCAAAGCAAAGGATATTCATAAAGAAATGCTTCCTGCTTGCGGTGGTAAGTGTTTTGTCGCGTGAAGCGGTTCACATCTGGGTCAAGAAACGTCGCACACGTTTCGATGATGACGAAGAGGTTCAAAATGAGGTGCGGAAATGCTGGGACAACAATTAGAAGATTTCTATGCTGCTTGTTTCGACGTACTGGTAAAGCGATGGGACAAGTGTATCAATGTTGGTGGAGGATATGTCGAGAAATGTTTTTATTTGTGACCTTTTTACTGACTCTCCCTCGCAATTGCCAGAAAAAGGCATTCACAGGCAGGAATTACCATGCACTTTACCATTGTGTCGCTTTGGTAAGCAGAACATTTCATCAGAAAAGGAGACTCGGCATTTCTTAGCGCTTCCAAGCTAGGCACTTCTGCAGATCCCAACTAATGTACCTTTCGGTGCATTTGAATACGACAACTACGCAAGAAACGGAGCTTAGCCATCAGGAATAGGAATAAAATATGCTAAGGCAGATGGCAGTCCTGCTCCAACAAGTGAGGGAGTCTGAAAGCCGACGTCACACAGCTCGGTGCTGAAATGCAGGAAGATTATCAAGGCTCTGACGCGCAACAGTGGGTTATGGCTGTCAATATACTGTGCAGAGCTCTTCTTTCCTATTGGTTCGCTCAGAGCCTCATCCCGGTCCTCTCTCTGCCCATATCCATATAATTTCTTTTCTCACGAAGTGTGAAGCGATAGAAGCCTTTCAAGTATTGTAAATATAATATTAATATTGCAAATAGAGTAAGATCCAGACAGACGATCTTAACGACTTTGTCGGGAAGTTAATTGTCGGGCGAAAATGTTAATAAAACTGTCGTTCTACACATCATCATTGTGGTTATATGACGTATCGCCACTTCTTATGAATAAAAAACAAATGTCTATTCATGTATAAGGGGCAGTCAAATAAAAACGGGTCACCACGAATAACTCACACGGCGCGTAAGTTGGTAACACTGGAATTTGCTTACGGTACGAACATCTGGTAGGGATTCCGGAAAGCACAGTGACAACGTGCCCTTGCACACTAGGCGTTTGTTTATCGTGCTGGAAGTAAGGTTAGCGCTACGCGTGGTCGTCCAACATCAGTAATGGAGGCGAGTAAAGAAGAAGAGCGAAGTGTAGTGCGCTTTTTGACTGCTGAAGGAGTAGGAGGACGAGAAATTCATCGTCTCATGTCTGTTGTTTACAGTGAACACAGCATGTCACGTTCGCGTGTGCCGGCGTGGCATGAGAGATTTCGAGAGGGACGTGTGTCACTGCAAGATGATGCTCGCTCAGGACAGGCTCATCGTGTCATCACTCCTGATGGTATTGCTGCGTTGGATGGTCATATCCGGGCAAACCGACGGATCACTGTGGAAGAAATTAGACTTTTGATGGGAATAAGTCACGGTTCCGTACACGCCACACTGACAAAACACCTGCTGTACCGCAAACTCTGCGCGCAGTGGGTTCCACATCAACTCACGGAGGAACAGAAGACTCAGAGAATGGCTGCATCACTGGGTCACTTGCAACGATACCATGAGGAAGAGTATGCTTTTCTGTCCCGTACTGTCACTGGGGACGAAACTTGGTGCCACCATTTTGAACCCGAGAGCAAACGGCAGAGCCAACAGTGGAAACACGTGAATTCTCCCCCACCGAAGAAATCCAAAGCCGTACACACAAGTTCCGGTAAAGTGATGATGACGTTCTTCTTCGACTGCAAGGGCCCTCTGCTTGTCGAATTTCTCGAGCATGGAGCCACAAACAGTGCACGGCGCTATGAAGACACTGCAGAAACTGATGAGACGTGCCATAAAGTCAAAACGCCCTGGAATGCTATCGAACGGCATTAGCCTTCTTCATGATAATGCGCGCCCCCCACACTGCCAACTCTGTGAGGAATACGCTACAGAGATTTGGTTGGGAAGTGCTTCAACATCCCCCCTACAGCCCAGATCTCTCCCCATGTGATTCTTCACATTTTTGGAGACATGAAAAGAGACATCATGACATAAAGACAGGAGACATGTTCTGAAAATGTGGCACAGTTCAGATATTTTGAAACGACAGTAACATATCAAAAATGTGATTCAGGAGGAAATTAGGAGGAGATTGAACTCCCGTAAAGCTTGCTACCATTCAGTCCAGAACCTTTTGTCTTCTCGTCTGCTTTCCAAAAATATAAAAATTTGAATATACAAAACTATAATTTTGCCTGTAGTTCTGTATGGGTGTGAAACTTGGTCTCTGGCATTAAGGGAGGAACACAGAAGGAGGATATTTGAGAACAGGGTGCTGAGGAGAATATCTGGACCAAATAGAGATGAAGTAACAGGAGGTTGAAGAAAACTGCACAATGAGGAGCTTCATAACTTGTACTCTTCTCCAAGTATAATTAGAATGATCAGGTCAAGGAGGATGATGTGGGCAGGGCATGTAGCAGGAATGGGGGAGACGATGAATGCATATAGGATATTGGGGAAAGCCAGTAGGAAAGAGACAACTGGAAAGAACAAGGCGTAGGTGGCTGGACAATATTAAAATGGATCTAAGAGACAGGATGGGATGGTATTGATTGGATTGAGCTGGCTCTGGATAGGGATAAGTGGAAGGCTCTTGTGAACACTGTAACGACCCTTCGGGTTCCATAAAATGCTGTGAAATTCTTCAGTAGCTGCAGAATTGGCGGCTCCTCCAGAAGGGCTCAGCTCCATGAGTAAGAATCATTGTGTATTTAAAACTGGACAGGCCTATATTTTGTATGCATATCTGACAGGAGCTAGGATGCCTCACAAAGGACAGACCTCCTCTCGTCAGAGAGACGCCATAATGACAATTATGGCCGCAGTTGTCAGACCTGAGATTTAAAATAGGGACATAATCCTCATAAGGGGCTTGGAGCAATAACGAAATCACTAATCAGCTGCATATCGACCCGGACGCTCGGCTTACTTATCTACACTGACACTAGATGGAGCGTGGTCAGCTTCATGCCCCGGCAATTTTACCGCCGGGGAAAGAGCCCCTGGTATCCACTGGGCAGGAAGCTGGGGGGCCCTCAGAGCAGGTCACATAAAAAAGTGCAGACGAGAACCTATTTTGTAAAATGGGAGCACGTGGTAACGTTGTTGGTCAAGGCACTATGCTACAAGACAGAAGGTCGCGGGTTTGATTCCCGATGAGATAACTGTTTTTTTTCCTTCAATTTATCTAATCTTTCCAGCCGCACTATGGCCCTATGAGTACCAGGAATCTTCCTGGGGGTAAAGGACGGCCGACGCGTGAGGTTGACAACCTTACCATGATCTATGAGTCGACTGCCTAGAAAATGTGGAAGCCTCGACATCTCACAACCTTATGGGCCTTCACGGCCTGTTACGGGGATAGTTACCTTTTTATTTTATTAGAATGCGGGACAGTACAAATGTGAGATAGGCCGCTCATGTTTGAACGACTACTGAATATCTTCACTAATAAAAGGAGAAGCATTGCCAGCAGCAACTATAGAGAACTTGTCCCCATATAGAGACAGGTTTAAGTGCACAATGCATCTGGTATCAGAGGGCATGATCTATCACTGAGCCCTGTAACAGATGTTTCTCTGCTTTGCTCCTTAAAGAAATGCAACACCTATTCACCCCCCAAAACCCGAGAGAGAGAGAGAGAGAGAGAGAGAGAGAGAGAGAAGGTAGTTTCACGAAGAATGGCTTTCTTTTCATGTAACACGTTGAGAATATAAGATAACCTCATTTATATTTCAACGACAAAGACAGAGAACAACCTTAGACTTAATTCAAATCGCGCTATCAATGGACGCGACATTCTGGACTATTGCTATGGTCGCTAAGCAATAAACATATTAACAAATTAGGCTACATTCAACTTACACTACAGTCTGTTTCAGCCATGATATCATGTGGGCCTCTAAGGATTCACACTGTAGGGCACCGTGCCAGTCTGGTAACCAGAAAAAAGAAGTGACTATCGCCTTCTTCACGGCACCCAGACCCAGCCTTCTATTCAAGATCTACCGCGGTCTCTTTCTTTAGGGGCAAGGCGGCCGTCACGTGAAGCCGACCACTCCTCTCTAATGTCGAAGTATGTATGAAGCTATGCCTCCACTCCCCATACGTCATCATTGCGTAGTACTGAATTGAGACCAGGGACAACTTTACAGCATCTAAAAGGGAATCGGGGTTCGATTCATGGGGGCGGGGTCCCTTTACAAGACCAGCTCCGTCATCCACCCAGCCTACCTACTGGAAGCTCTTTCCCCGGGGGTAAGGAGGCCGGAGCGTGAAGCTGTCCATTCACCTCCATTTACTGCCGACGCTAAGAATGCATAGACCTATATCACCTCTCCACCTTACGTCTTCATTGCGCGAAGCTTGCTTATGCACTGGGACTTCAAGTTATCTACCGGGGAATAAGGGTTCGATTCCAGGCAGAGGTGTTTTACTCTTCATCATTGCATCCAGACCGGCTCCAAGAACCACCAAGCCCCATACCCACTGGGTACTGGGAGCTCTTTCCTGGGAGTAAAGCCACTGAGTGAAGCTGACCACCTCCGTCTAGTACCGAAATTAAGAATGTACGGAGCTATGCCTCCACTCTTACATACGTGGGGTGGTGCTTAATTAAAGAAGCGCATGGACAATTTGTAACAGCAAACTGTATAGCACTGCATCCTGTAGAGAAGCACTGGATGTTTCTGAGTGAATGATGCACTTTCGTTAACGTGTAAACGCTACTATTAAGTACACGCGAAATGAATCACGATATATACCAGCTGTTCTATTAAAAGACAAGGACAACTAAAGCGTTTTGCCGCAACATGAATTGCACATGTACAGAACACATCTGCAAAACAACATTAATTTATCGTTTGAACATGACGCTGTTCCATCTGACTTGTGTGAGAAAGTCTTCTCTGCTAAGTGACACGAACATGTCATGTACGTTCACACAATACACACAACACAACATGAACACTGGGATTATTGCGAGCTACTGAGCTGCTGATAAAAAAACAAAAACTCCGTGGCCTGTAGTCCGCAAGGGAACTATACCGACCGAGCGAACGCCACTTGTCAGTGAAGTTAATGCCAACTTTTGCGGAGAGGAGGTCACGTGGTCAGAGCAACGGTTCCCCACGGCCGTTAATCTCGGTTTTCTAGACCTGAGCCGTTATTTCCTTGAAACAGATCCCCAATTATCCTCACGAGGTTGAGTGGACCCCGTTCCAGACCCACTACTTCTCAGAAAATCTGGTAGCGCTGGGAATCGAACCTGGGACCTCTGGATCTGTAGTCAGTAACGCTGACCACTAGACCACAGGGGCGGTGGAGCTGTTGATACGGATCCTAACAAGGTAAGACTATCTCTTTTAACAGGCTCTGGAGGCCCATAGCATTGTGAGACGTTGAGGCTCCCATATTTTCTTGACATTCGACTCACAGACGGCGGTGAGGTTGTGAGCCTTAAGAGCCTGCCGGTCTTTACCACCAGGAGGATTCCTAGTACTCTTTCTTTTTTTTCTCTCTCTCTCTTAGAGGCTTCGTCGACCCAAGGGTCACAGTGCGGCTGGGAGGATTAAGTCAATTAAAAAAAGGCAATGACCTCATCGGGAATCTAACCCGCGACCTTCCAGCTCGTAGCGTAGTGCCTCAACCAACTACGCTACCGCGTGCCCCATGGTAAGGATACTGGCATTACTTATAACGCGGAAGTTCTTGTTCGTACAGACGACAAGGAACGGGAACCTGATGTCCTTGGAAAAACAGCTTCGGTACATTGCTACAAGTAGCTGCAAGGACCCGACCTTGCCGGGTTAAGTTAACAGTCTCCATTTTCACTGAACAGAGCACACGGTAACTTGTTTGAACGTTCCTTCGGTCCCGCATACAATAACTGCACGCACGTCTGATTTCTGAAGAAATGCAACTCGAAGTCATGTAAGTCAAGACAGCGATAGCTTTCCAAGAAGTCTTCATTAATTTATTTTCATTACGCTTACGGCGTATATTTTAAACGTTCACAATATTTCGTAGTACTGAGCGTCATTTTTAATACGAAGTGAACACAGCTTATACACGCTGACATACGAACCAGCCTAATAAAACAATAACAACACGTAACATCACAGCAAAAAGCAAACCGTTAGTTTAATCACTGAGAACAATACCTGCTCGAAGAACTGAGAAAACTACGAAAAGTACCGTTCAGAGTGGTCGGTACAGGATGAAACACAATTCAGAATGTGAGTCATACTGAACTTGTGCCTTGGCGGACGCACACAATAAACTGGACGGCCAACATCTGGTACCAAATCATACCGCTTCTGTGTCGTTGTGTGGCAATGTCGAAGCTGCCATACAGTAGACGGAAACATTTGTGCGCATACCTAAGCATGGATTTAAAACACAAATCCATCTTCAGGGCAGTTAAAGACAAGCATACAGACAGGGCTTTTGTACGGCAAGGGTTTTCGTGGGAAAGACAGAAAGAAAGAGATCACTAGGAAGACCGTGACGTAAGTTGGAAGATAATATTCAAGTGGATTTTTGAGAAATAGGATGGGGTTGTATGGACTGGATTCATCTGGCTCAGGATAGGGTCCAGTGAATGAATCTTAGGGTTCCATAAAATGTTGGGAAACTGTTAGCGACTTGTGGTTTCTCAAGTAGGACTCAGCTCCATGCAGTTAGTTAGTTATTACTAGTAGCAGTAAAAAGCTAAAAAGGTAAAGCTATCCCTATAAGAGGCCACGGAGGCCCATAGGGTTCTGAGACGTCGAGGCTCCCACATTTTCTAGACAATCGGATCACAGATGGCGGTGAGATTGTCAGCCTTACGCACCGGCCGCCCTTTACCCCAGGGAAGATTCCTGATATTCATTTCTGTTAAAGCTGAGTCGTATTGCTGGAAGGATTAGGTCAATTGTAATATCCAATGACCTCATCGGGAATCGAACCCACGACCTCACGGCTTGTAGCTACCGTGTGCTCCAGCAGTAGCAGTAATGGATTTCAAATGTAATTCACAAAAACCTAGGGACAATATTGCACGTGACATGGTTAAGTGAGCGGATCACTAAGGTGAGTCATAACGGATGAATCGGACCTCCGTGGAGACCCATTTTGTAGGATTTGAGGTTCTCTCACAGGGGCGGTTATGAACAGTAATACTGTCTTGGATATAACGTGCGTGCAGGACCGTTGAAAGCCAACCGATGTCTCAGAGGAACACGTCGCCTCCATCTTCAGGGTCAAACAATTTGATAATAAATAAACCGACCTAAATCAGGTAGGAAGCACATCCTTCCAACGGACTACACGGCGTTATATCCCAGAGGAGGAACTCCTGAAGAACCAATCTGTACTGCTGAGTGCATGGAACCAAGAAGCTTTACTCCATAATCTACTTCCATGGCAGGAAGTGGTCTCAAACGAAATGTTTCTGAAATAGGAAAAGTGCTGGGAAGTCGTCACAACTGTAACACGGAAGTTCTCGCATAAGAACGTAATTACTGTAATGACGCAATACTTCCAACTGTACGCAATGCATGTGTTCCCAGCAGTATGACAGTTCACTGCTTGTTTTGTTGGTCAGTGTTATTGAACCTAAATTCATTTTTTTGTCCTCCGGGACAGCAACCCAACCATTACTTTGTGTGTTTGTGTGTGTGTGTGTGGGGGGGGCGCTCATTGCGATCCGACACGCACCGACATAGCAAACGCACGAACGCACTTGGGAAAGTTCTTGTGGACAAACGGAGAACGATTTTTCGAAGCCATAATAACTGCCTCGTTTCAGAGCTTCGGTTTTCCTCAGTCCATTAAAACAAATGCGGGTATAGTACCTCGATACTGACAGCGTCGTTAAATAACCACCAAAAGAATTTGTTTAGGGCTGGGGGTATACTTAGGTCTGAAGGACAGTAAACCCTCGCTAATCCAGTTCGAAATATGAAAGAGAAAAATTCTATTCACAGTTGAGTACATGCTTTAAAAGACACATGGGTTTAGGAGCAAGAGAACTTTCGGATTAGGCTGAGGTCAGTTGGAGAGACTGAAACCACGCAAGAAAATTTCCAAGATTGGCTTGAGCTGGATGAAAGAGACCCTGGATTTCAGCTTCTGACAGACGAAGAAATTTCTGATTTTTTTTTTTAAATTTTATCAGCACTACTTACACTTTCCATTTGTTTGTTTTCTAAGTTTTTTTTTTGTCTTTTAAGGCTATATTTTGCTTCATTAATCCGGATGACGTCTCTCCCACCTATTAATCAGGATTAGTGAGGATTTACTTTACAGGCCTATCTAAAACCTATGCATGATGTATGGATGCTTGCTAATTCTTGCGCTGTAACACAGACTAATATTACAGGTGCCTGAAGAACACTATGCTCCGGGACATGCAACCGTGTAGTGTGGTAGACGTTCACTGATGTTATGGAGGAACGTACTGCTTGGCCGCGCCATAGCTCAAGCGGCTAGTCGCTGGCTTCCCACTGTGGCGGCCCAGGTACGATCCCGGGTCTTGTCAAGTGGGATTTGTGGGGGACAAAGTGGCGCTGGGGCAGGTTTTCTCCGAGTACTTCGGTTTCCCCTGCCAATCTTCATTCCACCAACTGCTCCACAATCACCCTCACATATCATCTGAGGCTGGTACAATAGGCCAGAAGTGGTCGCAGTACAAGGGACTCAGTCCCACCCCACTAGCAATAAAAAAACAGTACTGCTTCCACTTTCAGGGCTTATAAGTTATCCGAGCAAGCAACGAGCTCCGTTCTCTGCTTACTTGTTGCTTGGTCGACTTACTCTGCGATCCTAGCGGACTCCGTAGTCTAGAGGTAACGTTCCCACCTCATGACTCGTGGTACGCGGGTTCAAACCCGGCGGAGGTCGTGGAATTTTTAAGGGCGGAAAAATTCAGGGAACAAGTCCTCCGGGAGGGACTTTAAGCCGTGGGTCCCGTGTCGTAGCTTTACGGCACGTAAAAGAACCTCATATCTCCAAAGGAGGTCACTGAGCTAAATTCAAGGACATTTCCCGCCCAACAGTAGTCTTTAACACCTCTGATAGATGGGGGAAGCATTATAGATACCGCCAAGCCAGAAGAGGCCGAACTCGCTGGCTCGGTCGGGACTGATGGTACGCACCATTATCGGTAGGGTATAGAGACTGGTAGAATATCATAGAGGGAAGCACAATGGACCAATACTGGTCTCAGTGCATGGGGAAACCCACCCTCTCCAATAACTAACTACTCTGCGATCCTCAAAAAATGTCGGTAAACATCTAACAGACTACACGGCGTCACATCAGAGAATATAGTACCCTTCTTAGTCACTGCCGTACGAACCTCAAATCCAACATCGTCCTATGAATTGTGTTGCGCATGATTCTTGACCACTTGAAGACAGCGGTAACTATACCAAGAACTCTGCATTTTCCCCAGAGTGTAGTATTCGTTTCGTATCAGTCTCAGAATAAACGAGGTAAGAAGCAAAGATAAAGTTGTCTCCGTGCTTAATTAATTAAGCACGACGCCATGAAGACGTGCGGGGGAATGGAGGTACAGCTCCACCATTCTTGACCTTGGTACTAGACGGAGATGAGTGGTCAGCTTCACACCGTTACTTTAACCCCGGGGAAAGACCCCCCCCCCGGTACCCATTGGATAGGAGGATAAGTGGGGCCCCAAGTGGACGCTGTGGCGTAGAGAAAACTCTTGTGTCGGAAGAACATGTCGCGGCCATACTCAAAGAGTCGAAGAGTCTGTTACCTGATCTATGCTGGTTTCTTTCTCCGTTTATTCTTCGATCCTGAAGATGGAGGCGACGTGTTCCTCCGAAATGTAGGCTGACTTTCATTGGATTATGCGGAGTTATAATCCACAGGACAGAGCCCTTCATATCCACCGATGAGAACATCAAATTCCTACACGACTGTTACGGCTTTGCAAGTGCAGACTTTGGCGTTTCGAAGTGAAATAAGGATCTAAGAACAATGTTGCAATTTTTCGCCTCCAGCTGGGGCTTGCTACGTCAAAGGCAGATGAGGCCTGAGATCATTAAATCTCGGCAACAATATAATGTATTAAGTACAGAATTCATTGCTAGGATTTGTAAGAGGTAAATATGTCCATGTACTTAACTAATTAAGCACTACGCCATGAAGGCGTATAGGGGGTGGATGTAAATACCCACGTTTCCTTGACCGCGGCACTATCTGGAGGTGAGTGGTCAGCTTCACGCCCCGGCCGTTTTACCCCCGAGAAAAGAGACCCCGGTACCCATTGGATAGAAGGCTGGGTGGGCCCCAGAGCCAGTCTCGACGACGTGGAGAAGAAAAAATTCTTGAACGCACCGAGACTCGAACTTATAGTTACCAAAAATCCGTCTGTGTTCTATGCATATATTTTCTTCATTATACAAAGTAAAACGTCAAGCCAAACTCAAGGAGAGTTACAAATATCCGAAATCTTTTATTGATTAGAAACTGAAGTTCTCAGATTAGCAGGAAAAGCAAAAAGCATCCTAAAAGAACGTGCATTTAAATAACAATAAGCTACCAACATCCGCCATGCTAATAATACTATCGCAGACAGGCCATGCTTGTTTCTCTCCCCCCCACAAAGGTACAACACCTGTCAATCCTGGGCTGAAAAGCGTAATTTTAAACTTCCTTCCTCCACCCGAAGCGTGTCTGAATGCCAACCACTTCGCTACTGAAAACGCGTGATCAAAAGCAGACTTACTTGTGTATCATTCATTGCCGACAACACACCTGAAGGTATCTGGTTCGAATCTCAACCAAAGTCCAGGCTATTCTGGGAGTTTTCAATGTTATCTTCACCGCGTTTAAAGACATTACGGAATGTCTTGAAACAGGCCACGACCGTTTTCTCCGGCACCCCGATCTAACTATCAGTCACATCTGCGCTGAATAACAACAAATGAAGCAATCAATTTGCACACAACTTCTTGCCATTACGGATCGGTCGAAGACAAACTGATCTGATAATTCAATAGCAAAATACGAATTGAATATTTCAAAAGAATTGAAACTGAACTGGCTTTGGTGAGCAGTGCTGATAAACTGCACACAAATAAGCCCATGGTTCTAAGAAATAAAGAGAAGCAGATGAATTTTCACTATTCTTACAAAGCGTCGGGCCTTCCCTCATGGATGAGAATACATTTCATTGCGCAGCTGAATTCGTATACTCGTAATACGTGCTGCCATTCAGTCTTCGCGTCTGCTGTCTAAAAACGTAACAATCAGAATATACAAAACCATAATTTTTCCTGTGGTTCTGTGTGGGTTTGAAACTTGGTCTCTGACATTAAGGGAGGAACACAGGCAGAGGATGTTTGAGAACAGGGTGTTGAGGAGAATATTTGGACTGAAGAGAGATGAAGTGACAGGAGTTTGGAGAAAACTTCATACTGAGGAGCTTCATAACTTGTACTCGTCTCGAAGTATAATTAGAATGATCAAGTTAAGGAGGATGAGGTGGAGCAGCTCCACGGGGAGGATTAATATACTTACGAGCAGCAGGTGGAGCGCTCTATCGGTGAACTATATTGCTATAATCTCACGCAGCATCATTACAATTTCAATGTACAGAGAAATAAGTGCAACATGTAATGATACTGAGACGCATAGCATACTATTTAGAATACGGAGGATGTCTCCATTAAGCTCTTACTCCAGTGCGAATGCGCAGAAACGGGAGGAGAGTTACGCTTTGGTGGCAATTGAAGGATTGTGTCCCATGGAGCACAGATTTAGAAGATGCTAAACACATCTTCTGGGTTGTGGCTTGCCTCTTTAAATTTATACGTATAGTTCTACGAGCAAGTCAGCTTCGCGACATATTTTCTGGGCTTGTGTTTACGTGGTACTTCCTTGTTCGGCTAAGTTCATGGATAGAGATGCCTGTCTCCAGGCAATTCCTTACAGTGGTACCGTGAAACAAAGCGATGGCATAAACCAACTTCATTTAGCTGAGCCCTTACTGAGAAGCCGCCAGTTGTACAGCTACTCAAGATGTTAACATTTTATAGAACCTTAAGGTTCACTACCGTGTTTACAAGAACCCTCCACTGGTCTTTGTACTGAGTCACATCAACCCAATCCATACCTTCCCATCCTATCTCTCTAACATCTATTTTAATATTGTCCAGCAACCTACGTTTTGGTCTTCCTAATGGTCTCTTTCTTTCTGGCTTCCCCACCAATATCCTATATGCATTCCTTGCCCACCTCATCCTCCTTGACTTGATCATTCTAATTACACTTGGAGAAGAGTACAAGTTATGAAGCTCCTTATTACGCAGTTTTCTCCAACCTCCCGTCACTTCATCTCCCTTTGGTCCAAATGTTCTCAACACCCTGTTCTAAAACACCCTCAGTCTATGTAGGATTTGAGGTTTTCACAGTGGTGACTATGAAGAAAGCGTGTCTTCTTGGATGTGGCACCGTGTAGGTCTTGTGTGAACCGACGTTTTGGAGGAACGTATCGCCTCCATCTTCAGAGTAGAAAAATCCACGAGCGAGGAACCGCCTTGAGCAGGTAGCTGCAGACTGTGAGCCGACGTTCCTCCGAAACGTCGGTTCACAGAATATCTACACGGCGCCAGATCCCAGAAGACCGCATTCTTCACCCTCAGTCTATGTTCCTCTCATAATGTCAGAGACAAAGTTACAAACCCATACGGAACCAGAGGCAAAAGTATAGTCTTCTATATACTGATTTGTACGTTTTTAGACAGCAGACGACTATCAACAACTCTAGAAAAAATTCCGCTGAAACTTCAATTCCTCTTCTAAAAGTTAAACTGATTATGCGGAACTGTTGCACTATTCTAAGCATAAAGAGATCCATCCCCAAGTGATGTACACGCTCCTAGTATAATATTTTAAACGGGAGACCCCGACAGAACTAAAACTTGTATCAAGTATGTATTTATGAGAGTAACCGCCCTGTAAATACAGAGTGTGAGTCGGTACAGTGACTAGCTACTGGCTGGACGGCTGCGGGTCGGACTTCCCGAGTCCCGGTGAGGTCAAGAATTTTTTCTCCACGTCGTCCAGAAGGGCTCTGGGGTCCACCCAACCTCCTATCCAATGGGTACCGGGGGTAAAGCGGCCAGGGCGTGAAGCTCACAACTCACCTCCAACTACTGCCTAAGTCAAGAAAAGGTGGGTCTATATATCCACCCCCTATACGCCTTCATGGCGTAGTGCTTACTTAGTTAAGTACAGGGACAACTTTACCTACTTACCTTGACAGAGAGAGAGATAAATCTTTCCTTATATAGAAAATATGCAGCAATATAAAACCTGCACATGTTGTCTTAAACATACAATCCGGCCATTATGACCAGCAATCCACAGAAATTAAACGACTTTCTAGTTCCTAACATCTGCTACGTTTCTTTTTAAGAACTGGTTCAATTCCACAGCTGTAACTAAAGTTTCTTTTGTCCTTATACGGGCTTCACCTGGAATGCGTCATGAGTGTTTCAGGAGTCATCGTCTCCTGGGCTCGGCGCTGAAACTGTCAAGGGGAAGGAATGCTGCATATAAGCATACCTACAGTTCTACTGGCCAGTTTACTCTTCACTTGAAAGAAGTCTACATTTTTCGCCGGTCAAAAGCATTAAATTTCATATTTCTCTACATTTGGTTGGTTCTGGTGAGCACTAATGAACCTTCGGGTTCTATAAATCAGAATTCAGAATGTGAGTTATGCTGATCTCAGTAACTTAGCGGATGCACACAATAAACTGAACGGCCAACATCTGGTACCAAATCATACCGCTTCTGTATCGTTTGGCAATGTCGAAGCTGCCATACAGCAGATGGAAACATCTGTGCGTGCGTACCTAAGCATGGATTTAAACACAAACCCATCTTCAGGGCAGTTAAAGTACGGGAAGGGTTTTTGTGGGAAAGACAGAAGAAAAGAGACCACTAGGAAGACACTGATATAAAGGGGGCGATAATATTGTCATGTAGTATGAGTGACTACAGACGGGGTTTGGATTGGTGAATGGATTTATTGACCACCTACAGGCCGTAACTATATATAATTATAACACTATCATTACTGCCACACTTTACAGTTCACTGTTACACAGTCTAGTGCTCTATCTGTTACTAGACGATTCCTGGTAACGGCTCCAACAATGGTTATTCCTCTGCCTCTGCGCTCTAAGCCCTCTCTTCATAGACTCCCGTACAGAACTGACTGGGTCGTCCCAACTGTCTTCAAGATAACACCTCTGCACGGACCACGTGGAAACACGCCGTTTCCAACAGCACCTGTACTGCTGCAAATCGATTCGTTGATGTGGGAACGTGTTTACCGAGCCGTTGCTGGTATTATCGCCCATACAAACGGCTCTACAACCTACAGTACTAAAATGTATCTTAGAGAGATAGGACGGGGTGGTATGGACAGGATTAATCTAGTTCAGGACACGGACCAGCGGAGCTCTTGTGAACACGGTAATAAACTTTCGGGTTATATGAAATTTTGGGAAATTCTTGAGTAGCTTCAGCGACTGGCGGCTTCTCCATGGGGTCAGTCATTTCTGCACATGGCCATCTCACCACAACTCTATATGGCACTTATGTTTAAATCACAAGAATTACTTTCAGCGTCCGTGCAACGAAGTCTAATGGATATTGACATGTACCAACATTTAAAATTGACATGAAGCAATGGCATCACGTGACAAAACGAAGCAAAACCAAGCAGCAAGATGAGCAGTGGATTACAGCGATAAAACATCAATGTAACCTCAATACCACTATTCAAGGGCGTTATTAAGAAAAATTTTATGAGTATCCATGTCACCTCATCCAAGCTTCATCACCGTAGCGAACTGCAGATAACGGTACCAGGCAGGATCAAGACCGCGATCAGCGTTATACCCGATACATGCATGTAATATAAACTCATCCGCCTCCAGTCGTGTTTGAAGCTCCGCTTCAGTATATGCAGGTCTGGAGTCTCATTATAGTATAATAACATATTTGAGCTGGAACGCGCGACCAATCGACAGATGGTATAAGATCACATGTTCTATGTGCCATACGCTTTAAATACTTGGCTGAACTTGATTATATTCCACGTTTCTTTAATAATTCATACACATAGAAAATATTTTTAACGTTTATTGGCAAAAATCGGCTGAAATTTCTATGGATAATCCTTGCGATTATGAACACCACAAATGGTCGCATTTTGTTTAGCTCAAAGTGATACACTGCTATACACAGTAGCTCTTGAGTGTAAAGGTAAAAAAGGTAAAGTTGCGCTTAACTAATGAAGCACTACGACATGAAGGCGCATGGGGGAGTGGATGTATATATCCATATTTTTCTTGACATCGGCAATAGCTGGAGGTGAGTGGTCAGCTTCATGCCCCGGTCGCCTTACTCCCGGAGAAAAATCCCCGGCCCCCTTTGGGTATGATGTTGGGTGAACCTCAGAGCCGGGCTGGACGACGTGGAGAAGAGAAAATTCTTGACCCTACCTGGACTCGAACTCCGACCCCTCGGCCGTCCAGCACGTATCCAGTCGCTATACCAACTGCGCTATCCCGGCTCTTGAAGGACGTTTATAAATGGCGATTCCACTGAACATGCACATTCTGAGTTCGAAAAGTTCTGCTACCACAGCTATATATTTATTTTTACGACTTCCCGCTCCAACCTTTATCAGACTCTGCGGTCGGCGTATATGCAAGCCGTCAAGTGGTGTCACCAACGGCCTTTACACGAACTCGTTGCAACTGAATAGAAGCCAGCAACTCACGGGGAGTGGGCGTTAAATTACTTTATATACAGAGCCGGCCAGCGACTGATTCTCTGATGTTCAGTTGTTCAGACGGTAAAGCCAAGTACTGAAATCGCATATTGGGCTCCTATATCATCACAGACATCGTCCTAAAAACAGAAGTACCAGGGCGGTCTGGCACGCAGTTCCATGCTGAAAGAAACGGGCACGCGTCATGAAACGTGACCTTTCTCGTCATGTACGAAATGACAGCTTTGCACCGCACGATACACAGCTCACAAAAGTCACACACTTCACGAGGCTGCTGATTCCGCCTCAAACATAAAGAGTCGAAAATCGAACAAGCACTAATAAGCATTCTAATAAAAAAGAGGCAGAGTTGTCCTTGTGTTCAATTAATTAAACCCCATGCCTTGAAGACATATAGGGGAGTGGGGGTATAGCTCCACCATTCTTGACCTCGGCACTAATGGTGCGTGGTCAGCTTCACGTCCCTGTCGGTTAATCCCGAGGAAAAGGTCCCCGGTACCCACGGGATATGAGGCTTGGTGAACCTCACAGCCGGCCCAGACGCTATGAAGAGTAAAAAATTAGTGGCTTTCGTCAGTCTCAAACAGATAAATGAGGGGCGGTACCTGAAATCAGGCCACGTCATCTTCCATTCGCATAATTCTCATTCCATTATTCGTTCATCATCGTGTCATTCGATACCACACAATCTAAGCTAATAAAAGTGTCGTCAAATAAACAAGGAATAAATACATCAACTCGTGGTCTTAACGTTAGTACCGAACCAAGCTTGGACTTTATATGCAGACACACATACTCTTAAAACAACTGTACAGATGGGGGCGAGAGCCTAAGAAAACTTGGGCACAGAAACGTTTAATGTAAATATTTAAGTTAGAGGCAAGTTTATGAGAGCTAATAACAGATACTGTTTCTCTAAAACATTTCTGAGGACACGTCATACCTTGAACAGACATTCAAAGTCCTGGCCCAGTATGGGGATTACTGGTTACCGTCCTATGCTGAAAACATTCCGCTAATTTACCGGTGATAACGAGACTATCTACATCACAATTTGATTATAATGCACCCTCAAATGTGTTTTACATTCACCTTTAACTGCCAATACTTCAGGAACGCCAAGCAAGAAAAAATAGTCGACCTCATGTAAATTTTCGGAAAGCGCAGAAATTCCACACTAGCGGTACAATAATGTCCAATAATTTAAAGTTTCCTTAGCTCTCGCATATGGTTTGTGCTGTGCCTGGCTTGTATACCCCAACTTGGAGCTGGTACAGGTATCCGGAGATAGGAGCTATATCGACTGGACCCAAATGAGTAGGTTTTACCTGAAGACGGAGGCAGAATCCAGTTTCCGAAACGTAATTTTAGATAAAGACAGGACGACGAATAATGCCCTGAAGCATAATATTCGTACTAATGTACCATCGTTACAAACTTCTAGAATTTATTTATGTAGGGAATGTTTAAAGTCGTCGGGAAATTAAAGTCACGGAAAATAAAATTACAGAAACTGTAGTTTTCTAAACACACACTTCGTGGCCTGGTGCATCTGCATAATTACTGATCTTAGTCTACCTTCGTGTTCACTTATTGGTGTTAATTCTGTTGGGCTGTTACACCGTGTGGCTGTAGGCGGGTTCGGCGAAGTCTGAAGATGGACGCTGTATGTACGTCTGTATTTTAATTTTGCATTTCTTTTTGATATGTTATCGACAAAACATGATTTAGATGATACCGTATCGTAGCATCCTGTTGCACATCACCATTTCTTCTTGCTAGTCACTGGCCGCCTCACATGGCACTTGCTTTCTGAAACCTTTATGGAAAAAAAAAGGTAAAGTTGTCCCTGTAAGAGGCCGTGAAGGCCCACAGGGGTGTGAGAGGTCGAGGCTCCCACATCTTCTAGACAATCGGCTCAAAGATGGAGGTACGGTTGTCAGCCTTACGCACCTGCCGACCTTTACCCCCAGGAAGATTCCTGCTACTCATTTCTGTTAGAGGCTGAGCCGACCCCAGGGTCATAGTGCGGCTGGAAGGATTAGGTAAATTTAAAAAAAATCCAATGACATCGGGACTCGAACACGCGACCTTCCGGATTGTAGCACAGAGCCTCAACCAACTACGCTACCGTGTGCCTCTCTATAGAAGTTTTATGAACATTAACATTTTAACAGGACTAAATGACTTAGATGAGAACCGAGATTTATACATCAAGATTCTTGTTATTGCTAGTGGGGTGGGACTAGTCCCTTGTACTGCGGCCACTTCTGGCCTATTGTACCAGCCCCAGATGATAGGTGAGGGTGACTGTGGAGCAGTTGGTGGAATGAAGAGTGGCAGGGGAAACCGAAGTACTCGGAGAAAACCTGCCCCAGCGCCACTTTGTCCACCACAAATCTCACTTGACCAGACCCAGGCTCGAACCCGGGACGCAGCGGTGGGAAGAGATGTGTACATATCTGCTCCGTGTTTAATGCTATCCGCACTACCCGACATATTCTGTTATCCGACATCCCGCTTAAATCGGATAATCTGGGTTTTACTGTGCTTGCATTTCTTGTGACCATGTTTTAGCCTGCACTCCGCGAGCCTCAACCGTCCAGCATGTCCTACTTTGTATTCCGTGATGACACTAGTATCACGCGTCAAAAGTGAAAATGCTGCAACCGAAAGTTTGCGTGTAAGAGGGACACATTCGGAAACTTAATCCACAGCAGACTCCTTTCTTCTGTGGATTTTACGGTGGTGTCAGTAGTTAGACTCCTCAAAAGCAGTTCAAAGCCTTCCATCTTCTCGTCTGCTGCCTCAAAACGTAACGTAAAGATAAGGTAAAGCTATCCCTGGAGGCCCATAGGATTCTAATACGTCGAGGTTCCCACATTTTCTAGACAATCGGCTCACAGAAGGCGGTGAGGCTATCAGCCTTATGCGTCGGCCGCCCTTTACCCCCAGGAAGATTCCTGATACTCATTTCTGTTAAGAGGCTGAGTGGACCTCAGGGCCATAGTGCGGCTGGAAGGATTAGGTCAATTGAAAAATCGAATTACCTCGTCAGGAATCGAATCCGTGACCTTCCGGCTTGTAGCACAGTCCCTCAACCAACTACGCTATCGCGTACCCCTGTTTGAAAACGTAAAGATTAAAATATACAAAACTGCAATTTTGCCTTTAGTCTTGTACATGTGTGAAACTTTTTCTCAGATATTAATGGAGGTGCATAGCCTGAGGGTGTTTGAGAACAGAGTGCTCAGGAGAATATTTGGACCGAAGGGAGATGAAGTGACGGGAGGTTAGAGAAAATTGCATAACGAGGAGATTCATAATTTGTACTCTTCGAAAGCAAGGGTAAGGAGTACGTATAGGTTATTGGTAGGAAAGCCACAAGGAAAGAGACCACTAAGAAGACCAAGACGTTGATAAATGGATAATATTAAAATGGATCTTGCTGAGTCAGGATGGGGTGGTATGGATTTGACTGATCTGGCCGAAGATACGGACCAGTGGACGGCTCTTGTGAACACGGTAACGAACCTTCGGTTCCCATAAAATGTTGGGAAATTCTTGAGAAACTGCACAACTGGCGGCTTCTCAAGGACTAAGCTCTCTGGAATTACTTTACATATATGACGGGGCACGCGGTAGCGTAGTTGTTTGAGGCACTATGCTACAAGCCGGAAGGTCGCGGGATCAAATCCCGATGAGGTCATTGGATGTTTTTTTTTTTTTTCCAATTGACCTAATCCTTCCAGCCGTATGGCTCTGGGGTCGATTCAGCCTCTAACAGAAATGAGTACCAGGAATATTCTTGAAATGTTCTTGGGGCTAAAGGTCGGCCGGCGCGTAAGGCTGACAACCTTACCGCCATCTATGAGTCGATTGTCTAGATAATGTGGATACCTCAACATCTCACAACGCTATGTGCCTCTACAGCCTGTTACAGGGATACCTTCACTTTACTTTTATGTATGTTTGGCGATTTATATTCGAGATTCGCAGATAAACCAAAGAGATCTTGACGTAGAGTGGTCGTTAAAACTGTCAGATCTAAATGAAAGTTGAAAGCGTGTGAACATTTTTCGTAATATTCTCCAGTACCAAATTTACTCAAAATCGTATCTGTTCTCGAGTTGTGTCACGCGTACCGAACGAAGGATGGGGTGATTTTAATAGGCATGCGAAAGCGTCTGAACTGACTGTATCCACAACAATACACACAAAGCCTATAGCCTACAGCCAACTTATAAATACAGGAAATGCTATATACAGAACCCATTACAGCACCAACCGTAATGTAGCCATTACATGTTGCCAGCGTTTAGAACCTTTCCCTCGTATTTGTCCATATTTCTGCGTTAAAACCGCGTGAAAGTTTTAAAACTGCGGAGAATGCCTGTATCAATCATTTGTTTACAGATTATACTCGTTCTTATGAAAGGTGACCCCATTTACTATGGGCCATTAACTACCAACCAGAAAACTGTAGAAATCTCATCATTATAGCGCAAGAAATAATGGAGAGAGAGGGTAATTGGATGTACCTCAATTCTGCAGCCTAATGTATTCCAAGACACTGTCATTATTTCAAAGGGATATCACGAAAATCACTTCGTGAAGTCTCACTTACAAAGAGAGAGCATACGGTGTTACATTTATGTACCTGGAAAGACCATTTGGCGATATGAAGACCCGAGTAGGCTGCAGGGTGCAGAAACTAACGCGCTATACAGATAACACGGGGATTTCTGTCACAGTGACAGATGACGTGTGAATAAATTAAGAGAGTACGATATTCTGACATGCGAAGCCGCGTCACATGTTAGAAGTTCAAGGACATTTTGGGAGGGATTTCCCGCCTCCATCTTCTGGGTCAAGATACGTTAAGCAAGGAATAACACTTTGAAACTAACTTAGTGTATCTTCGTTCCTGAAAGTGAAGGCAGTATGTCTCTCCGAAACGTCTATGATCATCTGCTGGGCACATAGCCTTGGGCCACAGAAAAAAAAATACATGAACTTCTGTACAGTAGATAGCCACAACCATGTTTCGTTCAGTGACCAATAAAACATCAATGGGGTTTTCGCGGACTCGTATACTACATGAAGATGACCGTTTTCTGGGATCTGATGCATGTAGCACGGTACAACTTTACCGTTGTATGAAAGAAACGTGCTTCGGCGAAGAAAAGTAACTATCTACCAGTCAATACGATATAATCTTAACACTGAAAATCTTCATTCTCGAAAGCGCGGACACCGTCACACCTGATAGGGTTGAACAGAAATCTCCACAGCCAAGGGCGTCTGTCAGAAAGAACAGAGATTATGTGAAGAACGTGGTAGTGTCTTTGGTTGAGACACTATGCTACAAGCCGGATTCCCGATGAGGTCACTGGATTTTTCAATTGAACTAATCCTTCCAGCCGCACTACGGCCCTGGGGTCGACTCAGTCACTAACAGAAACGAGTACCAGGAATGTTCCTTGGGGTAAAGGGCGGTGGGCGCGTAAGGCTGACAACCTTACCGCCATCTATGAGTAGACTATCTAAAAAATGTGGGAGCCCCGATGTCTCACAACCCTACGGGCCTCCACGGTCTGTTACAGGGATAGCGTTACCTTTTTTCTGAGATTATGTCGTGTCACCGATGTTTATACTGACATAAGACACACAGTTTCAAAGACCGTACTTGGAAACAAAGAGAGTTGTAAAATGGCATTTTGCAACACCTTTCCATCTAGACTTCCGTAGCAATGTCTGAGGTGGTAGTGAGATGCAATGTGAAAGAAGTGTGATGGCACAAACCCCACCCGCCCAGACGTTCAAATATGGGCAGCGGCAGGCTGGGGAGGGCAAGCCAGGTATCTGCCCAACTGATTAAAAAAAATTAAATTTAGAAAAGGAATTCAATCAAATATTAATACCAAAGATTAAACTTGTTTTAAAAATGTATCACAAACATCCTAGCGAGATCTGTAGAACTAGTCTTCCACGGCTCACACGCAACTCTGTAAGAATATTTTTTTTTTGCCTCTCCCAGTCCCCTTTTGAAAAGAGTATCCTGGCGGGGCCCATGCGTACAATGAGGTTTCTTCTTTCGACAGACTCGGGCGGAAGGGTCTGACATTCATTCGTCTCGTGAAATCGGGCCACCAGATGGTGCGTAAGTTGGCTTCACGGTCGTGCTGTCTAGAAAACTTCGTCTATCATCAGAATTAAACTGTTATTTTAAAATTTGGAAATATTTATTCACTAACGTGGCATGAACAGCAGTAACGTTTATGACACCATAATTACATCTTACAACAGGACTACTATTCGTATTATTGTATTAAGACTATCCATGGGCCTTGACAGCAAAGGATATCTAAAACACATGTTCGTGTGGACTCAAAGACTTAAGCGATTATAAAGTCATTTGTTTTACTGCCCCATAATTCATTATGAAGAGCATAAAGCAAAGACAAAATGAAAATCAAGCACGTCCTCAAATTAAATATGAGGATATGCAAAGCAATTGTATGCGTTGAATTATTTGTCCTTCAAGTAGACGCCGCTATTGCAACCCGCCAATTCATTCAACGTTAGTATGTATAAATAATTATAAAATCAAACATCTAGCAATACATTACTGTCTGTACAAGCCTTTACACCCATAAACACATTTCGGCCTTTTAACTTAAAAACCGAATACCAAAATCAATTTTATTCAACATATTGTCAAGTGTATGAGTAGAATGTGGACAGGGTTTTGGATTGGATTTGTTGACCACTTACAGGTCGTAACTACGAATAACTATAACACTACCGCCAATTTTCGCACTTTACCATTTCAGCACGCGGCAAGCCTCCTCCGTCTACTTTCACTAGTCGTTTCCTGGCAACGGATTTTAACACAGTAACTATAAATCACTCAATTACACCCTCGAAATATCACTGTAACCACAACGCACATAAATTTTTCTCTTCACTACCTGGCTTCAAACAGAGAACACAAGTCAAAGTGAAAGTTACTCCATGACTGGCGGTTTAACGCCAATCAATTCGTTTTGGCGCCAAGCCCCTTGAGATTCACGACCAGACAGACCACACAGCAAACACAGGTCTTCTATTGTTGTAGTCCAACTGCTGCATCATTGAGAATCTGCTGCCTAGTAACGGACCTTGTTCCGTTGTTTATTTCGCGGTCGCTGCCTACAAATATTGTTTCAGAGCCGTTCGCTGGCAACGGCTGTTTCTCTGGCTCCACGGATCTTCATGTGATTAAATGATTCTAGTTCTTACGATAATACGAGTACTAACATAGCTGGGCAACTGAAACAAAAGGCCGCTATAATTTTCTGATACCCAAACGCATATATTCTCATCAGGGTCATCAATGAGCAGGCTGCCTCAAGCGGTAACGCTTCTGGTTTATTCTCCGGAGATGTCCGTTTCGAATATCGGCCGGGTCACTGATAATAACGACTAAATTGTTTCTTATCGGTACCTCCAGGCAAATGTCCACGGGTACTACCTTACATTAGGCCATGACCGCTCCTCTCACTCTTCCAAATTCACTATTCACTAATCATACTTCTGTTTGACGTTACATAATTTGATTTACGACAGCGTCGTTGATGTTCTGAGATTTACAGAGTGATTCAGAAAGATGGACACAATTTCAATTGACTATATTTCCTGAACTGTATGTTGCATTTGAATTCTGTAAAGTACATTTGAAAGAGGATGTTACAAAGTTTCTAGTACTACCGCTAGTGCCCTCCATCACTGCGTCCCGGGCCGATCGCGTGTATCGGAGGAGAACGTGGAGTGCATTCGAGTGAACTTTGAGCGCAGCCCAATGAAGTCAACCCGTAGTGCTAGTAGAGAACTTGGACTATCGCAAACAACTGTGTGGCGTGTACCACCTCTTCCCACAAATTTGAATGACCTAAGAAACTGTATCACAGCTGCGGTGAACTCAGTGACGCAAGATATTTGTCATCGAGTGTAGGACGAATTCAGCTACCGTCTAGATGTTATCCGTGCAGCCGGAGGAGGGGGGGGGCACATTGAACATCTATAAACTTCCATGTATGTATAATCAAGTGTAATTTACAGAATTCAAATGCAACCTATAATTCAGGAAATATAGCCAATTGAAATTGTGTCCATCTTTCTGTATCACCCTGTATTTTGCGACGCACTTAGCACCTAAATATACAGAGCCGAATGGTAGGGGGACAGATGAATGATAATGGATTGGAAAGGATGTGGGAGCAAGCGGAAATGTCTTAGTTCAGATTTTTGCTTGGAAGGACTGAAAAAATCCACGAAGACCATCATTCGAGGTAACAATTACTCCGGCTGAAATTCAAAAGGTCACCTCCCGAATATAAGTCGTGAGCATTACCTCTATAAGAACCTACTCATGTACAGCGTCGCTGAACAAAACGAAAGAAAAACAAACTCCGTGGCCTGTAGTCCGCAAGCGAATTATACCGACCGAGAGACCGCCACTTGTCGGTGAAGTTAGTGTCAACTTTTGCGGATAGAGGGTGTCGCGTGGTCAGGGCAACGGATCCCCACGGCCGTTTATTCGGTTTTCTACATCGGAGCCGCTATTTCCAGTTATCCTCACGAGGCCGAGTGGACCCCGTACCAGACCCACTACTTCTCAGAAAATCTCGTAGCCGGGAATTGAACCCGGGACCTCTGGATCTGTAGCCAGGAACCACTAGGCCACAAAGGCGGTCATAAATAAATAACGAAAACTTGCGACCAAATTTCTGGAACCAGATTTCATGGAATTTTAATTTTATGAACACTTCCTTTTTTTGGCATTACAAAGGCCGACTGAGATTGTGTACTACGATTTCCCACTGCCCTGCGCTGTACCGCTGCCAGCTGCACACTGTACCACAGGTGAGAGAGACAAGAGGAATGTTTTGCTGACGTGAACAAGGTTGTCACCCGCAACGTCTGCGGTAGCAGCACCACGTTCAGGTTTACTGCCTGTAAAAATCTGGCACGGCAAGTTATCAGAATGTTGCCCAATTTGTACAAAGGGTGTCAAGGTTGAACACTAACTTTGAACTAACTGAACATTTGCATAAGGTTTAATTTATCTCGAAGCAACGCGCAAGCAAAGAGATATAAAGAGATTTTACAGATAACAAAAATATCTCCACCACCAACTACGAAAGGCACAACCATATCAGGACAACACTGTCCGTTTTGTTTCTTTCACTTCACGACCTTTCGACGCGCGTGTACATATTAAATTACTATTCGCATACAAATATGTAACTTTACGCATTATGTTGTGTGTCGGGGCACCCGGTGGTGTAATTGGTTGACGCATTATGCAACAAGTCGGAATGTCGCGGGTTAGAGTCCCGATGAGGTCACTGGATTTTTCAATTGACCTAATCCTTCCAGAAGAACTGTGGCCCTGGAGTCGACTCAGCCTCTAACAGAAATGAGTACCAGGTATCTTATTTGGGGTAAATGGCGCCCGGTGCATAAGGCTGACAACCTCACCGCCATTTGTGAGCAGATTATCTAGAAAATGTGGAAGCCTCGACGTCTCACAACTCTATGGGCCTATGGTCTAGTAGCGGACAATTGTTAAGACGGTAATCAATCTTCGTTTTAATTACTAAACACTAATTTTTTTATTCAGCAGAGCGGCCATCTATTCTGGCGGACAATGTTCCACAGTTTTCTTTCTAAGAACTACACAAGAACAATATTCGATTCTAAAGGGGGAAGCTTGGACACTGACATCAACCTTTATACACAGCAACTCACCCTATTCTTCAGACTCCTTGGGGCATGACCGCGGGCTGATGGAGGTCTTCTATTTGTTGCAGTGACGGAGACCCACGAATTCCCTTGCACCACGGAAGCTACTACCCCACCAGCCGTCGTTTTGACAGTGCCATCCCTAACACTGCCCCCACTGGATGGACCTTCATTGCCACCACCACTTCCACAAAGGATTGTGGTCCATGGGGACGGAGGACTTGGCGCACTTGGAGGCGGTAAAATGTACAGCATGTCGACCAAACACGTAAAACTCACTCTTTACACCGCCATACAATCTGCACGACCGTCGGCACCACTTTCTACCACTTCACATATTCGTTAATACAAACCGTGGATTTAAAACAGACAAATAAGCAACGACGAACACGGACCTGGATGTAATACTGCTGCTCTGCAACAATCACCTCCACCCACCTTCGGCTGCACTTCACAACTGAAAAAACATCTGCAGCAGGCGAGGCAGGCAGCCAGCAGCTGAGCGCGAGACAAGAGACATCCGCACAACAGCAGCGCTCTCAGTGGCAGGGGCCACGAAACACAAACACTCCGTTACGGTATTTCACGTCGTTTTGAGGCTAATGGCGTCCGGGGGTAATCGGAAGCACTCGACAACCAGCACGGGCACATAAATTTAATGGATTTATTGCAGGAGACTGAGAACCAAACTTAACAACAAAAAATTCTCGCATATGTAAAACAATTTCTTCAAAATAACACTGGCACTGACCTTCATTTATATTTCCATTGGCCTAGTAGAGTAGTAGTAAATGGTAAAGTTGTCCGCCATGAAGACGTATGGGGGTGTGCATGTATACACCCACGTTTCATAGACCTCGGCACTAGCTGGAGGTAAGTGGTTGCTTCAGGCGCCTGCCACTTTACCCCCGGGGGAAAAGACCCCGGCACCAATTGGATAGGAGGCTGCGTGGGCCCCACAACCACTCTGGACAACATGGTGAAGTGAAAATTCTTGCTCCCACCGGGACTTGAACTCCGAACCCCTTGGTTGTCCAGCCCGTAGCCAGTCGCTATAACGACTGCGCTACCCCGGTTCGTTGTAGTAGTATTAGTAGTAACAATCAACAATCCTACAACATCGGTACAAATATTATGTTTTTGGGTATTATCCATCGTCTTCTCTATATCTAAAAACTGTCCTGTTTATTTTTCAAAACACGTTTCGGAGACTGGATTCTGTCTCCGTCTTCAGGTAAAACCTACTCAGTTGGGCCCAATAGATAGAGCTCGTCCCTATCTCCGGACACCTATGCCAGTTGTTTTGAAAAATAAACACGACGGTTTTTAGATATAGACAAGAAGATGGACACTGTCCAAAAACATACTTGTACGAATGTGCCATTGTCACAAACTCTTAGATCTTATTAATCGTATATATCTCGAAACTGACAGCGTCGTTAAATAACAAAACAATAATAAACTTATTATTAATCATAGCATTTCATCTTAGTAGTGTGTATGAGATCCATGGTAGGAAACCACTACGATCCAACACACACATAACTTAGAAGATATGGCAAGTAAATCGTTTTACACACGGAACTGCTTAAATGCCTCCTGGTGAAAATAAAAAGAAGTCCCTGTGCGCAACTAAGCACCACGTTACGAAAACGTATGACGGAGTGAGGGTATGGCTCCAGTGTTCTTAACCTCGGTACTAGATAGAGGTGAGTGGTGAGCTTCACGCCTTGGCCTCTTTTACACCCGGAAAAGAGCACCGAGCACGCACTGAAGAGGACGCTGGGTAGGACCCAGGGCCGATCTGGACGCTGTGAAGATATCACTCTCCTCTGCCGAGAATTGAACCTCGATTCCTTTTATATGCCTAATGACAATAATTAGTTTGTACAATGTAGTGAAATGTTTTCAGAACATAAAATTGAACACAAAATAAGCCTCGAATGCAGAAGACGATCTATATAACGTGGTTTATAATGTAGCATATTATTAAAACTGCCTAAGAATTTATAATTCGATTATCGAATTTACACAAAGTTCACTCTCATGGAGCTGAGCCCTTCTTGAGAACTTCCCAACATTTTATGGAACCAGAAGGTTTATTCCCGTTTTCACAAGAACTCTCCACTGGTCCCTATCCTGAGCCAGATCGATCCAGTCCATGCCACCCCATCCTATCTCTCTGAGATCCATTTTAATATTGTCCACCCACCCACGTCTTGGTCTTCCTAGAGGTCACTTTCCTTCTGGCTTTCCGAACAATATCCTAATGCATTCCTCTTCGCCCCCATTCGTGTTACATGCTCTACCCATCTCATTCTTGTTGACTTGATCAATCTAATTATACTTCGAGAAGAGTACAAGTTATGAAGCTCTTCATTACGTACGCGGTTTTCTCCAACCTCCCGTCACTTCATCGCTCTTCGGTCTCAAAATCCTCCTCAACACTCTGTTTTCAGACATGCTCAGTCTATGTTCCTCCTTTAATGTCAGAGACCAAGTTTCGCACCCGTACAGAACCACAGACAAAATTATAGTTTTGCATACTCTAATTTTTATGTTTTTAGGCAGCAGACGAGAAGACAAGCTTGTTTTCTCAACAAATAACCCAGGATAATCCATGCCCGATTTATCTGGCGTCTACCGTATTATGTTAAACATGCGACCGAACCTATACGATGTCGATACTGATTGCGTCGTTAAATAACCCACAATAAACAGACTATACGAAGGATAATTCTACGCCCTAACACATATCCAAGTGTACAAAGCACTGATATCCTGCATATCTATTTTACACGTACTACTAGATTTTTGATGTTGCAACCACGGACAGACAGCTCCTGCGTTCTGCACTCACCTACTATCTCCTAGGCCTTAATGACGATTTAACTGCCGTTAGTACACTTGACCTGCGCGATAAGCAGTCAGTCACTGTCGTGTTACTTCCTGCGCCCACGTACCACGTGATAACGTGTCTTCCTGGACGAGATGTCCCGCCTGACACGGTGTGCGCTAATGTTTGTTTTCGTTACTCGGGCTCTTCAGGGGTGAGGAACAGCTGGAACAGAGGAGCTGTTACGTACACCTGCCAACGAACCCGAGGATCCTGAAGCAGCCACACTGATTCGTAAAAAGTTATTCCACAAGAAAATAAGAATTAAGTCGGTGTAAATTTCGGGATGTTACAGTTCCACAAAGGGAAACTGCAGTATNCGCGGGGGGGGGGGGGGGGAGATCGAAACGCCGAATGTTCGCCGTTAAATTTTAAGAAATCGGTGCTCGGTTTGGGCATTCTTCTTGAAAATCCTTCATCCGCTTTTCACAGGCGATCCAAGTTTCAAACCGTCTTCGGCACGAACGGCCGATAAAATGAGTGGTCCCCTTCACGCCCCGGCCGCTTTTAACTACGAGGAAAGAGCTTCAGGTATCCACTGAGTAGGAGGCTGGATGGATTGCAGAACCGGTCTCGACGTTGTGGAGAAGCGGATATCAAACCAACCAGTAGCACGTCTCTATACCGGCTGGGTTATTTAAAGTGACTGTAAAATTCTGGAATCATTTCCAGAATGTATTCTTTCCATAATTTCTCTAATTTCTATTTGGATTCGATGTTGTCACAACAGTGACTGTATTCTGGCCCTCGCCGAATAGCGTGGCATTACATTCTCAGACATTCTCAATCATTTATTTGCGAAAGTTATATTGTAACTTTGTTATTAAATTTGGTTTAACATAATGTTCATATATTCAGTTTTACTTCTGTTTACGGCGAAACCTCACTAATTCGGAACTCGCGATAATTCGGACTTTTCCTTTTTTCATCTTCCTTTTGTTTGTCTCTTTTCTGTGTGCGTGTTTCCTTTCTTTTTCCTTTTCCTTCTATAATTCGGGCTTTCACTAATTTGGACAAGTGTTCCCTCCCAATCAGTCTCGATCACTGCAGTCTTACTCTACTTCCACACAGTTTATTTGCTGGTGTTTATGATAATTAATTATGATATTTGTATTCTCCCCAATAAATTGACGTTATAAGCACAGACAAATGTCAGATTCAGCCTTTCTTGATAGTGCATCATAGAGCAAAACTGAAATGCAGTGGGGATACAGACTCCTCCTATGATCTTGGAAAGCAGATTGGTGAAAATAACATTCAATTTCTTTATTAAAACCATCACAACACAACTATATTTAATAAAGAAATTGTATATTATAACACAAAAGGATGCAAGAAATGAAAATTAGAAAATAACACTGATGAATCAAAAATATATTACGGATGGTTATGTAGAGATGTCAGAAAGTCAGATCCAAGGAATTGTGAGGAAACACATACTGTCTTATGCACATAAAATGACATACTCTTTAATGACAATGATGACAAAGGCAATGAAATATGGCAATCACTGGAAAGGCAGAACTTGTGGCGAATGACAGAAGGGTAAAGACTTCATCATGTCATCTTTCTGGTAATTTTATTAAATATTTACTACATAAATTTATGTACAGGATTCTACTCACAAGTTTATATGGGAAATACAAGTTAAAGTGAATAATGCATCAATGACGGTTTCTACAGTATCACAATGGCTTATCTTTCAAGTTTCCAGCACTGGGTTTCACACATACCCTTGCAACATATTCAGGCAATTTCAATCAACAGTTCAGTCTAGAATGAATTATGACACAGCATTAAATAATTTGGTAAAACTGGTTTCATACAGTTGAACTGCGGAAAAATTTTAAAAGAATGTGGCAAAAAAACTTGAGCTATTTTAGAAGAAAGACAAAGACTGTTTCTCCATGAATATGAAATCAACATGCAAACATATGGCAGATGAGGAAAAGGTGCAGAAACAGTTGTCATGTCAGATAATTCTTTCAGTGAGTCCATTTTCCATATGGTTCTGTATGGTTGTGAAACTTGGTCTCTGACATTAAGGAAAGAACAGACTGGAGGTGTTTGAGAACAGGGTGCTGAGGAGAATATTTGGTTGGAAGAGAGATGAAGTGACAGGAGGTTGGAGAAAACTACATAATGAGGAGCTTTGTAACTTGAACTCTTCTCCAGGTATACGATGGGGTACCCAAAAGAAACCAAACTAATTTTTTTGTGGGCAGAGCTTTTGTAGTATGCCGCTATGAGCCCATACAGCTAACATTCCTGAGTCAATAAGCCAACTACCGTTGCTTCAGAAGGTAAGGACTAGTTTCGGCAGAGTTTATAGTGACAACTGTTTTGTGTGATCGTCGTTTTTGCAATGGCTGAACTTCGTGAACAACGTGCGCCGGTGAAATTCTGCTTTTTGCTTGGGAAAAGTGGAACAGAAACTGTTGAATTGTTAAAAACGGTGTACAAGGACGATGCTATGGCGAAAACTCAAGTGTTTGAGTGGTTTTCCCGTTTCAAAAATGGTGAAATGTCAACTGATGACAAACCTCGTTCTGGTCGTCCTTCCACGGCCTGAACACAAGAAAATGTTGAAAAAATTCGTGAAATCATCAAGGAAGATCGACGATGGACCACTGAAGAAATTGTGGAGCTGTCGGGAGTGACTTGGAGCTCAGCGGCCAAATTTGTGGCAGTCGGGTGACTGGTTTTTCCATCATGACGATGCCCCTGCTCACACAGCCCTGTCTGTACGACAATTCTTGACCAAAAATGGTATGACCCCTGTTCCTCACCCTCCATACTCACCCGACCTTGCCCCGTACGACTTTTTTTTTTGTTTCCTCGAATGAAAAGAGACATGAAAGGAAAAAACGACGGAGGTGCTGTGAAGCATCTCAAAAGATGAATTTAGACAATGTTTTGAAAAATGGAATAAAAGACTAGACAAGTGTATTAGAGTAAGTGGAGAGTACTTTGAAGGAGACTGAAGGTTTGTGCTTAAAATTTGAATAAATAAGTCTAAAAAAAATAAGTTTGGTTTCTTTTGGGTACCCCCACGTAATTGGAATGATCAAGTCAAGGAGGATGAGATGGGCAGGGCATACAGCACAAATGGGGAGAAGAGGAATGCATATATGACATTGGTGGGAAGGTCAGGAGGAAAAATTTGGGTGAAAAAACTCTGCAAAAGCAACCACTTGGAGGAATGATTAGGAGATGCATAATATTTGGACGACTATTAAGCAAACAAGCTGTGAGGATGCAGCTGAATAGAAGATTCCCCGAATCATATCCAATTGCAGGCTTTAATACTGGCGATACTACCCATCAGGCGTTACTGCCATAGTGTCACCTGGGAAGACTGAGTATGGAAGTTAGAGTCATCTATTTTAAGGTATATCCTGACATTCACCTAGAGGGACTGGGGAAAACCATGACTCTCAAATTTAAAATACATGTTATCACTGAGCTACCTGTAAAAATGAGAAGGTATCATCTAAACAAGATTTTTATTTCTACTTCTTAACCTTGTCAAGTTTTTTAAGCCGTGCTTCTGCAGTCATCATGACAATTTCTTATAAACCATTTCCAATGCCGAGACATGCCCAGTTGCAGTTTTAAAATTAACTGAAACTTATTCATAACCTCCTTCAACTTCTATCATCTAGAACTATTACAAGTTTACTTATTTGCAAAAATAAATCATTCATATTTACATTCATACATGTATACATTCAACATGCTCACATTAGCATGGGTTTATAAAATCTGAAGTTACTGAAACACAGAGATACTACTTTTGAGATTTTCATGGTTGTGAGTGTTCATATTATGGGGTGTGATACTGTGTAGTCTTGTAGGCAGACAATGACATTTCAGAGGAACATGCTGCCTCCATCTTTAGGACTAGAGTGTGTAGGGTGAGGAAGCAGTTCTATAGGCAGGTTCTACAGAAGGTGGTTACCTGATCCGTAGATGGGGTTAGCATTTTCCTCTGAAACGTCGGTAACAACCTGAAAAAGTACACATTGTCACACCACATGACCAAAGTCTGAATACAGAGATATTTAGGAGAAAATGTAATATAACAATCCTTCAAATATGCCATGAAAAGAATAATTCAAAACCAAAGAGCTTAAATGTAAAATTTATAGTGAAATAATCATAAGGTCAATCTCTCTACGCTACGGGTGATGATTTAAGTGGCACTACAACCCAGTCCTTAAGAAAAATATTTTTAGTTCAAATGATCCAACATATGGCAGCCACTTTGCACGGAATAATGCTTCGTTCACACTGCCTAATAACTAACCACCGAAAAAGTGAACTATTTCTCAAAGCCGTGTGGATTTATGGACAATGCTTAAGTTAAATTTGTGTAATTAGCCCAAGCTAAAGATTTAAAACAGTGCAGTTCTTGAAATTGCACATTATCGTTGCTGAATTACACTTAAATTTTAAAAAGTGACACAACATTAACCTTAATAACAATATTATGAATTCGAAATTACTGGACTGATGTTTTCTTGCTATTAAACTAATAACAGGCAATTTTAATTGAGGTACTCACAGTAAGTGACGTTTTCCCCCCCTTGTCACTTTTTGAATTTCATGCATCAATACAACTCCAGACAAAAGTGATACGTATCCCTCAATGACGATATTCCATTGGGCTGTCATTACGAAAGTCTCAGCGATTTCTACTAAAATCTGTCATTATGAGGGCATGTTACATCCAACAAAGTGCTTAAAGCCCGCCTATTTAAGCTGCGCATGATGCGTTACAAAAATATAAGATTTCGTTACTCGTAATCTTTAACACAGGTCTCTTGAACATACAGCGATAACAGTATTACTGTGCAATCATAGCACTGTGAATTTATTTTTACTGACATTACGCATAATGTACTTACAGAACTTGGTGGTGAACTGCAACTACTAACGCTTGGAGACCTCTGAACTGTGACCAAAGCCATAACAACAGCTTGTAAAGTAAATAATTTATACCACCCGAGATTTCTCAGTTTATTTCTGCAATTTTCTGACTTGCATCACTTTAAACACTTATTCCCTACTGAGTCTCAGATCACTACACTTTCCATGGTGCCATTTTAATTTTACAGTAGAGAGCAGACAAATGAAGGGACTCATTGCACATGCGTCTAGGCACTATGAAAATATAATGGTTCAACCAAGAGAGACGGTTAGGTAGTAGTGTCAAAGGCACAGACATATTTTACAGAATTAATTGTGAATATAAATAAGTATATATCTGCAATATTTATAGTGGTGCATGGTATATCTCTTATGTAATGGCAAGTTCAAGAGAAGAAACACCTAATTGATGGATGATTTAAATGTGTTTCTGTAAACTTCTCATCAGTTGCATCAAAGAAGTATATCACCATAAGACCGTGACACTTCCGGTATAATGTCAGTTCGCAACAAGTTGTGGTGGTTGGTAGTCGTGATTTGAGTGTGGAAATGATTCCAGTTGTGCAATACAGTTGAGAACTAGAGATGTCTAAAATATTCACCCCTACCAACCAAATTAGGTTAACAAATGTTGCAGTAGTTCGAATGAGAAAAGGTGGCAAGAGATTTGAAATTGCATGTTATAGGAATAAAGTTGTATCTTGGAGAAATAAAATGTAAGTTGTGCATTAAAAACGTTGTATGGCATCGTCACATTGAGTGTGAAACTGCGTTTATCATTTGGCATCGTCGACGCAGTTATTTGTGTGTATGTGTGTAACATAACGTGTAATTTTACTACATGCCAACACAGTTCTTTGTATAGATATACCACACTACTACAATTTTACTACATGCTTTGAAAGTATAGTTTATGGTATACCTATACAAATAATTGTGGTGACATAGCCAGATAATACTAATTTTAAGTTCAGAATTTTTATGTACCTTCAGGTACACACTGTCATCTGCATAAAGTGAAACATTTTTTAATTCTATGCACCTTTCTATATATTTGGAATATTTGAGACCTATACAGTGGACCATTGAACTTCGAACGGTTTGATATTCGAACAGAATGTTAAATAAATTAATTATCTGAAGAGAAATGTGTGTATTTACTGGTGCTCTGTCACTTCTGTTTGGTTTATTTTAATATTTGCAGAGAAACAGATATTGATGAAGTGCTGCAGACACACACTGTGTTTACAAATGTATCAAAAGGTCAGGTAGCAAAAAAGGAAGATCTTCTTAAGGCTTTTGGGAAAGATGATCAGACAGAGGTGTGTAAGGAAATTCTAGCCAAGGGTGAACTTCAGGTATCTGATAAGGAAAGGCAGTCACAACTTGAATCACTGTTCAAGGACATTGCAACAACAGTTTCAGGTAGTGTATTATGTAACAACTCCTGTGCACATAACACAAGCTATTTGTAGCTGTGTATTCAGTAGAGAACCATGAAACTATAAGATGCGTGAAAGGGTTCAGAAACATAATTTATAATTACAAGGTAATATAACTTCAAGGGTGCCTTTAAATGATTTAATTAGAATGTTGCAGGAAGGTTTCTTTTCTTCATTTTTTAGGGGGAAGGTTTCCTCTGCTATTTATCATTCTATCATTGCTCCATATTCATCTATTTCTACCTTGAGGTGTGTTATAGTCCTGACCAGACAACACATTATCACAACCACTTTTGTCTTTTAAGTGGACAGTAATGTGAAGACCATCACGTAAGGAACACAAACTTAATCACCAGGCTCACCAGAATTTATATGCTGAAGAGTAGAAGTTCACTTTGATGGACATATAGAAAAGGAAACTTAATTTTTGTTTGTTAAAAATTTGTTACTCTATATGTATTCCCTTTTCTGCTACTCTATATGTATTCCCTTTTCTGCTGATGAAGGGGAATGTTTTGAAGGCAGTTTTCAGTAGGATTGTTTGAACATAACATCACTCAGATACTCAAACCTGTGGGCCACACCATGGCTCAAGCTGTTAGTCACTGGCTTCCCACTGCAGCAGCTCAGGTTCAAACCTGGGTCTGATCGAGTGGGATTTGTGGTGGACAAAGTGATGCTGCGGTAGGTTTTCTCCAAGTACTTTGGTTTCCCCTGCCAATCTTCATTCCACCAAATTCTCCATCATCATAATCACCCAGGGGAGGTACAATAGGCCAATCAGTGGCCACCGTGCTGAGTGGACCCAACCGGACTCCATCCCCCACTATGTGAAACAAAAAAATTTACTCAAACCTGTACTTGCAAGGAATGAAAAATAATGAACACTTTTATGTAGCATGTATGTAACTACATTGGATATGATTTAAGATTTCCTCAATCTGTTTTTCTACAGACAAATGTGTAAATCCTGAAACAAAAAGGCCTTATCCTGTGTCTATGATTGAAAAGGCAATGAAGGATGCCCACTTTTCTGTCAAACCAAACAGGAATGCCAAACAACAGGTATACTTAGATGTTCTAGATCATCTTATGCATTGATATAACTTGCCTGCCCATTTTATTAGATCTAGAAAAAAACACATAATTTGAGGCTTAATCCTGTCATAGTCAGACTTCTCCCATGTTGTTTTGGACACGATGATGATAATGACAAGGATGATGATGATGATAGCAATAGCAGCAATTGCTGCACTTCCCTTTTCATATATCTTTTTAACTAAATGAAAGTAATGATCCTTTCACAGTCATATTTCTCCCGGTTTGGAAGTTGGTACCAGCAACAGCAGCAGCAATTCTTGCACATCGTTAGCTTTATTTCTGTCTAAAATAAAAGTAAACAAGAAATTTTGGGAAGAACTAATCACCTACTTTCCTTTGATACAACATGGACCACACAGAAAATGACACATCCAACATTTCTTCTGCTGTTGCGTGTGTATTCATTGCTGTGGTAACGTTTTTACTGTGCCATTGCTTAGCAACGATAGGGGGATACACACACATACACGCAGATTGACAGATGGATTTATGAAGCATGCCTTTCAGATGGGCTCCAGTGCCATGATATACATAACAAGTTTCATAAATATTGGTTCAGGCATTCAACAGTTGATAGTGGGGGATATGCAGACACACAAGCAGTAGGCTGATCCCATAAGCCTACTTTTATTTTTTCAAAGTAAGGAAAGTAGGCTGAAAGGTAAAGTTTTCCCTGTGCTTAATTAATTAAGCACTACACTTTGAAGATATATGGGAGTGGAGATGCAGCTCCACATATTCTTAACTTTAGTATTAGATAGATGTGTGGTCAGCTTCATGCCTGAGTCACTTTACCCCTGGGGAAAGAAGCCCTCGAACCCATCAGAGACTGGGTGGACCCCAGAGTCAGTCTCAATGCTTAGGTGAAGAGAAAATCTCCTCCCCCTGCTGGGAATAAAACCCTATTCCTCAGCTGTCCATCCGTTTGCCGAGTTATTCCGGCTCATACATAAAAGTATAGTCCTTGCATTCTCCATTATTCACTTTACTTGCATGGTGCCCTTGAACAAATCCTAACAGTAAGTGCAGCTACCAACTACAGAGCAGGTTGGCACTGTGCGTAACCAAGACCAGTGAGGACAGTTATAACGTCAAGTGTATATGAGAAAATACATGAAATGTCATTACATTGATTTTTTAAATTGTGGCCTTATTGTTCTTGATATGTGTCTATGAAGAGTGATTCCTATTCTAACAAGGGAATGGTCTGATCCGACATGTCGAAACCTGCCCTGATTTTTTTTTTTCACTGCAAGAGTACACACAACAAAATCCAGTGTCAGGATTTTAGGTGATAATAAGCACTGCAAGTATTTTTTTAAAAACTGCCGAAGTTACTCATTTTTTCTGTACACGGAACCGCTTGTACCAGAGGTTTGTACAACCCCTCCTAGCGCTCACAACAGCTGTGATGAGACAGCTCGAGCTTGACCTTGGGTAATAAGGACGAATGATCATGCATCACTCTACTCGAGAATTTAATTTGTTATAATGGACATAGTGCACATACGTACATCGTTTGTAATACGTCTGTATCCACAATGAAGCATTTCGTTGTTCATTCTTTATAGTCATCACAAAAATGTGAAGTGTCTACGACGTGATGAAAACAGACATTTTCTTTACACCAAGCACACCTAACGAATGAAAAGTTAATGCATTCAGGCACTTTGCAGTGAGTAACAGTTTTTTGTAGACAAAATTGGGATGGAGTAAGAAATGGTCCTGGCCATTGTTCTACACATTGTGCTGTATACCAGGCATAATTTATCAAGTTCATAAAACGTGGTGATGAAAACTGGTAATGTACAAATGACTGAAGTTTAAGGATACTGTTCTGTTGAAAGACCTGAAATGACACAGAGCTATCGGAAAGTATATTGTCTGACAATTTTCTGAAGATGCTTTCCACTGTCGAAAAAATTCTTTATCAAGTGGTTGAATCACACTGGTTGTTCCTGGGGGAATTCTCATATCAGCAGTCTTTTGGTTGTCCTCCTGAAAGACAGAGGTGTCATTATGTCCATGCCAAGAGTCCAACAACAGCAATGAATTATTTTCTGCAACAGGTAGGAAGACGGTTCGAATGAAATATTGAAAATTACTCTTTCCCATTTTGCCAGATTTTGATACGACAATTATAAGATTTTTGCAAGTAAACAGCACCTTTTTAATTTGTGGTCCCAATTTGCCTTGAGGTTCCTGAAGGCAAATACAAAGATAAGGCAATAGTAATCCATTCATACTTATCACTGGCATTACTGTATAGGAATGAATGATTGCACTACTGACTCCGTCTGTTTCTCACCGCGAAATGATAACGTGCGTTTGGCACGCAGTTCTTTTTTGAAACCTGACTGATCAGCTTTATACACAGGACTTGCAGGGATAACAGCAAGCTTCATCTTCATGCCAGCTACGAATTTCTCTACAGCATTTGTGATTAATGGTATCTCCTCTACACGTTTTCTTGAAATAAATTTTGTAATCTTCTGACTCCCAATTCTGTATGATTTCTTAAATCTACTTAGCCAGGTCGAAGAAGCCTGGAAATCACTAATGTTTATCTCATTCGCGATTCGAAGAGCCCGGTCTTGGTAACGGTACACTGTCTCTCACGTGTGGTTCTAAATCTTTTGGATAGTTGTTCTTTCAAACTTTTCTGAGTTTCATTTTGATGCATGTTTCTTTCTTCATGTAATTCTTTCTTCCATTTGTACACTTCACGTTCCGATTTTACAAAATGGAATCGGTTTTGCACAATGGTTAACTTTAAGCGTTTTTTCCCTCCTTCATCTAACCAAAATTTCACAGCCTTTTCCTTGTCACTGAAAGCTATTTCAGTCTTTTGTTTCTTTGGGCTAGGAAGCTATTCTTGTCTCGTACTCTTATTGCCACAACTTTCCTCACTCGAATCAAAACTTCTTGAATCATCAGAGTTATTTTCTATTTCTTCTAATGTTTCCACAGTTTCTATCGAAATGTCAACATCATTCCAATGAATGTCCAAGAAATTAACCAGCAAATCACACGTATGTACGTCTTCAGGAGAATTCGATGATTCCGGTTTCATATCACGTTCTTCATACTTCATCTTTGCAAGATTGAGAACGTCAATAGGATTCCACACTATTGTAGAGGGTAGAACTCTAGAACCTGTGCAAAGATACAAATACTATTAGTAGGCCTATATGCTTATTGATATGGTTGTATAAACACTGTTAACACGTACCTCAAAATAAAATGGTAAGTATGCTTGGATCCGGATAGTAAATCGCTTACAAATTCTGTCAGAGTAACTATCAAAGGAAAAACTAAAGTGTACTTGTCAGATTACAAGGGATTTGTGCCATGTTATCTCTCTACCGATGCACCGGAAGCCTAGGCTGTGTAAGCCATGTTGCGTATTGCGTACTGCTCTGCTCGGGGTGGACATTTCTCCAAGGGTCTGGCAGGCTACAATATTGACCATGTTCAGCAATTTTTAAAAAAATTATTGCAGTGCATGTTAGCAGCTAAAATTTTGACGGTGGATTTTGTTGTGTGTACTTTTGCAGTGAAAAAAAAAATCAGGGCAGGTTTCAACATGTCAGATCAGACCATTCCCTTGTAAGATAGGAAACTTCATAAATTTTTCCTGAAAGAGTTTCAAAGTTTCCCCTCATATTTTCATATAAAATGTTGACTTAGGCTGACAATTTAACATGACTTTTTCATTTGTGTTTTACATCACATTATATTCTTTTTTGCAGCTAAAGAGTTCTCTGTTATTGCTACTTTACCACGTGTTTTCCCTTGAACAGTAACAGCTACTGTACTTTTGATACATCCTCTGATGCAGGCTTTGGATGTAATACCTTTATTGAAATCAACTATGCCATTGGAGCGAGCTCAGATGAGAATACGTGCAGTGCTGTCTGGGAAAGATGCTCGAAAACTCCGCGACAAGGTTGCAAAACTAGCCACCAGTGTTGAAAGTGAAGATTGGGATGGTGGGCAACTAAACATGGTATGTATGCAATATAATATACGCCACTAGGTTTCCCAAAATATCTGAGAGTCTTTTCTTAAAGCCTGCATGTTTTTAAGCAGAGATGATATCAAAGAACAGGTGTATAGAGGTGAAGACAAAAATGGGTTGAAGAGACTAGTAAGAAAATTACACTTAGGAATTAAATATGCAGAAGAATGTGACATTAAACTGCATTAATTCAGTTTTATGTTTACAGTCACAGGTCACCATACAGTTTATTAGATGTGGAAGATTTCCAGAATCAAGTCTTTGTTAAATCTCCAAATCACTTTAACCTTTAAGAGACGGCCATTTAAATTCCGGTAGTGGTAGCGGGACGGAGTTAATTTAAATGCCCGCCACTGTAGAGTAATAAAAATTGTAATCATGTTACTCAAAATGCTGTGATTTCTACAATTTTTGTGATAAACGAACGAAATAAACGCTGCTTTTATCTAGAAAGAATATAGAATCAGTTATTGTAATTTACCGATTTTAAAATCTCTAAAAATGTTTACACTGATGTCAAAAAAATTTTTCCCCTCAATTTTGAACGTCTGTGCAGAAAAATGCATACAGTTCCTGCACAAAACATTTCTGCAGTCTGAATGCCTGCTGGTGACATCATGCTCTAACTATGGCTTGTGTTGCTACAAGGTCGGATGTTTACGCTTCGTTCATCATTCTCCAGTTCGTAGGTTCCTTTCTCTATGAACGAGTGTGGGCAATGTCTACGCGTTCGCAGAAACACTGACTCTTTTATCTCGTATAGCCAAACAAGAAGTAATCTGTTTTGAAATATAGCCGAGCAGTGTCAGAACGTTCAAGGCTAGCGTTGTGTTTAGCTGTCCACCATGGCCTCGTATTTGGAAGACGCTGAAATAGAGAATCATCTTATAAATGACACCGATTCAGACTGTTGTACCGATGACTCTGAGAGTTGCGAGGAAGAAAGTGAATCAGAAATTGAAGTAGATGAAGAACCATCATCTTCGTCGGCACCTGGGGACCACCACACCAGCATGGCAAGAGGAGTGTGAATAATTATTCAGGTGGAGCTGTGGGCAAACTGTGGCAAACAGTTATATCATCTGTCGTTGAGCCTGGAAATGGACAAATAAACTATTTTTCCGTCTCCTGGATCGGAACAGTTACGTCCTGTTGTCACAAAGAGAATTTCGTCTCGCTCTTGTGCGGAACATGCTGGAAGGGGTCCACCTCGCCATCAACGGCCCAGGGGTCGAACCCCTGCCGTTTTATCGGCGATATCTCAATTATAGGAGGCCAAACCACATCACTGGCCGACTTCTCTACTTCGCAATTGAGGTGTCGTGTGTGCTTTTCGCGTGGGAAACGAAGAACCGTCCGGACAAAGTGCGTGAAGTGCGACGTCAGACACTGGATTTCCGGATGTTTCCAAGATTTCCACACGAAGCCAACAGTCCGTTAGACGACACAGGTGGGAAGAGAGACAACTTATAAAGCTGGTGACCAAAAATCATGTAAGTAGAAAAAGAATTTATAACTTAAAATTAGATTTTAAAAAGCCGGCTGCACATGTGGACTGCGTGACGACATATGGCGTCATTCGTCCACTTGACTTTATTTTAATGACGCCATATGGCGTCGCTCGGCTCTTAAAGGTTAGCATCATCCCGGCAATGAATAATAAGATTCATAATCATTTAAGATTTAAATAAGAAAATAAATGAATTCAAACATGTTAAATATTAAATGTTAAAACTTGGAAAGAGATGAATTTAAAATTCTCCAAGGTTATGGTGGTCCCAGTGCAAAATTTGAATGTTGGGAGAGAAAGATAAACAGAATTCAAGCAGCAGAAATGAAATACCGAAAAACTGTCAAATGTTGAACTATGACTAATCACTTAAGAAATGAGAATAATGAGTTGTGTATCTTCCCTTTACATGAAAAAATTACAGAATGTAGGGAAAGGTAAAAGGTAAAGCTATCCCCTGTTACAGGCTGTGAAGGTCCATAGAGTTGTGAGATGTTGAGGCTCTCACATTCTCTCTAAACAATCGGCTCACAGATGGCAGTAAGATTGTCAGCCTTATCCGCTGCTGCTGCCCTTTACACCTCAGGAAGACTCCTGGTGCTCATTTCTGTTAGAGTGCAGTTGGAAGGATTAGGTAAATTGAAAAATCCAGTGATTTCATCAGGAATTGAGCCCGTGACCTTCTGGCTTGCAGCATAGTGCCTCAACCACCAATGCTACCGCGTGCCCCACAGAATGTAGAGACAATGGAAAATACATCAGCAAGGGATGCAACAGACTGCCATTCCCCTTCAAGCCTATAAATATTGTGGCGTTCTGCCAGAAAGCTGGAAGGATTGAGAAGATCAGAGTTCATTTCCTAGGCAATGACCAACGTTCCCATGACAGCAGCTAGGAATTAGAAAGCTAGCAATTTCTAATAGCGGACTTTCCACCGTTACACACAAATTGTGTGAAGCAGCAGGCAAGGTTAACCCTTTGACGTGGTGTTCCCTGTTGGGTCGGAGTGCAAGTTATAAGAGTCCAATTGTGACACGAGACTAGTTCAATTTGTATTTGACCTCACAAGAGTAGAATTGATATTCGGCAAGAGCAGAAGACATTTCACTGAGAATAGTCATGCGAGAGGAAATGTCTGAAGACATAAGTTGTGAATAACTAAGTGTGAGTGTAAAAGTGACGGTCCAATAAACATTCGTACAAATCCGACAGTCCACATAAATTTTTTGTTGCATTGCCTAGCGAACATGTGACATCATCATCCATCTGGTAGATAAGACAGGAAAACCAAGAAGAAGGTAGAACACGTAACAATATTAGAGGCCACAAAACGTGATTTGCCCCCGTGGCAGACTTGTTTGTTCAGGAAACTACAAGATATCCTGGAAAAGTTACACCATGAAATTGAATTGATTATAATTATCAAAATGTCATAAAGTGTTAAAATCTTGATACATTTTAAATGATAAGGGTCTAAAAAAATGTGTTGATTTGAAAAATGGAAAACTGAAGGTGTTCTCTGTGCATGCACACAGAATTAGCGTGGGTGGGGCCACATGAAGTTTTGAAATCACTATAGTGAGAAAAAATAACAGTTGTCCACCCAAATGCTAATCCCCTTCTTGCAAAAATGCCATGTTCATGTGTCCGAAAAAGGATGCGTTTAGCAATATTGTGTTATGGGGCCAGACAGGCATCTGAATATCAATTCAAGATGTACACTAAAACTTTAACATTCACAATATAAATTAAAGACAGAAAACTCAATTATAGCAATAGGATAGAAATACTGTCATTAATTTTATACTCATTAACTCCATAATGATACAGTACACTAGTGAAGATCTGCTGAAAGTCTTTGTATATACATCTAGGACATGGACACTGCATACATATCATGGACATCTAGGAAATTTAGAAATCATTATTAGTTTTGGTGTATAATAATGGTTTTCTGGTTTGCCAAAAATTAGCGGTATTATAACTGAGCAACTATCTAGTGTTGTAAACTGCATCAAGTTTGCGGGATAGGAGATCTCGTTTGAATACTGTCGAATCTGTACAGTTACAGTACTTTTGCTGGTATACAGCTTGTAAGCGGGAAACACGAAGATCAAAGCTTAACTAGTTAGATATTAAGGAAAGGAAAGTTTTATCTATGTCATTTAGTTCTTCTGTAAATGTTCAATCTGTGCCTGGTATATTCTACATGTAAATTGGTAAATAACCATGCATTAATTGAGATTCATGTACAACTATAAATGAAGCTAAAAAGAAATTTTAGCTTGTCATCAAAATTATGAAGTAGAATTTGGGAATTTGTTATTAATTTCTGTTGTGTATCAAACAAAAATTACATTGAATATGAGGAACTTATATTGCAAACCATTCTGATCTCTTACTCCTGCCTACCTGAAATTAGAATCCATTCAGAATGCAGAGTGTCACAGTACTAGTGTTTTGACAAGACAAAATATTAGTTGGAGTATTCCTTTACTTTTTTGGGGTATCTAATTTACGTATATGCATATATTACATATATGGTCGATCACAGTGGCCATGCAGTCTACAGCATGAACTCTCTTCGCCTGCTTGAACACTGAGACCATTGGTTCGAATCCCACTCAAGGCATGGATGTATGTCTGCACATATTCTGTGTTTGTGTAGGTAGTTGCCTTGAGACAGGCTGATCCCCTGTCAAAGGAGTCATACCGACTGTCTTAGAATTAAGAAACTGAAGTGAAACAAAGCATTTTATGGATGCCCTACGCTCCAAAGTGGGAGCAACAGGAAAGAAGAGAGAGCTTATATATTATACAGAGTGAATAGTATAGAACTGGCCCGATCAATTTGCTAATAATTCCGCAGGTGATGCATATAACCACTCACAATTACAACATAATAATCTGGGCCGTGCTGAGTTGAATGGTGTGCGCATGATCCGGCAAGTGGCAGCCCTTATGCTGCAAGGTCAAGGACAATGCCGAAACGTTTCTGCAGTTGGCAGGCGACAGTCATGGAGTACACTGTTGAACAGCGAGTGTTTCTAATGCCTACTTGAAAACAGTGGACACTTTCAACACCTGCTTTTATCACGGCACACAATCCAAGATAAGATATGTGTAAATTACTTTAATATCTGTATGGTATATTTCATATTACACCTCATTTAGTCGGGCCGGTTCTATATGAATCACCCTGTATATATACGTGGGTTACTTCAAAAGTCATGGCAACATAATATTCCCGAAATTTTGAAAGCTCCAACCAGAATTTCCAAATTTGCCGCTGAGAGACAGCAACGCCTGATTTCTAATGATGCCGCTAGATGATGCGGAAGTCGAAGGACAACGAAGTGAGTCCAGCGCGAAGTCAGTGTGATCATAACCTTCGTTGAGAATGAACGTTAGCCGGCTGAAACAGTGTTCTTACGTGAAAATAGCAGTGCTTCGTAGCAGAAATGTGACTTAATGTCACTCAGAGCTTGTGGAAGCTCTGGGTGATCGTGCTCTACCATACAGAACTGTTGCAAGGTGGATAGAAGCAAGTGCCAACTTGCAATGTAGTGGATGCCCTGTGTCCGTTCGTACCAATGTTTCTCATGCTGTTATCGCTCAGTGCATGGAAGAAGATAGGCGCTGGTTAGAGAGACACACAGGGATTGACCAGGCAACTGTGCATGGAATTTTATGAAAAGACCTACACATGCGCAAGATTGCAGCGAAGTGGGTGCCACACGAATTAAATGAGGTTCAAAAGTGGACACGTTATGAAGCAAGTCGTGTGAACCTCAAACAATATGAAATTGAAGGAGACAGTTTCTTGAATCGGATAATTTCCATCGATGAAATACTGAATTTTTTATTTCTTAATCACAATTGAATTTTTGAGGATTAAAGAATGAAAAAAAAGTCATTCCGTAATGTGCAATTTTTCTTGCCTACTATACCTACACCCCTTCACATGTACCTGATCTGACTAAGCCAATTGGAGGGGTATGTCATTCCCTTTCATAAGGATATTTTGAACTTTCTTCACTATAACATGTTTGCCCCCAAAAAATTAGTTGCCATGACTTTTGAAGTAACCCACATATATGTATATATATATATATATACACACACACACACATTTAAATCCATATACTAATATTGTTACAGGTTTGTTTGATAGACCCTGGACATTATCGTGAAGTAGATGAAATTGTACGTACAGAAACTAAAGGACATGGACTCTTGGAGCTGATGAACCTTAAAGAGGTAACAGAAGGTGAAGAGATATTGGAATAAGAAACCGAAAAAAAGAAGAAGTTATGTTTAACGGCAGTTTAATTAAGATTTAAATTATTAGAAACATGAATAATATTCTGCACAATAATTATTTCACAGTGAATAAATACTGTACATGTTTTTGGTTATTTTTCTTTGCATAATTCATAATAAGTACAACACATGATCTGTGCCTATAAAACCCTTGTCTTTGTCACAAAATAATATGTACATATTAACACACTGGAACCTGTGAATACACCATTCACTAAATTTGCTACACATTATAAGAAGCCATTCTCACATTTTTGACACGAACTCTTCATCAGGTTTTGGTATGTAGATAGATTCATTTTTCTTATCAGTCTTGCATGCAAATCTTGATATCGTTAACAAGAAATCCGAGAGCCTGGAATGGAATATGTTACATAAGAACAAGTGGTTCAACCTCATCTCAATTACTACACATCACAAACTATATATGGTTTAATTCCCAGACAGAAATTAGACAGCCTTATTAAGGGTTTTCTTGGTTTCCCTTAGTCCCTTTACCCCACTTACTTTCAACTTCTCTCGAATCATTGTCAGATATGAGGTTCTCATAGCAGTGAATATGAAGATTACAGTCTTCTAGGATATGATGCTATGTAGTTTGGTATGAACGTACTAACATTTTGCAGGAACCTCATACCTCCATCTTCAGAGTGGAAGAAGGGAAGTAGGGATGAAGGAGGTACCAGGTTCTTTCAAACTGTTGGTACCTATCTACTATGGCACTGCGTCTCAGGAGTCCATAAACTTTAAAAGTTGTTATATCTAATTATCATACCATATATAATATATAATCTGTAGACGCAGTACAGAATCATTAAACTCCATAGTTTTAGTCTGCAAGCAAACTATACCGACCAAGTGACTGCCATTTGTCGGCGAAGTTCATGCCAACTTTAGCAGATAGAGGGGGTCACATGGTCAGCGCAACAAATCCCCATGGCCGTTAATTTCGGTTTTCTAGACTGGAGCCGCTATTTCATTGAAACAGCTCCTCAATTATCCTCATGAGGCTGAGTGGACGCTGTTCCAGACCCACTGCTCCTCAGAAAATCTGGTAGTGCCGGGAATATAACCCGGACCTCTGGATCTGTAGCCAGGAACTCTGACCACTAGACCACAGAGGTGGTCAGTACAGAAGCATAAAACAGATATAACAAAACTAACCTGTTGAGGTACACCTGGGCTTCTTTATCAACTTCCCCATTCCTTACAAGTGTCACCACACGTCTTTCAGCTCGTCGACATATTGTTCGAGCTACATGCAGTGATGTACATGCTTTACCTCCTCCCTGAAACATGCAGTACATTTTGATTTTACACTGAGTCATTAGATTGAATGGAACTTCATTATGATGGATGATTAACAGTTATATCAGAAATGCATAACATCTGGCATAAACAGCTACTCATCCAGCTAAAATAACTGCTTAATATTACAACTGATTATTAAGCCATTCACTACTGACTAGGAGTCATCCATATTAGTAATGAAAACTGATGAAAACCATGATGTCTTAAAAGTATCCTGGGTTACCAGCTTGATTCCTTAGATTCCATATAAGCTATAAAATAACTGAAAAGTTTGGATCTTCTGTTATTGTATGAAGTTTTGCAGGTGTGCAGTCTGAACTGCTATGAAGTGAGGGAACTACTTGACCCACATGCCCATGACACTATGAAAATTCTTTTACCTCTACCAATCACAGTTAAAACTTACTTTATTTTAAATATTAAAATTAAGTTCTACACCTAGTGCAGGGCCTCCATGCCTAATTTCCAAGCATGTTACATCTTTGTTGTAATGGGATTAAGTAAAAGGTAAAGCTATTTCTCTAACAGGATGTTGAGGCTTCCACATTTTCTAGACAGTCGGCTCACAGTTAGTGGTGATGTTGTCAGCCTTATGCGCTGGCTGCCCTTTATCCCCAGGAAGATTCCTGGAACTCATTTCTGTTATAGGCTGAGTTGACCCCAGGGCCATAGTGCAGCTGGAAGGATTAGGTAACCTTAAAAATTGCAGTGGCCTCATCAGGATTTGAACCCGTGACCTTCCGGCTTGTCACATAGTGCCTCAACCAACTATGCTACTGTGTGCCCCCCTAAAAAAACTGGAGGGCCAGGTCCCCATATTTATATCTCCCAGGAAAAGGGTGGCGCAGTTATACCCCAGGCACTGGGTTCCCTTTTCGTTGCCTCCTTCGATTTGCAGGGTTATGGTGGAGGTATTTGAACCCACCTCCACATGGTGGTGTTGTAATGGGGCAGAGATATCAAAGGTTTTATAACATTGTTGGTGATGAAGACTGGCAAGATTCAGCAACTACTGGTTGGCAGCTGATTGAAAACGCACTACTCATAAGTCATTCAGCAATACCTACTTGACAGTCGGTAATTTTGAAAAGCAGCTGCTGAAATCAGTAAGCAACATTTCGTTCAGTGAGAACTAACAAGAAGTTAATTATTCAGAAGTGGCATGCTGCGTTACTAATTTAATACAAATGGTAAGCATGTAACAGTGAGACAATTACCCAGTTAGTCACTCATGAAAGAAGAGCAAAGGAAGTTACAGTTGGCATTAGGTGGTGTAATACTTGTGTGAGAACATCATGTAGTGAAGATACAGTCATCCGTACTGTAGATCCCATATTTGTCTCATGATGAAGTCAACGAAAGTCCATAATAGGACCTCTAACCCAACATTTATGCCCATCTGTCCAACCACCGCAGTCTTGCTCACCCCACCCCTGAGTGCTGTTGTCTGTTAACCAGTCAAGTGGTTATGATGTCTATAGACGTCATGCAGTACTGTGTATCCTAGTGGCAATGACATATATAGATGTCACATGTTTCTAACTACTCTGTTGTAGACATAATGCCACTTCAGCAATGGAAACTTGTATGTTGTGCTAGCTACTTCAGAGTGTGACAAGGAGTTATTGATAGCTTGACAGATGTCCTGGGTTCCAGTTCTTTCAATTAACATTATGGCATGTCCTAGCAAGAAGATGTGTGTAAGTGATGAGGAGGTGTTATGTGAACTGTTGACAAGAGAATGAATACAGTGATATTTCAGAGAGTGAATATAGTAGTGATAGTGAAATACAAGGTGGTTCAAATATGACCGGGACTGATTTGTGTGTAAAGAAGCCACATTGCGCAGCAGCTGTGCGACCTTGAGAGAGTGAAGCCACAACCTCTACCCTCCCTCCTGTTCGGGTTAGAACCTGTTCAGTCCTGTCTGGGAGTTGCTAGAGTGATGAGCGAACAGAAGGTACCGCGGAGCATGGAACAACGCATTGTGATCAAATTCCTCATTGGAGAAAATGTACCGTCTGCTGAAATTCACCACAGACTCCAGCAACAGTATGGGGAAGAGTGTCTCTCACGGACTCGTATGTTTGAGTGGTGTAAGTCTTCATAGAGGGCAGAGAGCGCGTGGAGAATGAACCGCATGATCGTCGGCCACGAACGTCCATCACCGAGCCAAACACTGATCATGCAGACGCGCTTATTCGTGAGAATAGGCGCATCACTATCAAGGAACTTGGAGAAATGCTGTCCATCAGTGTTGATAGTGTAGAAGACATCGTGAAATACCACCTGCACTATCGCAAGGTGAATGCACGGTGGGTACCACACACTTTGACGGAAGTGAACAAAATGGTGTGCATGCAAGCTGCCAGTCATCTCCTACAGCAGTCTGAAGATGAAGGTGATGCATTTTTAAGTCTATAGTGACTACCAATAGAACGTGGGTGCACTACTTCATTCCCGAGTCCCAGCAGTCATCACGCAAGTGGCGGCATACCAGTGCTCCCAAACTCCAGAGAGCGTGGAGGAGCCGTTCGGCAGGAACGTTCTTCTGGGACTGGCAGGGGGGTATCCATGTAGACTTTCTGACAGATGCCAGAACAGTCAATGCAGCTTATTACTCAGACCTCCTGGCAACAGACGTGAAGGAAAAGATCTGATCCAAGCGGAAGACAGGTGGAAAGTGGGTAGCCTTCCTTCAAGACAATGCATGCCCCCATATGGCCAAAACAACATTGGAAACCCTCCAGAAATTGAAATGGAACCTTCTGACACATCCGCCGTACAGTCCCAATTTGGCCCCAAGTGATATCTACCTGTCTGGAAGGCTCAAATCAGACTTGCAAGGCATGCGGTTTGTGGACGATGCCATCATCCAGCCTGTTCGGGAGTGGATACACCACCAACCACAAGCAGTTTTTGAAAAGGGCATCAGGATGCTTCCAGAATGTTGGAAAAAATGTGTTGACTCCAGAGACTGACATGTGCAAGTAAGTGTTTGGCAATTATGGTTTAAAAAGAAAATCAGTCCCGGTCATATTTGAACCACCTTGTAAATGTGAACATTTTGTCATGTGGTGAAGAAAATGTCAGCAACAGCAATAGCATGCAACTCAGGTGTTGAGCAACATTTCCACTTCCTGGCAAGCCTGGCATAAATGTTTATTTAGAAAACCCCAGTAACCCCCTGGAATATTTTGAGTTGTTTTGTATGCCAGACTTTGCAGAAGTAATATCCAGAGAAACAAATAGGTATGCCCAAAAATTGTTAGAAAACATGCCTAATCTAAAACTAAAATCCAAGACCAGTCGCTGGGAGGGTACTGAAAACTACATAATTATAAAGAGTTCACAGTATCTGCTACTCGAGTTGCAGTAATGTTTCCGGTGGTATCAACTTATTAGTGACATTTATCATTAAGGTATACACAGTGTCACTAGACAGATTTGTCAGCTGACTGTTACGACTGTGTGTCACTTCTGAACACCAGGCACCTGTCAAGAATGCATATACTGAAAGTGCATGACTCAGGTATACATGTAATCTTGCGTGTTGCGAGTGATTACAACACTCGCAGCTAAGAAGGGAACACACATCACAAGACGCGGTTTGCACAGAAAATAAGAAAAACGACCCCGTAGTGAATGAACCACGTGCAAGTTTTAATTAAGACAAATAAGATGAATTATCTTAACAAGTTTTAGCGAGTGTAAATTTATCATAGTTGACAAATACGGACTTTTTAAATACTTTTTAAATGGTGTTGTGAAAACATATGAGGGCAAGCAATGCAATAGACTGACGTAATTGGGACACCTGATGATGGCACTATGTTGCCGAAACATGTTGTGAAGTGACAGGTGAAATTGAGTGCACTACAAGATGGTCACTGTATACATATAATGGACAAATTTAAATGTCTGGGGGAATTTAATGTGCCACTGTGAGAGAGACAACACAGAAGAGAACCACTTGACTGGTTAAGCATCCTGAGAGCTACCACTCCACCCTAAAACAACTCATAAACAACACTGAGGAGAATGATCATAAATTATAATTTCAATTGACTAAACATACAGGAATGACATATTTTTCAAGGGGTGGTAGTTGACAAGAATACTCTTCAATCCAATCTTCCAGTTCCTTTGTATGTCTAGTAGAGAGGCATACATGTTGTTCTGGTTTAGAGGATTTCAGAATTAATGCACTTATATCCACAAGGATGCACTGAATTCTTTTTAGCTTATCGGTGTATGTGTGTTCTCCATCCTTGGCAAATTCACGTGCAAGCCTAAAACATGGAAAAATTAGAATCTTAGACTCACAGTAGTATATATCAACAGACTGTGTTTTACAAACAGTAAAATTAAAGTGCCACAATGATAAAAGATGAGTGTTTTGAATACAGTGTAAAGTGAAGAACTCAGATAACAGAACATATAAATATAAATGAAGACCCCCAGTTTCATAACACTGTACACCACTGCTATAAGTTAAAGTTGTGCCTGTGCTTAGAGATATGAGGCAGTGGAGCTATCATTTCAGCATCCTCAATCTTGGTACTAGATGAAGGTGAGTGGTCACGTTCACACCCCAACTGATGGGAAAGAGCCCCTGGTACCCAGTGGACATGAGACTGGATGGGGCCCAGAGCTGATCCAAATACTATGAAGAAAAAAAACCTCTTGCTCATAAAAAAATATATCCCTGTAACAGGCTTTAAAGGCCCATAGGGTTGTGGGATATCAAGGCTCCCACATTTTATCTAGACATTCGGCTCACAGATAGCAGTCAGGTCGTTGGCCTTATGCCTTGCCCGCTCTCTACCAGCCAGGAAGATTCCTAGTACTCATTTCTGTTAGAGGCCATAGTGTGCCTTGAAGTATTAGGTAAACTGAAAAAATTCACCTCACAGGGACTTGGAAGTCACGACTTTCCGGCCTGTAGCATAGTGCCTTGACCAATTACACTACCTTGATTCTTGGTCATCCAGCCCAAAACCGAGTCACTACACTTAGTAGGTTATCACAGCTCCATATTAAAGTACCCAGTTAAAATGGTGGCAAACCCTTGAGGGGTTTCATGTTTTCTACAGTAAAGCAAAGACTTTCAATAGGCCAACCTGCCTCTTCTCACATCCTATACAACACGAGACATCTTTAGTCAATACAGCAACATTAAATAAAGGCAGTATTCTGTACTGGCATTACTGATTTAATTGAATAATTTTTAGTCAATACAGCTACAGGCTGCAGTCTGGATGGTAGAGGAACTTGTGTTTGACTCCTATCAGGGGCAAGAGATTCTTCTCTTCTCCACAGCATCTTGGCCAGTTTCAGGGCCCACCCAGCATTTGAGGGGTAAAGAGTCTAGGGGCATGAAGCTGATCACTAAGGTCAAGAATGGTGGAGATATACCTCCACTCCCATCTACCTTCATGGTGTGGTGCTTAATTAAGCACAGGGTCAAATTTACCTTTATCTTTATATTGCTATCAGCAATACATCACTCATATTAAAAAACTGTATAGCTCTGAAATGACCATATAAAAATGGTTCTCTACATTTCTATAGAAGATGCCATGATACCTGTTCTATCCTTCTTCCATAATGGATGAAGTAACAGAGTGGATGCACAAATAAAAGTTGTTCATGGAAACAACAAAACAAGTACTGAGATTTTGTGGAATGTTAACTGTTCTGTATTACTTACAGGTGAAATTAGTTAATATCAATTTAAAATAAACTAAACTAACCTAACCCAACTTCACCCAAATCATGCCAGTACATTTCAGTATCTGTGGAGCTTCAGTAAACCACTACAGCTACATGTGATTTTGTTTCCTTCACCACTTAGTAAAGTATAATTTCTGATGCTTCAGTATGACATCACATGCAATCAAATTAAAACAAGGTTGAGTTGCTACAGTTCTGTTTAGCTTTCTATAGTCTTTGTCAAGAATGTAAATGATTTAAAAGGATGAAAGAGAGGGGAGATAATGCTCAGAGGGTGATTTCATAATCATCTGAGCTAAGACTGCAGTGAGATAATCAGCAGTATTAATAAATTTTGCCATCTGAAGATGTAACACTAATGTTAGTTTACATACAAATGTTCATTCCATCAAATTCTCCACAAATAAGAATGTAAAAAATTGTAACTATTGTAATTTTAATCTACTTATATATCAAATTGTTAACAGTCAGAATTAACGTGACTTGTCATATATCATGTACAATGATCTACAGTGACGAAATAAATTAATCAATCAATCAATCAATCAACAAAGTACAGATAGCTCTCCACTGCTCCTATTGGTCTGTTCTCCCTAACCACCCCCCCCTGCCTACTTCGTATATAAGCAGCGCCTTTCACTTCCTATCACTACAGCTACTGCTCTCTGCATTCCAAGCCATTCAACTGCTCTGAAGATGGAGGCGATATGTTCCTCCGAAACGTCGGCCAAAACGAAGAATACATGGCGCCTAAACCCAGAAGACGACTTTCTTCATAGTCATCGCTGTGAAAACCTCAAAACTTATACAGATGAAATATTGTTTGCACAAGTGCTTGAAACCAGGCACACCTACAAATACATGTCAGAAATTACTTAAAACGATAATGTGTTAACTTAAGATTTTAATTTCATACCCTAGGGACATCATGGTCCATTGATCATCCATATTTACTTATATCATTATGGCTTATTCAAAAGACACGTCGCTCATCCCTTCCTTTATTGATATTTTATTTTGTTTTCTTAAAGGATAATTTTTATTTCTTTATTCTTTTATTAGAGTCCGTCGCAACAAAATAATACAATGGTCAAGGCTAAAATTAGCTTAGCTAAATGTTTCGGCTATTAAAGCCATCATCAGGCAAACACATGATTACCATAACACACACTACTGAACTGCAATTGCGATAGTGAAGCTGGATACTTGATACTTATTACATTATAGAATACATGGTATAAAAATACAATGAACTGTAAACTTATTATAAAAACGAAAGTTATGGCGTAAAATAAGGTTAAAAACTCTTCATGTGATATTTCATATTATCAAGCCAGTTGCTGCAGTTTTATTAATTACATTTACTAAGATTTTTGTTTCGTTCCTCACAAGTTTCAAATCATCTACTTACCCAATATAGGACGACAGTTCATCTGTCGCACCAACTGCATTGAATATTCTGTCATCTTTAGGTCTTTTTTCTCCTGAACTTGTCACTGAATATCCACTGTCACCCTCACGACTGAACACTGTACAAGACACAGTACTACTCCTGAAAATATATCACATTATTTAAAAAAGGAACTACGTTTTCCAAATGTTTCTTCTAACAGTTGTCATTCAATTTGAAAATGCCTGCATTAAACTTGGTCCATCATCACGATATAGCTTTACATTCAGAAAACATCACATTTTCAAATAAATATTTGAGGCAACTCACCAGTGGCGAGAACAGTTTGCCGATAAAAGCCCATAAATCCCTGACGTCCTGCACATTATTCTATTTACAACTTCCATGTTGTAACAATCGAAGTCTGCACTTTCAACTAATGTTATCGAGATCTCTGTGGGCGAGGGCACACAAAGGAAAGTGGCAACCGCAACGCAACCGCAATTTCCGCGAAATGTCGCCGATTTCAAGCACGCTGTCGTGAAATAAGACCTCGAGGAGTATTCTTGCGACGTTACTTTATTACTCTTCAGACTCCAACTTATACTGAATACTCACTCACTCTCTCCATGCTAGTAACTCTCTCTTAACTCAATACTCGTCCTGAATAGTGTTCGCTGCTCGGCACGGACCACATAAGGAATATATTGCGCTTCCCTCTATGATTTCTACCAGTCTCTATAGCCTACCGGTACTGGTGCTTACCATCAGACCCGCCCAGCCAGCGAGACCGGCTCTACTAACTGAGAGGTATCTATAATGCTTCCCCCATCTACCAGAGGTATTAGAGACTGCTGTTGGGCGGGAAACGTCCGTTAATTTGGCTCAGTGACCTCCTTTGGAGATATGAGGTTCTTTTACGTGCCGTAAAGCTACTACACGGGACCCATGAACATGTTAGTAAATGGGGCAGCGCAAATTGAGGAAACGGAAACGCAACTTGTGGGGAGACTGAGAAATTCAATTTCCAGGCAACGGAGCATGTCAGATTTTGTATGAAGTTGACAGCAGTTTTTAATTAAGGACAATTTTTTTAATCAAGATATATCACGTTCACACGAGATACGATATTTGACGTGCAGGGCAACTGCAGTTAAAGAAACTGACTTCCTACGGATCACTCTTGAAACCTAAGTTTATTAATTTTGCCTTCCATTGCAAGAAGCGTGTTGCCGCACACTGGTCGAATGGAATACTTCCAAGGCTGGAGAGATGATGCGTTGTGGTTATGTGATTTTTGTTCTGTAATGTGTAAAATATTTAACAGTGTAACACAAGTAGTAATTCATGCAATTACAATAGTAAATGGAAATAATTATGATGGCAAGTTTAAGCTCTTTGCAAAGTCTGGTGTTAGTGTTCTGGTTCAAACTAATGTAATGCAAAATTGTTGTATTAACATAACCTAATTCCTTGATCCAGTGTTCACGTTCAATCTAATGTAATACAAAATCTTTGTTTTAACATAACCCAATTCCTTACCGGATCCAGAATTTGTTCACAAGAGGAAGAAAATGTGTACAAGTTGTAAGAAACTGATAGTTCTGGTAATGTAAGCGTTATTTAATGAGCGGCAGGGAAGTATTTCAAATATACACGTAAGCAAAATACGTGCCTGGAACATTTTCTTATAATCCATCACTGACAACTAAAAGAACCACCACCTACCCTCCTACTAGACTTATGTAATGACGAAATCAAATTAACCCGCCGTGGAAATATAAATGTCAGAATGCGCTTTCTTAATTAACGCTTAGTTTATGTAGTACCTATTTAAAACTGTAGGTTGAACAGTAACAAATAGGCGCATGACTACATGACATGGCAAATAACAGATAAAATAAAGGGAAACAGGTGTGGCTGGTTGTAAGATACTATCCCAGAATTTTACTCAGAGAGAGTATCACTGCCACCGAATAAAAACCCATTTGCAGTTAAAATAAATTAATAATAATAATAAATCGTGAAAAACCTAAGTCAAGGCAGCCAATATTTTTGGGCAAGATCTTAACTAAGGAACCCCATGAATATGAAGCATATGCTAACTGCTTGACAGTGTTTGCTGCATAATATTAAGTAGTATGTAAACATTTATATTTAAAGTTAAGCAGGCATTGCTTAAAATGTAGAAGTCCTGGTAGCATTTGATAATGTTATTTATCAGCTGTGAGATTAAGGATTTGCCTTATGTGTTCCATTCTTATAATGTTAGAAATAGTATGTAACGTATAAAATGAAAAAAAAAGTATTATGTAAAGATAATACACTAGCATATAACTCGTTAAAATTTCAATGGGTAATTGTTAAAAACAAAGTTTAACAGAAATACCTAACCTTAGTAACTTCAGAAGTTTTGGAAAGGTAGCTATAGCTATAAGATGCTAAACTTTATAAGATAACAGTATGCTTCTTCTGTCAAGATGAAATGTTTTGGAAATGTTTACGCATAAGAAGCAAATTTTGTGAAAAATATGTAACCCCTCTTTTCCATCTGGCACCAGAACATCAGAATGGCCATTACTTACTTGGTTGTCAGGTTAGCTTTATACAGATTATGGTTTTGTACAGAAAACAAACACCTTCCAAGAGAATACTTGATTGCTTCTTCTGTACAGCTGGTTTGATAGGTGCTTCATGAGATCACACTAGTAATGAGCATAAACTTTATGGATTTAATTTTTCATAAGAAGTCCATGAATAATGCAGTGGCCATCACTGTTTTGATACCACAGTACTGAATATTCTGGGTTTAAGTGAATTTGTTGTCTTTAAATATTTACTGATAGATTTACTTTTGAGAGTGAAGTGTTTGGCCCATATTTTGTCAAAGGATATGTGACTGAAAGTGTCATTCCTTAATTTGGTACTGTTGGTTCAAAACAACCGACATTCAAATTTAGTCATCTTTGGTTCTGTGACAGCTGGGCAACAACCATCTTGTGCCAACTCATTAAAGTCATTGTTAGTATGGCATATGATGTCAACATTACCAAGTTATATTAAGTTTTGATGCAAATTCATGCATCAGTATGTTTCTGTCACCCCATAGGAGCCCATCAGTACAGGTCACAGTGAATACACTTGCCTCGGATGATTGCATCATAAGAGACACTAAGCACCGTGCCTGGCACACAAGATTCTTCTTCTGTGCCTCAAGCCTTTGATGAATTTCAGGCACTTTCATACTTCCCTCACAGAGAGCGTAACTTGTTCCATTAAATTAGAACATGTACAGATGTGTTTCCTACTGATGAGTTATTGTAGGAAAACCATACAACTCTTTCTCCTCTGTAAAGCTTTTATTACATTGATAATGTATGAAATATTAACATGTTATACCAACAGTGTGGTCTGTAAAAATCTGAAGTTCAGGTCAAATCCAGACATCGGTCCCACCTGAACAATATTATATTTCAGCATCCTGTTACACTCACACAATATATATGGACAAATACCGTCTTAAGTGCAACAATTTTATTGTAGTTTTTACTTCTTTTTCNAAAGATAAGCAGCGACACACACAGAGAGCGCCTACACTGAGTAAGTACAAATAACAGTATAAACATATAAGAATAACATAACAAGACATAACATAAGATAGTAACACAAATATTTGTATATTACAGACAACACATGAACAGCGATAAAAACAAGAAGTGGCCGCTGCAGCACCGTAGATATAGGGCATGTACCCTGAAAAATTTTAATTTGAAAAAGAAAGAGAACAAAGATCTTATAGACATTTTAACTTGAATTAAGGTTTAAAAAGGGCTAATTTAAAAATCAAATCGACGCGTGTAGATTAACAAAGATTTTATACAATTAGAAAGACTGGGATTTTTACATTTTTAACAAGCAGTGTAACAGTTACGTGAGTGATACACACCTGATGATGGCCATTTAGGGCCGAAACATGTAGTGTGGAGGAGGAAAAGAAGTAAAAACTACAATAAAATTGTTGCACTTAAGACGGTATTTGTCCATATATACCACCTGAACAACTTTGTTCTCTGTCTACCAGACATAAACAACAAATCCTACTCTCTGTACAAATGAAAATTAAGATTTATGATTATGGGTGTACCAAAATAGCGCTTCCCAAACTTTGTTCCATGGCATAAATAAACCGAGAACTTCTATTTTCCTTATTGCAGTTTCAAACAGTATGGAAAAGAAGAGTGCTTATCCGGTCCTTTAGTACGTACAGTGAATTAGAAGCTCGTCGAGTGGTGGTGACTGGTTTGGGCGTTATATCACCAGTTGGTTGCAATGTACGCAAGGCATGGAGTACAATATTGCAAGGAGGTTGTGGCATTACAAGACTTGAAGATGAACATTATAATAATCTTCCTTGCCAGATAGCTGGACTCGTTCAGGATGGGAAAGATGGTGGAAAATTTGATGTTACCAATTATTTTTCAAAAAGTGAACTTCGAGCAATGGCGCCAGCTACAGCATATTCTATTATTGCAGCACAGGAAGCATTAGAAGATGCTAAATGGTTTCCTGAAGGAGAGGAATTGAAGCAGATGACTGGCGTAGCTGTCGGAATGGGGATGATTGACCTTGTAGATGTGTGTGAAACTGCTGAGGCATTGAAAAAAGGATACAACCGAGTGAGTCCTTTCTTTGTTCCTCGTATTTTGCCCAACATGGCAGCAGGACAGATCAGCATCAGACATGGTTTCCGAGGTCCAAATCATACTGTATCAACTGCTTGTGCTACAGGAGCTCATGCAATAGGCGATGCGTTCAGGTTTGTGCAGCGTGGAGACGCAGATGTAATGGTATGTGGAGGAGCAGAAGCATGCATTAGTCCTCTCTCCATAGCAGGATTCTGCAGACTAAGAGCACTTAGTACGTCCTACAACAAAACCCCTGAGAAAGCATCAAGACCATTTGATAAAGACCGTGATGGTTTTGTTATGGGCGAAGGTTCGGCCATGTTAGTGCTAGAAGAACTTAACCATGCAAAGTCAAGGGATGTCAATATTTATGCTGAAATATTGGGGTATGGATTATCTGGAGATGCATATCATCTGACAGCCCCAAAGGAAGATGGAACAGGAGCTATTCTTGCTATGACTAGAGCTTTAAAAGATGCCAAACTCCAGCCTCATGATATTGGTTACATCAATGCACATGCGACATCAACTCCAGTTGGTGATGCAATAGAATCAAGAGCCATCAAAAAATTGTTTGGACCACATTCCAATAAGTTAGCAGTTTCTTCTACAAAAGGTGCTCATGGACATTTACTGGGTGCAGCTGGCAATCTGGAAGCTGTGTTCACAGTCATGGCATGTTACAAAGCATGGCTTCCGCCTACAATTAATATGGATAATCCTGATGAATTGATGAATTTGAACTATGTGCCTAATGAAAAACAGGAATGGGTCGAGTGTACCAGGAGGGTTGCACTTAAAAATGCATTTGGATTTGGTGGAACAAATGCATCTATTTGTATATCAGAATACAAGGAAAAGTAATTTTAATATGTATATATATAATTTATTTTAATTTGTACCATCACCATTTTCAGGCTAGGATCATAACATCACAATGTAACACAAATGTTACAACTCTGTTTTATTAACATTATACAGTAATGTAACTATGTAACCAACTTGAACAAAGTCTTAATTTACACAATATCAAATGGGCCATTTTTACACTAACAGCTTCTGGAATGGGGTTCCTGCTGTATCACATCTATAAATTATTCACAAGCTGATGACCACCTTACAGTCTGTACTGTACTTCTAATCCATCTCAGATTGTTCTGCCTTTTTTTGTAAACATTTCTCCATTCCCAAATCTCCATCAACATAAGCATAAGTAATCAAAACTGTAACCCAAAGTTCTAGTTTTCTTGAAGCAAACATGAAACCTGCCTAAATATTTTCCACTACAAACACTTCCTGTCTTATTAAGAACAACAGTTATTTAACGGACTACAATATTAATAACAATTTGGAATGCAAGTAGGAGGTTTAGTATTCAACAAACAATAATAGCCATTTAACCATTCTTCCAATGAACCTAAGTCTTTGGAACATCAATACAAATTCTCATCACAAAATGAAACTTAAAATATACACTTTTAAAAGCAAAAACCCTTCAATTCTTATTGGTCCTACTCTGAATGGACTGGTTCTTATGTATGCTGTTACAAACCCTTATCTGCACTACAACTACATTCTGAATTCTGTAATTTCAGACAGTGGTATATTTATTGTAAATTGCATAACAAAAATATAGACATATTCTGTTGCTAGTGCACGAATTGTATCACCATCTTTCAACTATACTTGCATATTGACAACATGAAAACATACTTTCAAATCCATTCTTCATATACGCTGAGGCAGTCACTACTCTTCACATGGAACAAAACATGTCTAATAGTTGTATAATGCAATAAAAAAAAAAAAAAAAAAAAAAAAAAAAAAAAAAAATCAAATGGTTAGAACCACATCTTCTGTAATACACAGTTCTGAAAAAGAAGCAGATTTGTTGACAATGTTATGTCTAATAGTGTTGCGCTATTCTAAACACAAAAATCAAAATCAGAAAAGAACTGCTGAAATCCTGACAATGTTTTGACACATCCCACAAGCAGAATTTAAGAAGTTCTCTGCACACTGAAACAATTCAAATACAACAGCTTGACATACCAGCAGAAGGTATACTTGCAATTATTCAATAAACACTGGAACATGAATGAGGAATGTAACACAGGATGACAAAATGGTTAGCAGAGAGAATTGGGGTTGTATGGAATCCATCCCGTCTTACTGGGTATTAGAGCTACTAGCACCATTCAAAACCTCAGAACAAAACATACAAATAAAGAAAACAGTCCCATATTAATCTAACAGCATGTACAAGTACTATGCAACAGCAACCATGCAGTCATGTTTTTGCAGTACAGTATCATTTTACATTTTCCTTCTCTGATTCATAAACATATTATAATTTCCCTTTCTAAGTAAATTTAAGAGATTTCAACATTTTAGACTCTTCAAAATCAAATCAACCATTTCCTTCCACTCCCATTTGAAAATGTAAAGGAGTCTTATTGATGTAACAGACACAACTAGTTGGAGGCACAGTGAGCAGAGTGATGAGCTCGAGGCTGTGGAGGATTTACGCACAATTCATCAAATCTCTTTCTTAGAGTCTGCCTTAACTCTTGACGCTTCTCCATGACGTGAAGCATCCTAGCCTTGAATTCCTGAACTTCTTCGATAGGTATGTAGCATTCTTCATCTGACGAACACGATTCCTGTAATATCATTGGTGAGATAATTCAAAGGAAGTTTCCTTCTTCCATGGATATGGATATTTGTGAGATCTGAATGAAGATGACTGTCTTCTGGGATGTGATGCAGAATGTTACCACTGTTTCAGATCTGCCTCTGAAACGCTAGCAACCTTCTACCATGGCATCATGTCTGAAAAGACAGTCATCCTTATGAATACTGAAGAGTGCTATCTTCTCGGATATAATGCTATGCAGTCTGCCAGTATTTTGGGGGAGCATGTCCCCTCCACCTTCAGAGCTAAATAATAAACCAAGGAAGAAACCAGCATGAAACAGGTAGCACTGGTTAACCTTCAATGGATTACATGGTGTTATATCCCAGAAGACAGAACTCTTTACAGATATTTGTTGCAATGATGAGCCGTGTAAGACATGAAGCTAGAGGAATTTTTAGGAACATAAAATTACGTGTAATGAGTTGACTTTAGAAAAAGAGACATGCCTACCATGCACTTGCATCTTTCCTCAATGCAAGCAAGTCATGCATGTTCATGTCACCTTGCCCTTAAGGAAAATTCTTGGTATCCACTGGATAGGAGGCTGGGTTGTAACCAGATTTGGTCTGTCCAGCCTGAAGCTGGTGACTTTATTGAGTTACCCTAACTTAAAAGTTATAAAGTGCCAATTTTATTTTAACCTTTAAGTGCCGAAGTGCCCCGTTTGTGCCAGTCAGGCATTTAAACTCCGCTAGTGGAAGCGCGCNATGTGACATAATTGTAATTGTGTTTTCGAGAGTGAGGAGCTAACTCATGTGCGTTGAAGTGCTGGTGAGCATAGCGATTGGTTTCAGTTGTGATGTGATTTACCAAGTCGTCATCCAGAAAAAATTTTAATCCATGAAAAGGGATGCATTTTATGTGTTATATCAATTTTGATCCCGAAACTATTAGCAAATGGAAGTATTGGGGGTACAATGTCTCCGTACGTTCATGAGATGGGCGTGTCAGGCACCGCACTCGTGGTAGGTAAATGTTCATGATTACTGTCTTGTGGATCATTGCCTATCACTGTATTATTGTCACAATCAACTTCATCCAATTCAGGAATCATTATTTCATCGCCACTATCATCAGAAAAAATCTCGTTCACAACATTTTCCAGCTGGTCTGTAGGAAAACGAAGACACTTGCTGCAAGAAGCTATGGTGAAACTGAATGAATGTGAAATATTTTCTGACCTTTACCTTCTCAGAGGGTTCTGACAGTAATATAGACCGCCACAAAGTTTACAAGGGTTCTTTACAAACATGCACAAAAACTATCATAAATATGTCTTTGGTTGATGAGTGCCAAGAGAGCAAAGAAGGGACGAGATTGTCAAAGCGTTAAAACACGCCAACGCCAGGGAACGGCTGGCATCGTCCGGGCGTTAAAACACGCCCGCACCAGTCAAAGAGTTAAATAAACTCCGGCCAGCTCAAGCTTACCACTATTTCGAAGTCCGGCGTTTAAAGGTTAAATTAATTTCACTGTTACAATCTACACATACGTATGAGTATGAGGGGTGAGCCATAAAACTGGCCCTAGCACTGTGACCTTCAATGGTCTATTGTGCTTCCCCTTTGGATTAACCCTTATTAATCCTACACTTTGAATGAAATGTAGGACTTTGTTTACGGGGGCGTCATAAAAGTCACTTGGTTCCATGAAGAATTGAGCCAGGTGGTGATATCTTAAATAAGCTATAGCCTCATAGTCACATAAGATATGTGTGGCTAATTCATCTTCTTGTAGGCACCTCTCACAAGTTGGGTCCTCTGTCAGTCACAGTTTGGAAAGGTGTCCTTTTAGGTGGCAGTGTCCAATCTACGCAAGTTGACATATTTTGGAGACAGGTGTCTGCTCTATTAATGTATTTTAAAAATGTCATCCATGGATTCTTTTGATACATTTTGCTGGACAGCTAGCTATACTGAGTAGTCCCTCACTATACATGTGAATCCTGCACCACTATTGAAGCGATAAGGAATCTCACCTCTAGCATCTGTTGAAGAGTTAAAGTCAATCCTCCTGGTCCTTTGGTACTCAGGTTCAAATTTGAGGAGCCATGTCTTGCCCTGTCACATGTCTGAGGTTCACAAGTTTGGTCTCCATTACACTCCCCTGTAAAACAAAGTTTCTCAGTACCTACATACAGACGTGAAAGATAAAACAGTAAAGTCATTCCTGTGCTTAATTAGACACTACGCCATGCAGACGTGTAGGGAAGTGGAGATATAGCTCCAACATTCTTGACCTCGACACTACAGGGATGTGAGTGGTCAGCTTCACCCCTGGGGATAGGAGGATAGATGGGTGCCACAGCCAGTCTGGATGCTGTGGAGTAAAGCAAAATCACTTGCTCCTGCGAGGAATCAAATCTTAAGACATCCAGTCTGTAGCACGTCGCTATACTGACTCAGCTGTCCCGAGGGGGAGGGGGAGAAATGATAGTAAGAGATGCAACTTGGAGAAACTTTTCATAAATGTACTGACTTTTGCTCTGTGCAAATGTATTTTCAGCCTTTGCCAATGAGTCAGTCTCATTTTAATATGTTAATATGTGGTCTTTCTTTCATCTAAACAGGCTATACGGTGCAACCTCATTACTGAGGAAATTTATACAAAATTTTGTTCCTGTAAAAAAGTTCAAATATGTAACTACAAGTCTGTCTCTTAACTTCATAATATATATAATACAATACATATACTAAGGTCTGAATGTCTTTCGGAGTGGTTATCACAAGCATTTGAAAATAATGAATAATAATCCAGGATTTTCACTGCCACATGTATCATCTGAACCAAAAAGTAGAAGACTTCTTTTAAATTTACATAATTTCTTCTTCTTGCAAGATACACCTAATCTGGTGCTGTCATTTATGAGTGAAAATCCTATCCATATTCCACCCATAATGTGCTGCATATGCATATGAGAGATTAAACACACTGACTTGCCCTGAACTGACGTAACAGACACAACACACAAAGCAGTTCAAATTGCACTAATACTTAATGTGCATACACTATGTTATGCATTGTCCTGAATGCCATGACTGGAACACATGCAACTTCTTGACATTACATGCATAAGAGGTGGCTGTAAAACATATGTTATGGTAGTGGCACATAAAACTGTACATGAACCCGTAACAGTTTAATTTTTGGCCCAATCAAATGAACGTATTTAAGTTACCACACTCATAATGAAAATAACCCTCTTTATAACATACAAGGATGGGATCCACACCACCTATAGTTCCCGAGACTGCGATGTCTCAGATCATGCTCTTCAGTCATGAACTGAGATCATAAAACAAATATTGGTAATATGCACTCATGAAGAAAAGCAGCAATGATAGTTTGTTTGAATTTAATATATATGTTTTCTCTCCTTTGTAACTGATCGTCCCTTTCTTTGTCATATATAGAAAAACGTTACAATATATAGATATATACATCTACATATATATATATATATATAT